>NC_087263.1:721250-1040000 GCF_037042905.1 Lytechinus pictus
CATTGGAGTAGCCAGACCTCCGTAAGAATCCTCCTGCGAGCTTGATGGCATATTTAATGGAGATTGAAGACAAGATACTCCTTTTTTGTCTCTCGAACGTAGGTGGTATTCCTTCATATGCTGTTTTACGAATATACACCTCAGGAATATCCAAGTAAAATCATAAGTTAGTGTGTAATTTGAAGGGTTTAATGCCAAAAAAGGCAGCCTAACACGTAGCCATGGTGTGTCGATGCGCTTGATGCGCTTTTTTGACCATTAAGAAATGTTTATATGCAGAACGGAGGGACCTATACTGGGAGTGTATGCCTGGATTAATTCAGAAAGATATTTTGAAGCACGTCCATGGAGATATTTCAATGTTAGGAGTAGAATTTTGAATTGTATACGAAGTTTAATGGGGAGCCAGTGCAATCGGTTAAGAATAAGTGTTGATGGTCATGTTTTCCAGTGAGGGAAACTAGACGGGCTGCAGAGTTTTGAGTTCTCTGCATATTTATTATATTTAATACTTAAAAATCTATCACAAAATTAATTGTTTTTTTTTAATGAAACTGGATTGTTTGCTCGTTCGCTTTGTACGGGCGTCGTGGTCTAGTGGTTAAGATTCTCGTCTTTCAAGGACATTGGTTCGATTCCAAGCCATGTCATGTTTTCCTTCAGCAACAAATTTATCCACATTGTGCTGCACTTAACCCAGTTTAGGTAAATCGGTACGGCAGGAAGTAATTCCTCAAAAAGCTGTGCGCACCGGAATCGGTAGACTAGCTTAGCCTGGGTAATATAGGAGCGCCTTGAGCACCCAGTAAGGTGGATACGTGCGCTATACAAATCCTATATTATTTTATTTTTTACATCTAATTTATTTCTATTGCCCTTTATGCCATGTCGGGCGCTGTTAAACTTTTAGACTTGTTACGCACCCCTTCTCTTCAACTTTGAAAACCCATGGACACCCATGGGTCTGTTTTGATTTGTGTAAGTGTATCTGTCAGTGTGTGCGTGTGTGTGTGTTGAGGGTGTGTACACTTTTGTGAGATAGACTTAATTAACTATAATATAAACTTGCTTCTGTTGGGGAGGGAAATTAGCTTTAAGGAGGTTCCATCAAGAAAAATATATGAATATTTTATTAAAGAATTGCAAAAGTCATATGATTTACAGATAAGAGATGGACAAAATAATTATAATTATACAGAGAAAGAAATTGGTGACTATTTTTTTAGACCAAGAATAACATTATTAATTGGAAGACAGAGGGAATTTCAATTCAAGCTTCTGCATGGGGCAATTTACACTAAAGTTAACTTGTTTAGATTTGGATTTGTTGAAGATAATCTATGTTCGTACTGTAAACGGGAAACGGAAACATATTCACATATATTTTTGTCTTGCTTTAAGGTCAAACTGATATGGGAAACTGATACAGCGATTTGAATTAGATGAAATAAAGGAATTGAATTGGCGGGATATATTTGTTGGTTTGTCAGGCAGTACAAATAGAATAAAAAGTTTTAATACTATTATATTTCTGGTAAAATATATATTATTTATATTTAGAAAGGAGGGGCATTACCAACCATTGACGATAAACATAAACTTATTTTAGAATATAAGGATCAAGAAAAGAAAATAGCTATTGAAATGGGGAAATTAGGGCGGCACTTGCAAAAATGGGAAACAGTAAAATTGTGACAAGGTTAAGTTGTAAATCTTTATTTACTTTCAATATATGTAATGCTTCTCCCGTGAGCTTGCTATATTCAAAATTGTTCATCGAATTGTTTTGTACTTTTAAACATGATTTGTTTATGATGAGTGTGAGCAGATGTTCTGGACAGTGGTGTGTTGTGTGTGTGTGTGTATGTATGTGTGAGTGTTTGTGGGGAGGGGGAGGGGGAAGTTTTTTTTTTTTTATAATAACTGATTTCATTGTTTTCTTTAAGATATATATGATTCATGATTTTATTAAGTTAGTGAAAAAAAAGTGAAAATATGAAGTGTAAGGTATGTGATTTGAAATATTAAATTGAAATGTTATGTAACTTTTGTTCATGAAATCAAAATAAAACATAATTAAAAAAAAGTGTATGTATGTTGCATGTATGTGTGGTGGATACCCCCCGTCCTCCCAGAATTCACGCCCGAGGTTGGCACACAATTATTGCAAGCTTGGATTATTTTTTTAACCCAGCATGATTCATAGATTCTTCATATCATGAATCCTATTATCAAGAACTATATTTCTTGATAGCAAGAAACAAAAGGGCCTGTCATACGCCCGCGTCTGTAAAAGCCCTGGCCATGAGTCTGGATAGCTGAGCAAAAACTCGCTATTGCAATTGTTCACAAACCTTTTTGAAACTGGTAGATTATGTAGATTGGACTTTGATATTACGTGGCATACAGGTTACACCTGTTACCGTGTTAGCTATTCAATATCTGTCCCTGAATACAAAATATGCAAATCCAACCTAAATTTCAATAGAGACATATTTGAGGACAGAAAGAGCGTGACTGTATACACAGCAGGGGCAATCTCATTACAATTGAGTGAGCGTCAGATCTGAAGTTTATTTTAACAAATTAAATAAGCTCGTTCGTTTCTCCCTCACCACCCCCCTCTCTCTCTCTCTTTCCCAACTGTCGGATGGGGGGGGGAGGAGTAGGAATTTAAATATGAACCTCATGCTCCTTAAAAGGTTGCCATATCAAACTCCAACAGGGGCCTCGGAAGCAAGGGGGGGGGTGGCACTTCAGTCCCCCTCTATTTTCCAAAACCGTGTACAAAAACGTTGAAATGACCATATGATTGTGATTTTTTTGCATGGTCAGCCCCCCCCCCCCCCATTTGAAAATCGTTCCGCCGCCCCTGTCCAACATCCCTTTATGCTTAGCTGTTTACGAGAGTCGCGCAAGCAGAATAGTGTGATCTAAAGGGGGGAAGACGCAATAGCTCATCGTTATTGGGCCATGTATAACAAAGCTGGTATTCCCCGACAAATACGGTCGTCTGCTTTTGACGTCACGCGTATTGAATAAAGCATTGTGTATGTTCATATTCCATAAAGCCATTTCTTGAAAATAGAATTGTCTTCCTAGGTCAAGTTATCCACTACCAAAAGTGGTCTATAATATACATGTGATTACAAACTGAAAGGAAGCAGAATTAATGGTTCGGTTACAAAACATAATTAAAGGGATGGTCCGGGTTGAAAATATTTATATTTAAATAAATAAAGTAGAATCTGACATTTTCATCAAAATCGGATAACAAATAACAAAGTTATTGAATTTCAAAGTTTATCAAAATTGTGTGAAAAAATTTTTATGCACATCCTCATGAATATTCATTAGGTGGGCTGGTGATGTCACATCCCCACTTTCCTTTTTTCTTATGTTATTGCATGAATCATAAATGTTCCATTTATTCATAGACCTACATGTGTAAATAATTTGTCTCCATTGTGAAATAATAAGTTGATGCAATAAATAACTAATGCACTTAATCAATCCAATTGTTTTATTTCTCGGTAGAAATTTTTGAATGAACCTAATTACATATAATAAAATACAAAAGAACAGTGGGGATATGACATCATCAGCCAACCTAATGAATATTCATTAAGACATGCCTAGAACTGTTTCACCGGAATAATGCAAATATTTACAATTCGATTACTTTGGTATTTGTCATCCGATTTCGCTCTGAGAGTTTAACTCTATTTATTGAGATATAAGTATTTCTAGCTTGAAGTATCTAACTGTTACGAGCGTCGTAAGAACGATTTTTAGACCATTTCGTAAGATTTAGTGTTCGCAGTCCGTTCGTAGACCGTTTGTAAGTTAGCAGCTTGGTTGATGGTGTTGTCAAATAATTTTTTTCACCTCATACCAAACCTCTCCGTTAAACACCGTACGGACGTCACAAGAAAATCGTAAGAAACTACGCAAGATTGTCGAGATAATATTTCAGAAGCCTTAAATTATAACGATGATCGTAAGAACTCCTTGAGTTGTTTTCAGAAGGCGTAACAGTTACGAACGGATATTCTTACGGTCCTCTTACGAACAACTGTTGACGTTTGTAAAGTGGTCGCAATTGAATCGTAAGGCATAGGAACATAATTATGCAACTACTAAGCAAAATTAGGAATGATTTATTCATCTTCTTACTAGTGCAATGAATTCCAAGTTAGCCAATCTGGCGACTACATAAATCTATGGATGACATTGAGTCTTGCGAAAGGTTAACTAAAGGTACTCTCAGGAAAAACGCACTAATTATAGGGTAATTGTATAACATAAATGTCTTGGGTTGTTTTTAAGAAGGCCGTAATAATCTACATCCCATCTACATATCTCCAAGAACTCCAGAACGAAATGCGCATTTAGAATTATATTCATACAATTTTTAAGTTTAAAAAGATAGAGAAATTTGGAGGAGCACAACACTGAACAGAACTTCGTTCCCTCACCCGGCTTTTAAACGTGTATAAAAGACACATGTAGCTTGTTCGTCCAGCAAAAACATACTATGCAGGCAATGGTCTGTTCTTATAGATAAGATGACAGGTCTGGAGTTGGTGTAAGGACCCCCCATCCCCTCCTACTTGTAACTACCGGGTTTGCTTCAACCATTCCCTCCAAGCTCTGCGTACTTACTATAGACCTGCTCTTTTTCTGCATGGAGTTTTCTCTAGATCGCCCGTTGGGCGCCTCATTCTGCCAAGACACTACCCCTGGGCTTAGGACATACTGTATGACGAATGTAGTTAATTACAAATGTATAATTTCATGACTTTCAGGGGCCCGTTGCATAAAACTTTTTACCTGAGAAAACTCTGGTAAAAACTGAAAACTAAGGTTAGTCTGATTTCTGCAATTGACTTTAACACAGGGCAAAAACTCTGGTAAAAACAACCTGAGTTTTCTCAGGTAAAAAGTTTTATGCAACGGGCCCCTGGTATCTTTTTACTAAGCACAAAATACGTTTACCCGTTCTCAACGTACTGGAATAACGAAATAATTTAAGTGATTTGCATCAATGAGACCCGATGCCAAGGCCTTGGGTATAGCTTTCCTCAGCCAAGTAGATCTTTTCCCAATCAATCTTATTACAATAATAAACTGGCATAGCGCCCTTTCAAGCCAACTATCCAATACTAACGAGCAATAATGATATGATAGCCAGAAATATACCCTGTGAGTAAAACAATTTTGACACATCACATATGCCCAAATTAAGAAAGAAATGTGATAAATGTATAATTATTCTATATATATATGGCTGAAAAGAGCATATTCTTCAAAATAATTTGATACCATATTGATGTGGTATGTCTTTACGCCTGGACAATCAGTAGGTAATCTTTGCAGTGGTGTGAACTTTGATTTGCGCCAAAGTTAGGCATGCCTGCAATGATTGAACCACGGATGGCAATGTTGTCATAATCTTACACGAGTTAGTGAATATGATTGAAAATCCCTTTTCAATGAAATCAACTTGAGAATTGATTCTAAAATGGGTTTATTAAATGATTACAATTTAAATTAATGAAAGAGAGTTTTAACCCTTGTAGGACTATGATATCTGTGACATCTGCATTCATTCATTGCAGTCATTCCTTACTTTGGCGCAAATCAAAATTTACATCAGCAAAGAATACCTCCTGATCATTCAAGCGTTAATACATACCACATGCATATGGTACCAAATTATTTGGGAGAACTTTGTTTTTTACTCACACGGTAGTAACAAATGCGAATGTGGCTAGGGATGGCAACCAACATAACACTAGATTTATGATTTATTAATGGATTGTACACACTTTATTTTAAAAGAAATACATATTCCTGATTTCAGTCTACTTCTTTCATTGATTAGTTTATATATGATAAGGTGACAGCGACAGGGCATTCCTATGGGACGGTGCCAAGAATGTCAAATATTTCTCTAAGCTGAATTAGGCTTATAGTGATAGTATTAACGTGTATCCATATATTTCGTAATTTATGACAGAAATATTTGTGATCATGTGTCATCGATAATTATTGAGCGATATGTTATAGTCCGATTGAACATCAGAATTGGTTAAAGTGATTGTTTAGCATTGATTTGACTTTTAAAAAATCTGAGCTAGAAGGTCACTCTTGTCACCTGTGTCTGTGATATGTTATAAAAATGAAGCCCAGAAAAAATTGCGTTCGAAAATAATTATTAAGTGCTTCAAAAATTGAAATATATAGTGACCGGAAACACCACCTCAATTTCATCCCATACACTTCTGTGTACTATTTGGGCGTCTACTAGACGCCTATTTACAAAATCGGGGTTTGCCTTGTAGTTTTAGCTTTTCATTCTCAATAATGGTTGTTTTCAGGGTTTATTAGTTCTAATACATGTGTTTGTACACATGTTTCATCTTGGTTTAATTTTTTTTTAATCGGCTGCTCACAAAGTTAAACAATACCTTTAACTACACTATTAATGGTGACATATTACTCAAATACACAATATTAAAAACAATAATACATTCATTTGCTATGTATATAATTATTTGAAGCATACACATACGCACATACTTTTCTGAATATAAAATGCAAGAAAGGAATTTCACATAGATTTGCTTTAAAGACACGACATTAGTAGCAGTTTTGCAGTGAAATGATTGTGTGTGTGTTCTTTAAGTTAAATTTAAAAACTCAAATAGGAGATATTCAGAATGTTGTGTCATCGAAAATATATATTCCATATCCATATATGTTTATCTTTTCATTGCCTCAATTTCTTCCAAAAATTACATTAGTTGATCGTGCCTTTGTCAGTGCTTCAACCAAACTCTGGAATAGTCTCCCTTTTTAATAAAGAAACGCATCACTGGTGCGCAAAAAAAATAACGAAAAACATACCATTTTCAAGTTTTGCTCAATGAAAAGACAAGGAATTAGTTAATATGCGATAGTAGGTAATCGTCGATGTTTAGACATCAATATTTGGTTCAAATCTAACTCTGTTATATGGCATTTATTCGTTCTCATCGGATTATAATCTCACATAATATACACCACGACATTCTGAAAATTTTGTTAATGAATTTCAACTAATTTAGCATAAGCATGAACTTCGTGCATTTCTGAGTATATATAGTACAACCGTACTTATTAGTGACGAGAAATTGTCATGTACGAGCAAATAAAAGTATGTCACTTAAGATTGTATTCATTACATCATTATATAATTTAAATATCATCTTAATTACAACGTAATCATGATAAAATCCCTTTTTATAACCTTCTCAGCTATGATACTTTAGGCATTGATAACAAAAGACAAACTTGGCAAAATATTACACTACAGGCATTTCATTTTCGTATAAATCGCATTATCAAAATTTTAGAATTTTGATGAAAAGATATATTTTCAAAATTCGCTCTCAATATACAGTGAGATATCATCTCATACGATTCGACTTACATCACTATGCTTACACAATGGAGAAAAAGAAATTATTCTGTTCACTTCTGTAAATTCAAACAACAGTTTAGAACGTACTAACACTGCAAAATAAGAATAAAGGTAGTGTTTGGATATCAGTGTTTGGTTTAACCTCGTACTCAGTGGAAACATATTTTCTCGTCGGTTATGACATACGTCATATATATACACACCCTCACACACACCCTTATTATTTTTTTTTCAATATGTTTTTATTAAGGATTTCATCCAAATGAATTACATAAACTGCAGATAAATACAAAAAAAATACAAATCTTCATTTCATATCAACAAGGATATGTAAAAAAGTACATATATAATCACCAAGAACTGAAGCAAATAAGGACGGAATGAAAATCCTTAAAATTATACTTTTATATCTGAAAAAAAAATAACTTAACTGAGTCCCCAACCCTCTATGTATTTCAATAATAATCAATGTTAAAAGGCTATATAAATGATTTGCAGGAAAACGGAAATCAACCTAAATGTATTATTGCATCCCATTTTAAATCAAACTTCAACATAACTTTGCATAATTATACACACATACACACACCCACCTTAACACCCATACACACATGCACGTACCACGCATACGTAAACAAACATAATTTATACAAATCTGCATAAGGAACATTTAACATTTTGGCGCAATAGGATACAGAAAGAAAAAAAAACACCTGCAAATCATATTGATACAAGAGAAGGGGAAATTGAAAAGAACCAGTAAAAAAAAAAACACATCAACATTCACACCAGGATTCACACTCGCACCACACTAGACACATCCCACCTGTTCACATTCAAATCCCTTTTCACCTTCAGTTCATCCCATTTCTGTAAATGTAAACTTAACTTGCCTGACTTCGTTGCCAGGCGTCTTTCTTCTTCTATACAACCCGTTATATATTTGTGTATTTTAATAAATGACGGTACCCGGCCTTCAGGGGTCCACCCGCCAGTCATAAGGACCACTGGTCATAATACCCGCTAGTTATAAGGACCGCTAGTCATAATAGTCATAAGGGTCGCTATTCATAAGGGGCTTTGTTCATAGAGGTCGCAAGTCATAATCAACGATGGGGGTCGCCATTCATAATCAAACAAGAGGGTCGCTAGTCATAATAAAGGAAGAGGGTCGCCAGTCATAATGAGGAAAAGGGTTCGTTGATCATAAGGGTCGCCATTCATAATAGTGGATGAGGGTCGCCAGTCATAAAAGTAGAAGGGGTTCGCCAGTCATAATGGTAGATGAGGGTCGCTAGTCATAATAGTAGAAAGGGTTCGCCAGTCATAATAATGGATGAGGGTCGCCAGTCATAATAGCAAAAGGGGTTCGCCAGTCATAATAATGGATGGGGGTCGCCAGTCATAATAGCAGAAGGGGTTCGCCAGTCATAATAGTAGATGAGGGTCGCTAGTCATAATAGTAGATGGGGTTCGCTAGCCATAATAGTGGATGAGGGTCGCTATTCATAATAGTAGAAAGGGTTCGCCAGTCATAATAATGGATGAGGGTCGCCAGTCATAATAATGGATGAGGGTCGCCAGTCATAATAGCAGAAAGGGTTCGCCAGTCATAATAGTAGATGAGGGTCGCTAGTCATAATAGTAGATGGGGTTCGCCAGTCATAATAGTGGATGAGGGTCGCTATTCATAATAGGAGAAAGGGTTCGCCAGTCATAATAATGGATGAGGGTCGCCAGTCATAATGGTAGAAGGGGTTCGCCAGTCATAATGGTAGATGAGGGTCGCTAGTCATAATAGTAGAAAGGGTTCGCCAGTCATAATAATGGATGAGGGTCGCCAGTCATAATAGTAGAAGGGGTTCGCCAGTCATAATAGTAGATGAGGGTCGCTAGTCATAATAGTAGATGGGGTTCGCCAGTCATAATAGTGGATGAGGGTCGCTATTCATAATAGGAGAAAGGGTTCACCAGTCATAATAATGGATGAGGGTCGCCGGTCATAATAGTAGAAGGGGTTCGCCAGTCATAATGGTAGATGAGGGTCGCTAGTCATAATAGTAGAAAGGGTTCGCCAGTCATAATAATGGATGAGGGTCGCCAGTCATAATAGTAGAAGGGGTTCGCCAGTCATAATGGTAGATGAGGGTCGCTAGTCATAATAGTAGAAAGGGTTCGCCAGTCATAATAATGGATGAGGGTCGCCAGTCATAATAGTAGAAAGGGTTCGCCGGTCATAATGGTAGATGAGGGTCGCCAGTCATAATAGCAGAAGGGGTTCGCCAGTCATAATAGTAGATGAGGGTCGCTAGTCATAATAGTAGATGGGGTTCGCCAGTCATAATGGTAGATGGGGGTCGCTAGTCATAATAGTAGAAAGGGTTCGCCAGTCATAATAATGGATGAGGGTCGCCAGTCATAATAATGGATGAGGGTCGCCAGTCATAATAGCAGAAGGGGTTCGCCAGTCATAATAGTAGATGAGGGTCACTAGTCATAATAATGGATGAGGGTCGCCAGTCATAATAATGGATGAGGGTCGCCAGTCATAATAGCAGAAAGGGTTCGCCAGTCATAATAGTAGATGAGGGTCGCTAGTCATAATAGTAGAAAGGGTTCGCCAGTCATAATAATGGATGAGGGTCGCCAGTCATAATAGCAGAAGGGGTTCGCCAGTCATAATAATGGATGGGGGTCGCCAGTCATAATAGCAGAAGGGGTTCGCCAGTCATAATAGTAGATGAGGGTCGCTAGTCATAATAGTAGATGGGGTTCGCTAGCCATAATAGTGGATGACGGTCGCTATTCATAATAGTAGAAAGGGTTCGCCAGTCTTAATAATGGATGAGGGTCGCCAGTCATAATAATGGATGAGGGTCGCCAGTCATAATAGCAGAAAGGGTTCGCCAGTCATAATAGTAGATGAGGGTCGCTAGTCATAATAGTAGATGGGGTTCGCCAGTCATAATAGTGGATGAGGGTCGCTATTCATAATAGGAGAAAGGGTTCGCCAGTCATAATAATGGATGAGGGTCGCCAGTCATAATGGTAGAAGGGGTTCACCAGTCATAATGGTAGATGAGGGTCGCTAGTCATAATAGTAGAAAGGGTTCGCCAGTCATAATAATGGATGAGGGTCGCCAGTCATAATAGTAGAAGGGGTTCGCCAGTCATAATGGTAGATGAGGGTCGCTAGTCATAATAGTAGAAAGGGTTCGCCAGTCATAATAATGGATGAGGGTCGCCAGTCATAATAGTAGAAGGGGTTCGCCAGTCATAATGGTAGATGAGGGTCGCTAGTCATAATAGTAGAAAGGGTTCGCCAGTCATAATAATGGATGAGGGTCGCCAGTCATAATAGTAGAAGGGGTTCGCCAGTCATAATGGTAGATGAGGGTCGCTAGTCATAATAGTAGAAAGGGTTCGCCAGTCATAATAATGGATGAGGGTCGCCAGTCATAATAGTAGAAGGGGTTCGCCAGTCATAATAATGGATGAGGGTCGTCAGTCATAATAATGGATGAGGGTCGCCAGTCATAATAGCAGAAAGGGTTCGCCAGTCATAATAGTAGATGAGGGTCGCTAGTCATAATAGTAGATGGGGTTCGCCAGTCATAATAGTAGATGAGGGTCGCTAGTCATAATAGTAGATGGGGTTCGCCAGTCATAATAGTGGATGGGGGTTGCTATTCATAATACAGTAGTAGAAAGGGTTCGCCAGTCATAATAATGGATGAGGGTCGCCAGTCATAATAGTAGAAAGGGTTCGCCAGTCATAATGGTAGATGAGGGTCGCTAGTCATAATTGTAGATGGGGTTCGCCAGTCATAATAATGGATGAGGGTCGCCAGTCATAATATAAGAAGGGGTTCGCCAGTCATAATGGTAGATGAGGGTCGCTATTCATAACAGTAGTAAGGGTTCGCCAGTCATAATAATGGATGAGGGTCGCCAGTCATAATAGTAGAAGGGGTTTGCCAATCAATATGGTAGATGAGGGTCGCTAGTCATAATAGTAGATGGGGTTTGCCAGTCATAATAGTGGATGAGGTTATTGACATTACTTTTGTGACCATCCTGAAATGTTTCATGTTGGACTTCAAAAATAGTATTTAGTTTTGAAAAAAGAGCACATTTCATTTTGCCAAAAGGCATTTTCCTTTTGAAAAGGGGCATTTTTTTACCTACGGCGACTTTTTTCCATCATAACCAGCAGAAGTTGTTAGAAATGACACCCTCCCCTAAAAAAATCACATTATCTTTAGGCGAAAAGGTGTAGATTGTGAATAATTCCAATAAAAAAGGAAATCTTCTTTGAATATATTCATTTATTAAGATAGTGTGGACCTAAACCTGTACCACAGTATTTTCTAAAAGCCTTTTTTTCAATAGAGGTTTTTTTTACAGAAAAATGTAATTACTATCTATATTATACTTTTTTATTTGATGTTGAATATGATATGAGCATGAAATTATTCCTTCAAATTATATATTTCATTTTTTGAAAAGGAAATAAAACAAATATTTATTGTTTACAGGACACTCATTTTGTAAAGGATTTGGAAGAAAACATCTAAAAGGAGTGTGGAGGAAGGTTTTTTTTCTCATATAAATCATCTAATGCAATGCTATATTATTTCATAAAAACATACAACTTGTTATTAAGAGAGTAAAATGCGATAATGATGGAAACTATGTTGCTTTGAGTATTCAATCTGGGTTTTTTTTTCATTGATTTCATTGTATGGGCAAAATGACCCTAAACTTTTTAGATGTATAGAAAATATCTTATTGGACTATGATGATCCTCATAAAATCATTTGTGGTGATTGGAACCTGGTCCAAAGTTTTGAGTTAGTTAGTTAATTTAGTTGATCCATGGCGTCAGTTAAATCCAAATTCAAAATGTTATACTTGGAGACAGCCCACACCATTGAAGCAAAGTAGAAAAGATTATTTTTGATATCTTCAGATATTATTTCTTAGAAAATGTGATATTGATTTAGGATATCATACCGATCACACAATGATCAGTTTAGAGATTGTGTTAGATAAATGTCATAAGCGATTCAATTATTGGAAATTTAATAACTCGCTTTTGAAAATGAGGAATATGTTGATCTCATCAAGCAATAAGTAAAAGAAAAAAGAAAAAGAAGGGAAAAGAGAGGAGAAAAAAAGGGGATACACAAGAAGAAGAAGACGAGTGAATAAAATAAGATGAGGGGAAGCCTAGGAAAATGATTTTTTAAATCCTTAATGTCACTATAAAAAAAATCGCTTGCGCTTCGCGCTCGCATTGCATGTTAGGTGATTTACATATCAATATGGAACTTGAAATATCAAAATTTGAAGTCAACAAAGAAAACATATTTCAGCTCAGAAATCGAACTTTCATTATTTTGTTTGATTTACAAATTGATTTTTAAAAAGTGCTCTGCAAAACTTTTTGATTTATGGTCTGAATATTTAAAATTTCGGCTCGCGATTCGCGCTCGCATTGATTATTGAAAATCTATCAACTCATGCATCTTCTTCATAAATCATGAATACAAAATGTCTTTAAATGTCCAGTTTTCACGCTTTCACATTAGGCTTATTTTGTTAATAAATAAGATATTAATTTAAGAATCAAATTGTCCCTTTTTCAGAATGCAATATCGACAAGTTTCATCTTGCGCTTAGGAAGAAAAATAAGAAGATATAGTCATAATTTTCATATGATGACATAGTGTTCTTGGAATGTCCTGGTCCTATGTCAAAACTCAAAGTAATAATAATGAAACTTTTGAATGAAATTTAAATAATGAAACTCTTTTTTTTAATGTCATCCATATCCACCTCACAATTTTCCTACAAAGTGCTTGAAATACAGAGCTTAAATTGACCCTTTTCAGATCGGAATATTATTTTAAGCTCGCACTTCGGGCTCACTTTATCGATTTTAACGATGAAAAAAAGTATTTAGAATGCCCACTCAGATTCTAGGTCTTAATCTGAAACACGCGCGCGTTTATTCAGAAACGCAGCTTGTTCTCTGTATAAATCATTATCCAGTTTTATTCCACAATATCAAAAAATTTCTGCTCGCGCTTTGCGCTCGCAATATCAATGTAGAAAATATCCAATTACTCATCCTTTTCATGATTTACAAAACATGAATAGAGTGTCCCGTTTTTAGGTGTAAACAGCGGCGTGACAGGGGTCGGTGGCCAGGGGGAGGGGGGGGGGGGCAAGAGCCAAAAATTTCCCGGTCATATCATGGTATAAACAGGCGCAATGGTGTAATTAGGCGACGATTTTGAGAGGGCAAGACATTGCGTATGAGGCAGAATTTATCTTTTAAAAAAAAGTTGCGAGCGATCGAAGCTTGCGAGCAAGAATTTTGACATTTTTAATACAAAAATCAAATTTTGTGATAGATTTTGACATGATTTATCTAGAGAATATATTTCACTCTTCTCTCTTTCCATCCCTTTTTTGTGATATGTGCGCCACTTTGAACAGGATTATTTGCGGCAGTAGCGTGCAGAGTAAACAAAACAAAAATCGAGGGGCGCAGTATGGCGCTTGTGCTAAAAAGCTGCTTAATATAAGTCCCGAGCGAGTGAAGCGAGAAAAAATCACCTTTTCATGAGAATCTAACTTTGAGATATTTTTGACATTATATTCAGTAAATAAAATCATATCCTACACTTTTCCTTTGCTTTTCTTTCCTCCTTTTTTACATGGTAAAACTTTTGGGGACCATGGCCCAACTCTTCCATACTCATATACGGCAGTGCTATGCGGTTGGGGTCTGGGGCGGAACCCCCGGAACTTCTTGATATAAAAGCCATTTATACCTCGCAGATTGCCGCGCTATTTAATCAAATCGCGGGTATATACAGAATATAGCTTTTACATTACACATTAACCCAGTTGAACCAAATATTTTGAGGGGGCAAAACATAGCAATGTGGGGGGGGGGAAGTCGCCAGCGAGCAAAGCGAGCTGGAAAAAAATTGCCTATTGAAATTAAATTCTAATTATGTGATAGATTTCTCCATTATATTCAGCAAATAACACATTTCATTGTTTCCATTCATTTCATTATACGTTGTCTCCCATAATTTCTTTTATTTCCTCCAAGATTTTATTTGAACCAAGACCCCCCCCCCCCCGCTCATGTACGCCAGTGATTGAATGTAAAGCTTAATGTAGGAAGGGTCCCTAAGGGGGGGGGGCGTAATAGAGCCATTTGAAGGTCATAGATGAAGAGCCCCTACTGCTTGGGGTCTGGGGCAAAGCCCCGGTAGCTTATTTGCATAAAATTTAGCAAGCTAATAGCACAATGTTGTATGCAGTCCCTCTTTCTTCCCGCTCTTTATTTTCTATCCTCGTCAGCCCGGTCGTGTTTTTATTTCTTGTCCCTTTTCTTTGTTTTCTAATTTAGCTTTTGACTAATTCCATTCTACCTTGATTTCCCGCTATTGTTTGCCATTTTGTCATCTTTTTATTTATTTCCCATCATGCTATTGCACTACATAGGCCTATTTCGGAATGATTTGTTCTTTCTCAAATGTTCTTCTTTCGTTCTTCTTCCCGCTTTCCTTCCTTTTCCATTTCAAAAATATATTTTTCCTAGTTTTCTTTCCACTTTTCATTTCTCTTTCCTTTTCCTCCTTTCCTTTCTCTCTTTCCTTCATCTTTCCCTTTCTTTCTCCATCCCTTTTATTTTTCCCCGTTTTTTTTCCCCCGGTGAAATCCGCAAGGGGGGGCAGCTAGCCCCCCTGCCCCCCCCCCCCCGCCTGTTACGCCACTGGTGTAAATCTCGAATTTTTCCGTTCGCACTTCGCGCTCATATTAATTGTTTAGTTACATACTTATCCTTTTCACGATTACAAAAAGTGCTAAGAATTTCATTCTTCAGCTAGAAATGTCAAAAATTTTAGCTCGCGCTTCGCGATCGCATTATTTGATTATTGAAATATATAACGTTCTTAGGCTAACTGCAAGCAGCCGCTAACAGGTCATTTTTTATTACATCAAAACGTATATATTAAAAATTTCTGCCCGCGCTTTGCGCTCGCTATATTAATGTAGTAAGATTTCAAATTACTAATTCTTTTCATGATTTAAAAAACATGAATATAGTGTCCCGTTTTTAGGTCTAAATTTCGATTTTTTCCCGCGCGCTTCGCGCTCGCATATACCTATCCTGTTCACGATTACAAAAATTGATTAAAATTTGACAATTTCTCTGCTCGCGGTTCGCGCTCGCATTATTTGATTGTTGAAATATGGAACGTTTTCATGACAAAGTACCTTTTCGATAATGAGTTCAAAACGTATATCAAAAAAAATTCTGCTCGCGCTCTGCGATTGCATTATTAATGTAAGGAAGATCCCCACTTACTCATCCTTTTCATGATTTACAAAACCTGAATAGAGTGTTTCGTTTAGTAGGTCTAGATCTCGAAATATCGCACTCGCATCAATTGTTTAGTTATATACCTATTATGTTTGATCTACAAAAAGTGCTTAGAATTTCAGCTTCCGCTTCGCGCTCGCATCATTTGATTTTTAAAAGATGTAACGTCTTCATGGCTAACTGCAAGCAGTCTTCAACATGTACCTTTTCCATCAGTTCATTTCTGCTCGCGCTTCACGTTCGTAGTAGTTATTCATTTGCATACACATCTTTTTCAGAAAAAATACAAAAGATTTCCAAAAAGAATTAGCTCACGCTTCGCGCTCACATTATATAAGTAAAGATATTATGATATTATCTATTAATGTTTATTCACAAGAATAAAGCTAAGAAGTGACTATTAGGACTACCCCTTCAAAGAAACCAAAAATCATCTTCGAGTGGCCGATCGGGGAAAATATGTCTGAAAAAAATTCCCCCCCCCTATTGGCGAAGGCTAGATCCGCCCCTGCTGTTGATGGAGTTGAGAGCAGCGACTATATTGTATGTAATAAGAGAGAAAAGAAAAGAAGAAAGTGTAGAAAAACCTCGAAATTGAAATACTTTACTTAAAAAAACTTCTAGACCAAAATATAAATACTAAAGAAAATTTACAAAAAATTAGGCTACTGAGGGAAGAATTAGAACAATTTAGATAAGACTTCAAATAATGCAATATGGAGAAAAACCGTCTAAATATTTTTTTATCTTGAAAAGCAGAGGATGGCAGAACTAAACATTTGTTGAATTGATTGATGATAATGGTACAGTATTGCAAGAACAAAAAGACATTTTAAGAGAAATTGGCTCATATAATGAACAGTTATTTAAATATCATGCAAATAGTGATGCTGAAGAACTTTTTTTTATCTTATTAGAGAAGAGAGTTTCCATAGTCAGAGGAAGACGATTCTTCTTTAGAAGGAGAAATATCTTACAGTGAAGTTGATTTTGCTTTTAAAAATATGAAAAATAATAAGGCTCCTGGACGAGATGGATTTACAACTGAATTTTTTAAAGCATTCTTTCAGGACTTAGGTATATACTTGGTACGAAGTATGAATTTTGCTTATATTTCTGGAAAATTATCCATCTCACAAACAATACTGGCTTGATAACATTAATTCCTTAAGGTGACAAAGTAAGACATTTCATCAAAAATTGAAGATCAATTTCATTGTAGAATGTTTTTTATAAACTGTTGTCAAGTTGTATTGCTAATAGACTTTCAAATGTTAATCAATCAGGATTCTTGTCTGGACGATTTATTGGTGAAAATAAGAACATTTTGTATGATTTAATTGTGTATACGAAGAAGAAACATATTCCTGATTTCTGATTTTTCATGATTTTTTGTTTAAAACGCTTTCCATTTTTAAATTTGGCAAATCTTTCATTACATGAATAAAATTATTATATCAGAATGCATTTTCTAGTGGTATAGTCGATGGGCAAATGACATTAAGATTTCGTTTTTGTTATGCGCTAAAATTCTTGGGTTGTCAATTCGAAATTCACAATCTGTCAAAGGAATTTATGTTGGCTTAAAAGAATACAAAGTTCTTTAATATGCGGATGACACAGTTTTATCTATCGATGGTACAGCTGCCAGTTTCTGTAATGTACTGAATATTTTGGATTCATTTGCTGAATGTAGTGGGTTGAAGGTCAATACGCAAAATCTACCATCTACCTCAGCTACCATTATGACTGGCGAACCCCTTCTACTATTATGACTATCAACCCCCATCTACTATTATGAATGGCGACCCTCATCCACTATTATGACTGGCGAACCCTTTATTCTATTATGACTGGCGACCCTCACCTAGTATTATGATTGGCGACCCTCATCCACTATTATGACTGGCGAACCCTTTATACTATTATGACTGGCGAACCCTTTCTCCTATTATGACTGGCGACCCTCATCTAGTAATATGACTGGCATCCCCATCTGTTTTTATGACTGGCGACCCTCATCTACTGTTATGAATGGCGACCCTCATCCACTATTATGACTGGCGAACCCTTTATTCTATTATGACTGGCGACCCTCACCTAGTATTATGACTGGCGACCCTCATCCACTATTATGACTGGCGAACCCTATATACTATTATGACTGGCGAACCCTTTCTCCTATTATGACTGGCGACCCTCATCTAGTATTATGACTGGCGACCCTCATCCACTATTTTGACTGGCGAACCCTTTATTCTATTATGACTGGCGAACCCCATCCATTATTATGACTGGCGAACCCTTTCTATTATTATGACTGGCGACCCTCATCCATTATTATGACTGGCGAACCCTTTCTACTATTATGACTAGCGACCCCCATCTACCATTATGACTGGCGAACCCCTTCTACTATTATGACTGGCGACCCTCATCTATTATTATGACTGGCAAACCCTTTCTACTACTATGAATAGCGACCCTCATCTACCATTATGACTGGCGAACCCCTTCTACTATTATGAATAGCGACCCTCATCTACCATTATGACTGGCGAACCCCTTTTAGTATTATGACTGGCGGCCCTCATCCATTATTATGACTGGCGAACCCTTTCTATTATTATGACTAGCAACCCCCATCTACCATTATGACTGGCGAACCCCTTCTACTATTATGACTGGCGACCCTCATCTATTATTATGACTGGCGAACCCTTTCTACTATTATGAATAGCGACCCTCTTCTACCATTATGACTGGCGAACCATTTCTACTATTATGAATAGTGACCCTCATCTACCATTATGACTGGTGAACCTCTTCTACTATTATGAATAGCGACCCCCATCTACCATTATGACTGGCGAACCCTTTCTACTATTATGAATAGCGACCCTCATCTACAATTATGACTGGCGAACCCCTTTTAGTATTATGAATAGCGACCTTCATCTACCATTATGACTGGCGAACCCCTTCTACTATTATAAATAGCGACCCTCATCTACCATTATGACTGGCGAACCCCTTTTAGTATTATGACTGGCGACCCTCATCCATTATTATGACTGGCGACCCTCATCCATTATTATGACTAGCGACCCTCATCCATTATTATGACTGGTGAACCCTTTCTACTATTATGAATAGCGACCCTCATCTACCATTATGACTGGTGAACCTCTTCTACTATTATGAATAGCGACCCCCATCTACCATTATGACTGGCGAACCCTTTCTCATATTATGAATAGCGACCCTCATCTACAATTATGACTGACGAACCCCTTTTAGTATTATGAATAGCGACCTTCATCTACCATTGTGACTGGCGAACCCCTTCTACTATTATGAATAGCGACCTTCATCTACCATTATGACTGGCGAACCCCTTTTAGTATTATGACTGGCGACCCTCATCCATTATTATGACTGGCGAACCCTTTCTCTTATTATGACTGGCGACCCTCATCCATTATTATGACTAGCGACCCTCATCCATTATTATGACTGGCGAACCCTTTCTACTATTATGAATAGCGACCCTCATCTACCATTATGACTGGTGAACCTCTTCTACTATTATGAATAGCGACCCCCATCTACCATTATGACTGGCGAACCCTTTCTCCTATTATGAATAGCGACCCTCATCTACAATTATGACTGACGAACCCCTTTTAGTATTATGAATAGCGACCTTCATCTACCATTATGACTGGCGAACCCCTTCTACTATTATGAATAGCGACCCTCATCTACCATTATGACTGGCGAACCCCTTTCAGTATTATGACTGGCGACCCTCATCCATTATTATGACTGGCAAACCCTTTCTCTTATTATGACTGGCGACCCTCATCCATTATTATGACTAGCGACCCTCATCCATTATTATGACTGGCGAACCCTTTCTACTATTACGAATAGCGACCCTCATCTACCATTATGACTGGTGAACCTCTTCTACTATTATGAATAGCGACCCCCATCTACCATTATGACTGGCGAACCCTTTCTCCTATTATGAATAGCGACCCTCATCTACAATTATGACTGACGAACCCCTTTTAGTATTATGAATAGCGACCTTCATCTACCATTATGACTGGCGAACCCCTTCTACTATTATGAATAGCGACCCTCATCTACCATTATGACTGGCGAACCCCTTTTAGTATTATGACTGGCGACCCTCATCCATTATTATGACTGGCGAACCCTTTCTCTTATTATGACTGGCGACCCTCATCCATTATTATGACTAGCGACCCTCATCCATTATTATGACTGGCGAACCCTTTCTACTATTATGAATAGCGACCCTCATCTACCATTATGACTGGCGAACCCCTTCTAATATTATGACTGGCGAACCCCTTTTAGTATTATGACTGGCGAACCGCATGTATTATTATGACTGGCGAACCCCTTCTACTATTATGACTGGCGACCCTCATCCCCTATTATGACTGGCGACCCTTATGGTTAATGTAGCCTCTTCCTTTTTATGACTAGCGACCCTTATCTAGTATTATGAATACCGAACCTCATTGTTGATTATGACTAGCGATCCTTATGATCAAATACCCTTATGGTCCATTATGAATAGCGGCCCTTATCTTGCATTATGAAAATCGGACCTTATGACTCATGGTCCTTATGACCTTATGACTAGTGACCCCTTTTGCCTATTATGACTAGCGAGCTTTTGGGTATAGGATTTTACACGTTATGACTAGCGGTCCTTATGACCAGTTAGTATTATGACTTATGGTCCTTATGACTGACGGGCTTATCCCGGCCTTCAGCTCTGGAATTAAAAATTGCATATTTAATAAAAAGAATAACAGAATTGACACATTTAATTCTACAAGAATTTCCAAGTAATCCTAAGAATATTTCCTTCCAATTCAAAGTTCTTAATTCAGCTAAACAAAAATGATCAATACAAAACTGCCAAAGAGGTTTAACTTTTATGCAATCCATGAGTATATGAAAGTACGATTCAGTTTTTGTACAACCAAACGAACAATAATTATCTCCCACGAAACCAAATCTCATCAAATGTTCTTTTGTATATATTGCTCCATGTAAAAGCATAAACTGAAATTCCCTTTGTTTTCTTATAAGAGTTGTACTCCTGATACATTCAAATAATTTACAAATTTCTACATCAGTAAAATCAAAATCACTGTGACCATCCTTAAGTGTTAACTTGTATAGCTCTTGTAGCTTAGTAATAAACAAGTTATAAATTGTTTTTGATTTAATTACTTCAAAATTCATACTTATACTTATCCCAAAGTCTACCAAATCAATTTTTTAAAACTTTATTAAACTATTAAATTTTTTCCAGCTTGCTGGTATAACGTGCACAATATCTATTATTTGGAGAAGTTGATTTGCGGTAATACCGAGATTTTGAAAAAAAGTTACAGGCTTCAAGTGGCCATTATCAAAGATTTGATCAACGCTAAATATTTCTTTATTGAAAAGATCATTGTCAAAAATTGTTTTACCTTTTATACAAATATGTTGATTATTGAATATAATAGGGTTAACCTCCTCTTCAGAATAACGAAATCTCCTTAAGTCTTGCCAAGCCTTCATCATTTCTGAATAAAATGGGGGCATTTTTATATTTAATTTTGAAGTGTCAAAGTCACATAGAAACAGAAATCTCCCCCCAACTGATCGAAAACAAAAATCAAAATACAACTTCCATCCTGCATCTCGTTCTCCGTAAAGTAATCGTTTAAGCCACATTAAACGTTGAGACTTTACAAACAACTTAAAATTCATCATTTTTAAACCCCCTTGTGAGTAATCCTGGTACATTATAATTCTCTTTATCCGATCTTTTCCTGACCATAAAAATTCAAATGTGATCTTTTCAACCTCAGCATACAACCACTGAGGAACCACTACTAGTGACGAAACAAAGTTTAGCCTTGACAATGCATATGTTTTTAACAAGTGAATTTTCCCCATAAGTGTGAGATCCCTTTGTTTCCACCATCCCAACAGTCTTTTTATTTTACTAAGTATTTCTTTGTAATTCATGTCTTCTTTTATTATAACATTAAGAGAAAAGTAAACACCTAAAATTTTAATATGCTGAACAAAATTCCCAAACAACTGTGTCTGAGGTCTGTCATTATCCCGACCCATCCACAAAATATTAGTTTTTCCTTTGTTTATTTTTAGACCACTAATTTTCTCGAATTCTTCAAAAAGGTATTGAAGACGATCTAAAGAGTGTGTATTTTTAACAAACAATGATATATCATCAGCATACAAAATTTGCTTTATTTCACGGTTCTGAAATTGAATTCCTTCAACCTGTCTGTCTTTCCTTATTGCCAGAGCAAGTATTTCAATACAGAGCAGAAACAAATATGGGGAGAGGGGGTCCCCCTGTCTTACCCCTCGCTTTATATTAAAATAACCGGAAGAAAACCCCCCATTCATGACACTACTAGTAATATCCGAGTATAAAATACGGACCCACGAACAGAATGAGTGCCCAAATCCAAATAGTTTAAGGATCTTAAAAAGAAAATCATGTGAAACAGAATCAAAGGCCTTTTCAAAATCAACAGTGATTAAAAAAAATCTTTTTGCTAAAACCTTTGACAATATTTTGTAATCCACATTTAAAAGTGTAATTGGTCTAAAATTGTGGACATATAAAGGATCTTTATCTTTTTTTTCCAATAACGTTATCACACCTTGCTTTTGTGAGGTTGTCAGTTTTACCCTTTCATATGTTTCATTTAAAACATCTACCAAAAGTCCCCCTAATAAATAATATATATATAATATATATATATATAATCCCACACACACACACACCCACACACATATATAACCCCAAAGTTTTAAAGCAATTCGACCTCTTCTGGCTTATGCATTAAGTATAAAACGAGGCATATCGTTTTAAAGTAAAATTAGTAAAAAGTTTGACATTGACAATGAAAATTAATTGAGCAAAACTCTGAAAGTTTCACCAAAATCTGATAAAAAAGTCATTTAATATCAAAGTAAGCATTTTTGTGTGTGAGGACAGTGGTTCTGATTCTCGCCTTTCAAACAGAGGGTCGTGGTTTCGAATCCTAGCTATGGCGTGTTTTCCTTCAGCAAGAAATTTATCCACACTGTGCTGCACTCAACCCAGGTAGGGTAAATGGGTACCGGCAGGAAATAATTCCTCAATAAGCTGCATGTGCACCAGAATCGGTAGCCCTGCTTAGCCCGGTAATAATAATAGCAGGGCCCGCTGGGAGAACAGTTTTCGGAACTGAAGTGGCTACCTTGGGAAAATATACCGTTATTATTATTATTATTATTATATTATTATTATTTGCGAACCATCATGAGTAGGTGGGGTGATGATGTCTCATCCCTACTTTCATTTTTCTTATGGTACTACATGAAATTACAATCTCATCATATTTTCATACATGTGTGTACGATATGTTTCCTTTGTATAACAAAAAAAGTTGTAATAATGAATATCTTATGAATTTATTTAGGATCAATAGTAAATCCATTTTTTTTCATACGAAATAGACAATATTTGGATACATAATAGCAAATTACATATTTATGAGGACAATGCATAGAACTGTTTCCGAAACAATTCAAATCATTAAAATGTCAAACTTTGTTATTCCTTATCCAATTTGGATGAAATTATCAGCGTTCATGTTATATTCACATTAATAATAATATAGTATTTTTATAGCGCATGTATCCACCATACACGTAACTGCGCAATGGAAAATATCTTATCCTATAGGTTAAAAAAGTATTCATCTAAATCCAGTCGCCCAAAGCGCGCTGCGAAAAAAAAAGGATTTCGGTATAATTCCATGTACTGTTACAAATTATGTGTCCTTTCTTTTAACCTTTTCCGCCCCTCTCTTGTGATTTATTTGAACTTTTTTTTCTTCATAGGAGGAGGCGAACTTGCCCTCGGTCCCGCTCTCTTTGGATAAGGGGGTTTGCTGCCCTCCTGCCCCCGCTTACGACGCTTCTGTTTGCCATCACCTAGTAACTCGTCTGTCAGACGAATAAGCCTGATGTCAATAAGAGCATTCCTCAACAATTCTCGTTCTTTTGATTTCTTTGTTCTATTCCTCCAATCACGAAGCATCTGTAGCGTGCCCATATGTGATCCATTCCTGTTATTCTCACAATATGATTCTATTTCTGACGGATAAAATCCCAGTTTACGGCCAAGTTCATCGACATCCTGTCTTTTGTTGACCTGCTTAGCAATTTTCCTCAGAATGTCATCGAAATCCTCAGACTCTTCCATTGGTGATCTACAGAAAACATAAAATGAACTTTGAAAATTATGAAGATGATAATTGATGGCGATGATGTTCAACGATGATGATAATGACTGTATTGACCATTATCCTCTCATTATTTGCCGAGCTTTCGGCTCTGAGCCTTTTTCTTGGGCTCTAACAACATAAAAGTAGTACACAAGGAATAACAGATACTGATATCTAAATAAAGATAATTAATAATTAAAATGATATAAAATGGTAACTGGTAGTCACTTTACCTGGATATTTGGTTGGTGTATATATTCTGAGCCGTGTGTTTATTAAGCTTTGATAAAGGATCAATATTACGAATAATCTAATGTGGCAATCTTAATTTTATAAACGATTCAAATATGCAAATGTTAGAAACCTAACGCCCTAGCTCTCGACAATGCCCCCACCCAGGCAACTTGCCTGGTCCCACTGGCTGACGGACAGAAACATATTCACAAAGGAAAAAAAGTGACGAAAATTTGCGAAAACAGAACAGAAAAAACGGAATGGTGTGAGAAGTATGTAGAGGGATCTTCTGAAAACATGCGGCTAAATTCATGCAAAGAAAGTGCATCTGCACATTTTAGTCCAGTATATTATATTTTAGTCCAGTAGAATTGATTAGAATGTCAGCATAAATTAAGGTACTTCTTTGCTAGAAATGATAATTGAGGGTACACTGATTCAACATCAGGTTCATGCCAGTTTTGCACCCTTGTTTTGTTGTTGTTGTTGATTAACGCTTTAAGCCATGCCCACTTTTAAATTTTAATTCGTGCGTATACATATCAGATAAGCATCAAACTAAATTTCATGTAAAAGGTACATTTGAAGAATTTGAAAACTGTAAGATCTTTCAATCACACAGGGCCAAATTCAAGGCTATAAAGGGTAATTTTATGATAATAATGGCCACGTTCATTGACTTACAAGCAAATTAAAAAACCGTCATGTTTCGTATCAAACAAAGAGAAACAAGATGGCGAAAATTCGGAAATCATAAAGTAGATATGTATCATCTCGATCGTGTATATATTTTATATTGTTCATGTATTTACAGATTTTTATAGATTAGATTTATTTATTTTCCACAATCTGAAAAAAATGCAGGTACAATAGCATAGAAAAACACATAAAAAATACATTTAAAAAATACATTCAAACGTGAATATAAAAGAGTATAAAGTAAATAACAGAAAGTGGCGGGATTAACAATAGGCCTCAAGACCTTTCAAAGGTCAATCCCTATAACACAAAAGATTTTCCAATACGAAACCAGGGGGGGGGGGGGACTGATACGGCAAATTAAGACTTTGGCAAGATTTCAGGCTACTAGGAAGGCTTTTCCATAGACTCGGTCCTGAATACTTAACGGGGTCCGACCACTTGACCAAAGGTCCGCGAGACCGAGGGTCCGCGATACCGTAGGTCCGCGAGACCGAAGGCCCGCGAGACCGCCAATTTTTCCCTTAATCGGTTGCCGCGGTCGAGTGGTTTTAAGACGCCTCGTTGCAGCGGCGTAACAGGTGCCTGTTATCGGGGGGGGGGGGGGGGGGGGCAAATAATTACCGGTAACTAAATTTATAATCAGTGGCGTTGCTAGGATTTTATTTTAGGGGGCGGTGGTGAGCACGCGAATCGTGCGAAACACGCACTGCGCGCACGAAACGTCTCGGGGGGGGGGGTGGTGCAGGGTGGGGGTGTTTCCGCTACTTACAGTATAAACTTACGATGCCTTATTTCACTGACACTACTTAATCATTAACTCTACTCATTTAACGTTTATTTTTATGGTAATTTTGCTTCATGATCTTGTGCATTTAATGTTAAACAAGAAAAATGGAAATATTATGGAAATACATACTCTTGGAACATTGAACCTTCATTATGGGCAATCATATCTTAGCATTTTTTTTTTCATTTAAACAGAATAATAAGAACAAGAAGGTGAAAGTTCTTAAGAAAATAACGTATATTAATTTGTCACTCAAATAGAAGTGCCGGTTTAAATCAGTTTTCCTCCGGGAACCCTGTCCTCGGGAGAATGGTCCTTCGGGGGAGTTTTCATTGGGGAGTTGTCATGGGTGAGTCGCCCTCCGGAGGAGTACGGTAGTCCTCTCGGGGAGTTGTCCTAAAACCCATTTTTTTTCATTGTTGTTGTTACTATTTCTGTTATCATGATATCAGCAGCTGCATCAGTAGTAGAATTAGAAATAGTAGTAGAAGTTGTTGTAGTAGTTCTAGTAGTAGTATTAGTAGTAGTAATTTGACAAGCAAAAAAAAAAAAAGGTCTTCAAGCTCATCAGGGGAGGGCAAAAAAGGTTTTCAAGCTCGTCAGGGGGGCATGTCTAAGTTTTTTGCATTGGTTGTGACTCGTCAGGGTGGGGGGTAGACTGCCCCCCCCCCCCCGTAGGTACGCTAGTGTCAACACCGGAGTTTTTGCAATGTGGCGGGTGGGAAGGCAAAGGTCGATCTGCCCTCTGTCCCATACTGAATGCGGCCATGAAAATGACCAACACTAAGGTCTCATCCCGCACGCATACCGATTTTCAATAAGAGGGGGGGGGGGGGGGGGCTATCGTAGAATAATCCTGCTCCACTGCCCGGCGTCCAGCCCCACCACACCCCTTCACAGACGAATACACGCCTCTTCATTTATTCTACTGAAATTGAATATCGATTGAGATCAATCTGCAGGGCTCACCTTCTCTAATAAGTGATTATTTCTACCAAACTATATAGATTAAGTTTGCCAAGAAGATTGTTGGAGAAAGCTAAACCAATTCTGGTAACTTTGTTTGACATTGGGCACGGGGAGTACTGTATACTTTGGAAAATCAGCTGTTGAAAGCAAAAGAAGGGGTACAAATTTTATTTTGCTTGCCTGCGTCGGAACTCCTCTGCCTCACATTCCTCAGCGGGAGGGTGCACCAACACTTTAATAACGCAGTTTAAAATCTTAAGAGAGTTGTTAAAGCCAGTCACTCTAACATCTATTGTTTAAAAGTTTTTAAAAAGTTGTTTAAAAAGTTCAAGCAATTTCAAAAAGTTTAAACAATATGTTGTTAGAGTGACTGGCTTAAAGAACGTGCTCTTTTATTATTTACATTCCTCATGCAAATATTCTTTACGAGATTCGGGGTGTTTTTTTTAATGCTTATTTGTGCACGATGCGGATTACTGTAAAGGGGTTGTAGCCCTATGTGTTTCATGATAATGTATGATAATGAATCAGTGGGTGCACTGTACATTGATGATACTTGTATTTTTATTCTATTAATACATGACAGCAGGGGCGGCGGAACCCGCTCCCCCCCCCCAAAAAAAAAATCCCAGCAGGAAAAAATGCCAAATTTTCAAAATAATATGTGCCATTTTATAAAATAGAATAACATTTTTTTAGAGGTAAAACATAATATATCTTACGTTAGAAAATCAATTTTTTGGTCGCGCTTCGCGCTCGCATCAATTACAGTTTAGTATAAGGTACGCATGTTGTTCTTGGTTACAAAAAGTGGTTAGAATGTCCAGTTTTCAGGTTGGCCTTTATCATATATTTTCAGCTCGAGAACTCAGATCTCTTGGAGTTTAAGTGAAGGCATGTTGCATTCCTGTTACTATTGAGCTTAAAATAGTTAAGAAGTGTGGCTTAGGCGTTGGTTAAACTGTGGTTGGTTTTACGGATAAAAGCTATTTAGATGTCCGATAAATTATTGCAGTTATTTAGAAAGTTAATAGAAGGGAAAACAATTGTGGATTACTGCCCTCTGTCGACTATATAGTTATAATGTGTGCTAGGTCATTTTTGCCCGCTCTGGGATATATTCTTTACAAGATAACATGGGTGTCGATCGGTATTCTTGGTTGGGGAGATGATTGACACGGTGGATGGGGATCTTCCAACATTACCCCCACTAAAATCACAAGTTAGGACATTTGGGAGTGGTTGATATACATGGTGTTCTTGGAAATTCCTTCATTGTTGCAGTGTACTGTACTTATATAATTTTTTGGAAAATATCAATTTGTGTTACAAGTAGGCCTATTCTAAACTCCTACGAAAGAAAAAAATGACAAAAATTGTCTGGACCATGTACAAAGTGATATGTTTATTGAGCATGATGTATACAACTTTTCTCTTAAATCTAACCCGACTGGCAATATTTTTTTCTTCTTAATGCATGATGATAAAATGCAGATTCGGATAAATTAAGACTAGCACAAATTACAAAGTGTGTGGCTTACCGTCATTCCTTAGACGATTTTAACCCTGTTTAACATGTTTTAAGTGCATGAAACAAAAACAAACATAAAAACAATCAAAACTCAACTTTCATGTTATGATATTTCTCCAACATTTTCTTGAACCATCAGTGTGTGATATCAGCTAATATATGTGTTAAAATGAAATTTTCGTACCGCATGAGTGTGCTCATATAGAATGCAAAACTGTCATCCTTTCCAAACTTAAAAGAGATTTCTTAATGCAAAAATAAAAAAAATCAATCAAGTTAAGTTATTCAAGTCCATAACAATAACATGAATAACATGAACAAAAGTATCCAATGTTCATATCCAAAGATACGGTTTAGAGAGAAATGAATGATTATTTCTGAAACCATTAATTAATTTCACTTATTAAACAAGTGGAATGCATCTGGCGGTCTCACCTGCATCACGCGATTTAATATAGCAGCAGTGCTGATTTTGAAAACTACTATAACTCGCACAAGATGTTCAGTGATACTTGGTTACTCTTATTTCCACGTTTTATGAACTAGACCAATACACTTACAGAGATGTGATGGTAATTCAACAAATACCCCCAACGTGGCCAAAGTTCATTGACCTTACATGAACTTTGACCTTAATCATGTGACCTGAAACTCGCACAGGATGTTCAGTGATACTTGATTACTCTTATGTCCAAGTTTCAAGAGTCAGATCCATAAACTTTCAAAGTTATGATGGTAATTCAACAGATACCCCCATTATGGCCAAAGTTCATTGACCTGTGACCTTGGTCATGTGACCTTGGTCATGTGACCTAAAATGCGCACAGGATGTTAAGTGATACTTGATTACTCTTATGTCCAAGTTTTATGAACTAGACCAACACACTTTCAAAGTTATGATGGTAATTCAACAATTACCCCAATTCGGCCAAAGTTCATTGACCCTAAATGACCTTTGACCTTGGTAATGTGACCTAAATCTCATGCAAGATGATCATTGATAGCTGATTACCCTTATGTCCAAGTTTCATGAACTAGATCCATATACTTTCTCAGTTATGATTATATTTCAAAAACTTAACCTTGGTTAAGATTTCAATGTAGATACTACAAACATGGTCAAAGTTCATTGACCCTAAATGACCTTTGACCTTGGTCATGTGATCTGAATCTTGTGCAAGATGATCAGTGATAGCTGATCCCTTATGTCCAAGTTTCATGAGCTAGGCCCATATACTTTCTAATTATGATGATATTTCAAAAACTTAACCTTGGTTAATGTTGACGACGCCGCCGTCGCCGCCGCCACCGCCGCCGCCGTCGCCGCCGTCGAAAAATCGGCGCCTATAATCTCGCTCCGCTATGCAGGCGAGACAAAAATTGTAAAAATATGATCGTATTATATTGAGCTCACTGAACCTCAATTTTTTCATGAGAGGTATCTGATGGGGTCACATGATAAAATGTTTAATATTGATTACATCCAACCGTATACAACAACAGCACCATACATATGAGCTACTGATCACAAAACGACCATTATGACTTTTTAAAAGTGAAATTTTTGCATTTGATATGGGCTCACTCTTTAATGCCTTTAGGCACCTCATTTCCACATAGAAAGGTAATGAGGACATCAATGCTCTCCTGCAAAATATTATTGACCAAAACTTATCGTTCAAGTCAAGGTATTTGGATATACAAGTAGGGGTGACTTTCGTTGTGTGCACATCTTCCTTTTGGTATATTTTGTTGTTCAAAGGTTTACTGAATGCCGAACTTCATATATAACAATACTACCATGACATACATCGGTAAAGTGTGTATAACCAGGCAAATAAATGAAGTGATTAGCCTATACTCTATAGAAACGCAAAGGTCTTTTTCTTTGAATTTCCTTGGAATGAATATGAAAAAGGGTGAAAAAGAACAACATCTATTTCAGGTAGTCTCATTAATGTCCGAAAATCTTTCGCCTCATGTCAGACCTCATTGCAAATTCCTCGCAGAGTTATTCACCACTGGTGGGATGGAACACCCTATCAACAAAAGTTGTTTTCCGTCGGGGTCCTTTTATGTCATGTGTTAAATAATATCATATACATAAAGATTTCATTCTATTTCATCTTGAACCTCCACCCATCTGTTAAAAGTCCTGGAAAAGAATGTTTTTATTTATTAACAATGTACACGAATTGCGAGGAAAAAAACTGATTGATGGCATACTATAATCATCACTATAATCATCATGATCAAACTTTTCATTTTTTCATCATCATTATAATTTTTCTACCCTAAATTATTGGGGGGGGATGATAATACAGGCCATCCCCCACTTGAAATATTGGGGAGATATACCCCCACCCCCCCCCCTCCCGTGATCGACACCCATGCAAGATAACAATGTTATTAAAACTATTGAATATTCAGACCATAAGATTATTTTGACTGACGTCCAATCATTAAATGATGGTATGCAGACTGGTCGATTGGGTGGGGGGCAGGGAAGGCGATCGCCCTCAATGATTTTGACAGCTTGAAACATTTTAAACATTTTCGGACATGATTATCTTTCACCTTAGCTCCCCCCCCCTCCCTATCCCAAACATGGATCACGCCCCTGAATGTGTATAACGCCAGGGCCTCAGCCCCACGCTTAGCCCTGATAAGTTTTCAAGTAGAGAGGGAGGGGATGAAAGAAAGAAATATAAAGGGTGACATAGAGATCGTGTAGACTTATTCGTAATGACAATTGTTATTGAGAAAGTGACGTCACCTTGTGGGAATCCCAGAGTTAACGTCATTATAGTCTTGATTTCGAGAATCATTCGTATCTGATGTTATTCAGGGAATACCTCTTAACGAATGCAAGTGAGAGTAAATAAGTTCCATCGGTAAATTTGTTCACAAAGTTTTGGTCTGAACGAAAGGCTAAACTACAAGTGCTTTTTTGTTTCTTTTTAACATCGATGGGTTATGGGAAATTATTATCTTAAAGGGATGGTCCAGGTTGAAAATATTTTTAGCTTAATAAATAGAGTAGAATTCACTGAGCAAAATGCCCAAAATTTCATCAAAATCGGATAACAAATAACAAAGTTATTGAATTTTAAAGTTTAGTAATATTTTGTGAAAACAGTTGTCATGAATATTCATTAGGTGAGCTGATGATGTCACATCTCCACTTATTCTTTTGTATTTTATTATGTGAAATCAGGTTTATTCAAATTTTTTCCTCCAAGAACTAGAAAAATTGGATTGGCAACTGATTTAGTGCATTAGATATTTATTGCTGCAACTTATTTCATTATAAGGGAGACATATTATTCACACAAGTATGAAATAATGAAAAAAATATGATTTTATGTAATAACATATGAAAACGGAAAGTGGAGATGTGACATCATTAGCCCATCTAATGAATATTCATGACAACTGTTTTCACAAAATATTGCTAAACTTTAAACTTCAATAACTTTATTATTTGTTATCCAATTTTGATGAAATTTTCGGCATATTGCTCAGTGAATTCTACTCTATGTAATAAGATATAAATATTTTCAGCCCGGACCACCCCTTTAACTGTGTTATATCTGAACATCTGGCATTATTATTTTTCAAAACTCGATTGATAGGCCTACTTGTCGGGTTTCGAGGTTACCTGAAATAGAGGAAACGCCTTAACACTAAGGTACTCTAGTGTCCCAAGCTCGATTCAACTCTTGCTTCTCAACGAGGTGCAGCGGACTCTCTGTCAGTGTTGAAAGTTAAAACGCTAGCCGTTTCTTTTCAAAATTAAAATTAAGGTAAGCGATTAATAGTTCCCACATTTCGTCATTTATCAATTCCATGTCTTTCTATCATTTTGTTGTAAATTTGATGAGATGGATGATTGCTGGTATATTTTGAGTTCTATCGGCAATTCATAAACTAAAATGCATGTAAATTACATAATTAAAAAAACGACAATCACAGTACAATCTTCAATTAGATAAATCACAACATAATACAATTGATAAATATACAAATGATATTTAATGATACTATTGAAATATTAAATTACGCATATATTAGGCGAGATGAGAGAAGTAAAGAATTATGTATGGAAGGGAATCAATAATAGATGAGAAAATGATAGAATACTAAAGAGGTAGTGAGGTGAAGGGTGCACACTAAGAAATAAAGGTTCAAAATTGAACCCCGAAAGGTTGATGCAAAATCAGCACCATATGGGTTCAAAAATTGAACCCTGCGGTTGGGTTTCATTTTGCACCCTGCGAGTTCAAAACTGCACCCCTAAATTTCAAATTGAATTCCTAGGGGTGCAGTTTTGAACCCGCAGGGTGCAGAAATGAACCCCAACCGCAGGGTTCAATATTTGAACCCCAAATCAGGGGTTTAATTTTTGAACCCATAGGGTGCTGATTTTGCATCAACCTTTCGGGGTTTAATTTTGAACCTTTATTTCTTAGTGTGTGGTCCGAATGGCAAAACAATATGATAATAAAAAATAATCAGGGGGAACAACAATATCATCGTCATTCATCATCATCATCATCATCATCATCATCATCATCATCATCATCATCATCAACAACGTAATTGCTACCATCATCATCTTAATCGTCTCCGCCAACATCATCATCATCATCATCATCATCACCAACCACCACCACCACCAGAAATAATCATCGACAACATAAAACAAAACGGTTACAAAATCTGCTCTAATAGAGGTTTCAAACCTCTATCGCTTAATCAATACTATCATCATCATCATAATCATCATCATCATCATCATCATCATCATCACCATCATCATCATCATCATCATCATCATCATCCTCACCACCACAATCATCATCACCTTTTATTATCACCATCATACCATCATCAACAATAACAACACCATCACTACCAATTCTGTTTCAAACAGTTATTTCTGTTTTTGGAGGGGATAAAGATATGAATTTATCATACTTATTTATCATATTTATCATACGCGAGGAACACTCAAACCCGCTCTGTCATATCCTTGAAAATATATGACACAAATAATTCCGCTTAAGTTCAATATCGAAAGTATTTTAGTTCCTATAGCTTTTTACTTTGTCGCGAGTAAATGAATGGGCAATTAGCTGTAGGCTGAAAAAGTATAAGAAATAATGTATGAGACAAACTATTTCATTTCCAATCACATTAGAAAGGAAGGGTTGCATACAATACAAATTTTCCGTCATTTGTTCTCTCTCCCAGAACTTAGCTGATAAGAAATGGAGAGCTTCAAGAAAACCAATCTCCTACCAATAGTTTGCATCGTCCTCCTTCTCACAGGGTAAGTTATTCCTGGGCTCACCCCCATAAAACTAAACACTAAAACAGTCGAATCTCCATTTCTTTTTCTTCTTTTTTTTCATTCTTGGAAGAAAATATTTTCGGGTATTATAAGATCAATATTTATGTGATTTTCCTAATATTATTTGTCTGTTTCATTGGACATAGTGGCCTGTATTCTGAAGTCAGGTTTAACTTAGACCATGGTCTCATTTGTGCTAAAATTATGGGAAGCCAAAAGTTAAAAAATTCTGTTAATATTGTATATTTCTTATGTTTACTATTTTGTTTCCTTTTGCTTTTATAATGAAGAAAACTACTTAAGTTACCATTTCCAGACAATTATAATCAATTTGGGTGTCATGAGTTAATAAATTGAACGTGTACCGTAAGGGATTTGTGCTCCAATTGGCTCTCCGTAGTTAAACCACAACTTTAAACCAGGGTTTAGTTTAAACCTGAGTTCAGAATACAGGCCAGTGAGTATTAAAGTTCATGATTAAAGTGCAGTTTGAATATTAAAGGTGATCATCACGCTAAACATAAAAAGGGCCCCGTCTTCCAAAGAGTTTACAATTGATCCAATCAACCTCAAGTATATGGAAATCCATTAACGTCATAATTTTTTTTTTCAGAAAATTTGCATAATGTCATTTGTAAACCCAAAGAAGCCTGAGTTTTCAAGAAAACTATGAATGTATGAATAAACACCATATCTAGAAAATGTTTTGAACAAACATGAATTTTAGATGATGACGTTGCCAGCTTTCCGTAGTTGTGGTTGATTGGACCAATTGTAACTCTTTGGAAGACGGGGCCCTTTTTTATGTTTAGCATGATGATCACGTTTAATATTCAAACTGCACTTAAATTCTGAACTTTAATACTCACTATGTCCAATGAAAAAGGCGAATAATATTAGGAAGATCACATAAATATTGACCTTATAATTCCTGCAAATATTGTCTTCCAAAATTGAAAAAAAGAAGAAAAAGAAATGGAGAGTCGATTGTTTTTTTTATTGATAATCATAATGATGAGGATGAAGATGACTGTGGTGGTGGTGGTGATGATGATGATGATGATGATGATGATGATGGTGATGATGATGATGATGATGATGATGATGATGATGGTGATGGTGATGAGGGTGATGATGAAGATGATGGTTGAGTTTGAGTTTGAGTTTATTTATTTACTTAACAACAATATCAATAATGTGTTAACATCACAGCACAAACGTAACTATTCTAGTATGCAGATGTAATTGCTAACATTATGAAGGATAAAATGAGAATACAAACGATAAATCTGAATACATAAAATGTGACATGCATGTATAAACCTAAAACAAATGTTTTAACAATTTTTAAGATCCTAGTCATAGTTTCCAATATTGATGATTGAACAAAAAGATACGTAAATGGTTGAATATTGTTGTTAAGAAGGAACCAGAAGGTAGCACAAGTGCTAGTCGAGACTGATTCCTTCAAATCTTTGATATTTTTACATAAAAGAAATGCGTGTGAACAGTGAATAATGCTATAAATGTTGTTTGAAAAATCACCACGTTATATAAAACATATAATTAGAATTAGAGATTTATATAGAATACCCTTTATTCTATTACAATATTTCATATTCTCTTGTCAGAATTAAATTAGAGGGTTGGTTGTATGGTGATGATGGTGATGATGATGATGAAGATGGTTAAGATGGTGATGGTGAAGATGATGGTGATTAAGATGATGGTGATGATGATGATGGTGATGGTGATGGTGATGGTGATGGTGATGATGGTGATGGTGAAGATGATGGTGATGATGATGGTGAAGATGATGGTGATGATGATGATGGTGATGGTGAAGATGATGGTGATGATGGTGATGGTGAAGATGATGGTGATGATGATGATGGTGATGGTGATGATAATGGTGATGATGATGGTGAAGATAATGATGATGATGGTGATGGTGAAGATGATGATGATGATGGTGAAGATGATGGTGGTGATGATGATGATGATGATGAGGATAGTGATGATGGAGAAGAAGATAATGGTGATGATGATGGTGAAGATGATGGTGATGATGATGATGGTGATGGTGAAGATGATGGTGATGATGGTGATGGTGAAGATGATGGTGATGATGATGATGGTGATGGTGATGATAATGGTGATGATGATGGTGAAGATAATGATGATGATGGTGATGGTGAAGATGATGATGATGATGGTGATGGTGATGGTGATGGTGATGATGGTGATGGTGAAGATGGTGATGATGATGATGGTGATGGTGATGATAATGGTGATGATGATGGTGAAGATAATGATGATGATGGTGATGGTGAAGATGATGATAATCATGGTGAGAATGACTGTGGTGGTCATGGTGATGATGATGATGATCAGTGGCGGACCATGACCCGAAGGAGACAAATGATTGGAGGGGCACTGTATTCTTTGTGAACAATGCTGTGCCCCTCCAATGCTTTGTCTCCTCCGGGTCACGGTCCGCCTCTGGTGATGATGTTGGTGATGGTGATGGTGATGATTATGATGATAGTGATGATGATGGTGATGATGACTATGATGATAGTGATGATGATGGTGATGATGATGGTGATGATTATGATGATGGTGATGATGGTGACGATGATGGTGATGATGATGATGATGATGATTATGATGTTGATTAAGAAGATGATGATGCCTTTAGATGCCAACACTGATGAATGAAAAGCAGGAAAATGATAAATGCCAGGCAAGGCCGTCGGATTTAACTTTGAGAGATTTAGACCTAAAGCGGGACATCTATTCACTTTTTATAAACACGATTGTGACCAAAAATACTTGTACTTTGTTCAAAGTCTCTCCTCCATTTTTTTTTTTGTATAAAAAGGTAAATTTTTATTTTGTATTGTTCAGATTCTCCCCCGCAACTAGCCATATGTGCATGAGGAGTATCCCATTTACTCGCACCATTGTCAATTATGTTATAGCTTATCGACAAACAAACAAATTATCTACTTCAGAACTTCATTACTTTAAAATTTCAGACGTTTTTACTCCCTCACAATTTAGTAGCTCCCATTCAGTCATCATTACTCAACCGCAATGAACATTAACAGCAACGACATGGCTACATATAGTTTTTCTTTTTAGTACGATACACGGTTTGCCTCGGTATTCATTAGCGAGTTTTAGTTTGCAATCGCGACTGGGACTGATTCTACAACATAGAACATTTATTGAAAATGCCTATCAAACCACAATGAACAGCTGAGAGGTCTTTGTCGAATATTGGCGAACGGGGTCACCTGATCGTCCTAAGTTTCTGAGCTGATAATGGCAAACATGTCGTTTATTCAGAGACCAGAACTAACTGCTATTTTTAAAGGATGTTTTATTGTATTCTCTCAAATCAAAATAGTTTACACAATCACATTCTATAAGCAATTTGTACAAACAATTTGAAACACAATTATAAATTATACAATAAATCCATAACAAATATAATTATACAAATTATACATCAAACTTCAAAGATACCAGAAATTAATACTAATGTGTTTCAGCAATTACAAAATAAAATATTAACAAGATATATGACATGATAAGAGAGAGAGAAAAAAAAAACGATAAAAAGTGTTGTTCTACTTCCCCCCCCCCCCGTCCCCAGGTTAGGAGCATTCTCCCCTTTGTGCCTATACTCTACATGGAAGGGGACTCCAATTCTTCGTATTGTTTATTTCTGTGTTTTTATTTATGTTGTTTTGCAGTTTTGTCTCTCGTTGTAAATATACCTTTGCCTCACTCTCACTATATATATTCTTTTAATTAAGATTTTCCAATTTCCTTAAATGTAGAGATATCTTACCTCTACCTAGCGCCAGCCTTCTTTCTTCCCATTCTTCTTCTTTAGATTTTCTATTTTCATTCACCGATTCGACAAAGACTACTTTGTCACGAACCTGTCTTGAAGGGATTTTTGACAATAGATTTTCTATGTTGTAGAATCCGTCGCGATTTTGAAACCCCCTCGTCTCTATCAACGAACGTAGAGGGCAGCAACACACGACGTTCGTTGGTCTCTACATCTCTATGGTCTCTATCTAGATAGGGCAACATACTATAACGGAATCAATTATTCTTGGGTGGAGCTTTGCTCTGACACCTCACTATATCCATTATTGAGAGTGACATCTGTTACTTTACAAAGAATATCACACTTTTAATTTGGGCATCTGTTTCAAGTTTACATAGTTAGAATAGTTGTAGTAGTTATGGTTGACAATACACATTATACATTATTCTCATTCTTTTTTACACAAAAGATACACTACACTCACGCTGCGAGACAAACCTCAAATATATAGAAATGCATGTATATAAAACATAAATATAAACGGCAGTTATGAACGCAAAATACGTTTTGGTGTTTTATAAAATCGTCTTTTTTTCTCTATTATTAACCGACACTGAAAAAGATTATAGCTTACATCTTGAGGGCCTGTAAGAGGAGCGTTTCTAGATAGGACTTGTCGGACTTATTATACAACAAGTCCTGTTTTATCCGATAATTACCATAGTAACAATGCTTCTCAGCCAATCAAAATCAAGGAATGTTGTCAGATATGATATAGTGTTGATGAAACGCACCATGGATATTCTATAGGGAATTATCAGGCCTATTTATCGCATTGATTGCAATCAACAGAAATGACAAGTAAAATCGGTCAAAATGTGTAAAAAGCGGTAGAATTGGCAACTATATGTGAAGTAAAGCAAGACATAGTCCAGATGAACAACAGACGAAACAAAAACTGAATCATTTGGTCTATGATGATGATGATGATGCTGCTGATGATGATGGTAATGATGGTGAAGATGATGATGATGGCGGTGATGATCAAGATGATGGTGGTAGTAATTATGTTGATGATGATGGTGATGATGATGATGATAATGATGATGATGATGGTGATGATGATGATGATGATGATGATGGTAATGCTGATGATGATGATGATGATGACGATGATGATGACGACGATGATGGCGATGATGATGCACTGTAAAAACTTTGTCCCGGAAAAAAGGGTATTCTCAAAGATATATTGAATACTTCCCTTGGAAAGATCAGATTTTATTACAAACAATATTTAGCAACAGTGCATATCTTTAACTCACAAAACAGAGGAGAAGAAGTGTATATACCGGGAGGAAGATATTCCTCCCCGCGCAGAGAAATGAAACTCTGAAATTTCAAAGGGCGGACGTTTCATCAAATGCAGATATCTCTAATACCCCAACGGCTCTTAATTCAATTGATTTCTTATGATTACTGAACTTCATTACAAAAAGAAATAGTGCGCAAAAAGTTGAAAATTCTGTGATTTATTGAAATTAGATAAGAAAGGATGCCGAATTTCTTTGACTTATCCTGAAGCACTTCATTTTGAATTATAAAGAAACTTAAGTGTCATTCAAAATTTCAAAATGAGGGCGCAAAACAGGACAGGAGATCAATGTGCACGGAAATGACATGAAGTTTAATAAAATTCGATAAAAAATATTGTACTTTTTTATTTGATAAAACACAAATTTTATACCTTCCTCTTTTTAAATCAGGAACATGTTTGGCCCAAAATTATGGTTGTTTAGTAATGAGCTGGAAATTGATATAAAGACATATATAAATTTGGAGCAAGAGTGAAGGAGTTTCTCTTTTGATAAAAAAATATAAAGAATAAAAAAACACAAAGCTACCTTTCTTCCCTTTCCTCCCTTCCATTTTCCTTTTTTCCTCTCCCTTTTCCCTTCTTTTTTTTTTTTTTTTTGGGGGGGGGGCGACCGCCCCCACCGCCCCCCTGGCTACGCGCCTGCCGGTTAACGCCACAGTTTTTGCTGTGTGTTGATTATGATGATGATAATGGCGAAGTAGGCATATCATGTGAATTTTATTTTTTCCTGTTATCGTTTAAACTCTTTTTAATATTGTGATTATTGTTTTCCCAGACAAGGTGCTGATGCATTTTTGGTGCCAGTAATCGGCAGTATCATCGGGGTCGGTGCTGCAACGGTCGCTCTACCCGCAGCCCTCGGGGTGGCAGGATTCACCGCAGCGGGGATAACGGCTGGGTCGATGGCCGCAGGAATGATGTCAGCATCAGCAATAGCATCGGGCGGAGGAGTTGCCGCAGGAAGCGTAGTAGCGGTGTGTCAGTCAGTTGGAGCCGCTGGATTGTCATCAGCTGCCATTGCGGCAGCGGGCGGCGCCGGTGCCGCAATTGCCAATGCTGCCGGTCCTTAAACAACCACTATAGTATAGGCCTACTTATTTAAACTAAAGCAGAATGAAAAGGATGAGGTCCTCTTATAGAGATCAATATATGACAACGTTATTATTCTAAGGACATATACACATGTGTATCAGTTAAGACATTCTTGGGATTAAACCCTATACCTAAATAGTGTTGGAAAAATAAATGCAGGCATTTTTTGGCGATAGCTCATCATATGATTCATTAGATCTACATGTATTTCATTTTATTTAATACCTACAAATATTTTACCTACTTAAAAGAACCTCAACCTGCTAACATGAAATGATTTTAAGTAATTACAAAATCAGCTCATTTTAATAGAGATCGATGGTCAAACCACCATTTCAATTAGTTCTTTCTCGTTATGATTTAATGCATAGGCTCGTTTCTTCAATTCCATTCCAGCTAATCAATAAGCAAGTTCACAATTTAGCTCATGATCATCTAATCTCAAATGACCTTTTTAATTTTCACAAAGATGAGCACTACATCTCTTTAAGGCAAAACATTCAAATTCTAAGAACGGAAAACGAGACCGAGTGACAAGAATAGCACTTGAAGGGTAAAGTTTGGAAAGCTGTTTATTTTATTTTATTGTCTGCTTTTGGCACATTTGACTAATAGTTTGGGCTACTGTCATATACCAGTGATTATGAAGAATTTGGGTCTTTTCACACGTGAATCTTGAATCATCATTGTAATGTTGATTGCTATTATAATCGTGACTGTGATTAGCGTTCGTGATTCTGTTCATGTTCTCGTTTGGTTTCACACGTGCTAAGTATTCGTCATTTAACCTTATTTTTCACTGCAATCATCATTCAAATTACGATTGTATTTACCGTGTGAAGGGCGGTTTGTTACTCTTCAGCTTGGATGTGATTGAACAAATATTTTAAAAGTAATATATGAAAAATCATGAAAACACAATTAACAATGTCAGTGAATTTGAAAACCACTTTACGGTTTTTGACCTTTTACTGCTCTTGCGCAGTTTACTACCATGAACAGGCCTAACAAATCAAGTTCAAGATTACAAAATTATTTTGGCTCACAAATAGTTTCAAAGGTTTCTCTCAAGAATGATTATTCTTTATTCCTTCCAAACCACCCTTGAACTCATTAGAATAAATTTGAAGCAGTCGGAGTAAAATGCTCAATTCATTTGCTGTATTGAGAGATGGGGGGGGGGGGGGAGAAAGAACATAAGGGGAAATTCAGATTTAGGGACGCACCATTAGATATTCAAGAATGTGGGGGGGGGGTGGAAGTCTTTCCAAAAAACACATTGACTTGCTATATGAGCAAAAAAAATTGACTCAGAGTAAAAAAACAACAACAAAACTTGGCCCACTGACAAATCATCTGAAGGGGGGGGGGGGGCTTGTCTCAATGAAATAAGGAAAAAAAATACTCAAAGAAGAAAGGAGAGAAAATTACATCAACCCAAACTTCCAGCCCCTCCCCCCGTATCTAATGGTGCGTCCCTCTACAATAAATACACAAACTGCTAAAACAAACATCACCTCACTGAGATTCTTCCGTGTTTTTAAATTTTAATTTAGACCATTTTTCTATTAAATGTTCCAAGTATTACGTGTATTATAAATTATCTGCTTACCTGCATAGATGCATGCGTTCAATGTTCTGTTATGTATCCGAATAAAAGAATAGGCTACAATAACTAGTTTAGTCCTGTATTTCAATTATTAGGCCTATTCATATTTTGTCATTACATTTACTTTGAATTGAAATTAAAAATAGCGTGGCGAGGGGAAAGACTGAGAGAGGGAGGAGGATGATTGTTATTAGAGGAAAAAATAAAAGTCAGATAAGTGGAGATGTGTAGGTTTGAACATTATCGGACAAACAATAAGAGAGTTATGTTGGTCAGGGGCACTGATGACGTCACTCTGGTGGGATTCCCACATTCAGCAGATGGTTATATTTATCGATCGTGGGGAATCCCCACAATGATTTCGTCGAGCTCGTCTGGGTTGGAGATATGAACAATTTTACTCTTTAAAAAAATGAAAAGATTAGAAAATAGATTTTGAAGTAAGTCTCTGCGTAGGCAGCAGAGTATCAGAGAGGGAGAGAGAGAGAAAAAAGGAAGAAAGAGAGGGAGGAAGAAAGAAAGGGAGAGAGGAAGAAAGAAATAAAGGGAGAGATGAAGAAAGAAAGCAGGGAGAGAGGAAGAAAGAGATAGGCGGAAGGGAAGATAGAGAGATTGAAAAGAGATAAGAGAGAGATAAATGATATTTTTCCCCTAACCAATCAGGTGATATAAAACATATATTTAGTATAAGTGGAGCGTCGTGGCCCAGTGGCTTATTCTTCGGACTTTAAAACAGAGGGTCGTGGGTTTGAATCCCAGCCATGGCGTAGTTTCCTTCAGCAAGGAGTTCATCCGCAGTGTGCTGCACTCAACCCAGGTGAGGTAAATGGGTACATGCAGGAAGTAATTCCACGCTGTGTGCCCTTGAATAGGTAGCCTATAGCTTAGCCTCTTGTCGAGGCCTTGGCGGCTGCTTCCCGAACGAGAACAAAATATGATTAGGATCCCTACCCAGGCTTGGCATGCCCCCCGTCTCTAACTGGCTGGGTGTATCTGCCCCAAGTGTACCTTTCTACGTGTAAAAGGAACATGTCCAAACTTAATTTGCATGATTTGCATCTGAAAATTCCCAAACATAATAGCATATCCTGGGCTAAATAAAATAAAGTATTTAGTTCAATATTCTTAAATCTTGCATTCTACATGTTCTATAGAGAAGACATTTTAAAGGTCAAGTCCACCTTAGGAAAATGCTGCTTGAATAAATAAAGAAAAATCAAACTAGCATAGTGCTGAAAATTTCATATAATTCAATAATTTTCATAATCGGATGTAAAATAAGAAAGTTATTACATTTTAAAGTTTTGCTTATTTTTCACAAAACAGTGATATGCACAACTAGGTGACTCAGTCGATGATGTCTATCACTCACTATTTTTTTTATTGTTTGAATCAGTGGTGTACCTAGGATTTTCCACAGGGGGGTAAAAACCGTCCGCCAAAAAATTGGACAAGCCAAAAAAAAGTTCTTCAATCGCATATAAAGGATTCCGTACCAGAAAACAAATTGACAAGCAAAAAAAAGAAAAAAAAAGGGGTCTTCAAGCTCGTCAGGGGGGGGGGGCAAAAAGGTTTTTCAAGCTCGTCAGGGGGGCATGTATACGTTTTTTTGCATTGGTTGTGACTCGTCAGGGGGACAGTCTGCCCCCCGTAGGTACGCTAGTGGTTTGAATTATACAATATTTCATTTTTTTTATAGATTTGACAATAAGGACCAACTTGACTGAATCATATAATATTAAACAATGTTCATTCCAATTGTTCAGGGAGAAATTAATCGTTGTTTCACTTGACAATGAGGAGAAAAATAGGATATTCCCTACTTTATATAATAAAATACGAAATAAATAGTGAGTTGATGACGTCATCAGTCTCCTCATTTGCATACCCAACAGGATGTGCATATAACTGTTTTGTGAAATGAAGCGAAACTTTAAACTGTCATAACATTCTTATTTTACATCCGATTTTGATGAAATTTTCAGTGTTATGTTTGTTGGATTTTTCTATTTTTATTCAATTCAAGTTTTTGTTGGGGTGGCCTTGTCCTTTAAACTAGGAAATTAAACCTCTTACTCCAGCATTTCAACTACATCAAGCACAAAATAAACTAAATACAAGACCTCTTTCACACTAGAAAGTTAAACTTCTATTTTCACACTAATCCCATTTCACTATCACTCACCACAATTCACCACCAATGGCACAAAAAGCATGTTCTTACTTTCTCTATTTCACCTCTCTCTTAATCTGTATTAACTTCAGATACGCGCAAGTAAATGCAATTCTAATTTCAATGTGAGAACATCTGGAAGGACCTTTCGGACAATTACCATAGCAACTGGGCTTCTGAGCCAATCAAAATCAAGGAAAGTGGTGCCAGGTCTGACAAATTGTCCGACCAAAATATTGATGAAACACTCTCCTTTATAATAGATGAGAAAAATGACGTAAAGTCCTAAGAATAAATGCCAAGATGAGATCCAGCCCCGTAATACAAAGCTTAGCGGTGAATAGCAAAGAAAGAACAGGTCAAGGGTCTGTTCCATCAACATGTTTATCCTTCGAGTTTTCAGATCTATGTATCTGACAACATTCCTTGATTTTGATTGTTGAGAAGCTGAACAATCGGATAACATAATACCTGGCAGGAATTTATTCCTTGAAACGCAGCGCGCGTAACAGCTGCACTGCTAAAGCCAGGGTAATTATGCTGCATATACTGTAGAGCGCTTAGAGACTTCTGACAAAGAAAGTGTTAAGCGCTATATAAGCAAGTATAATTATGACATTTGTCGAATGAAACGTCATGACATGTCATTTCATGAAGCGCTCCCCTGGTTGGTTCGTGGTCAGTATTTGGCACCAAATGCGCGTGTGAAATTTATCTTGATTGCTCGATTCATTTAGTGTAATACTCGAGTCACGTATACCAACGAACCCGACTTTGAAACCATCCGATATGTATATATATTATATGAAAAAACGTTCTTCATTCCACAATCACGAAACCCATATTTTTTTTTCACTTTACTTTATATTTTTTATTTATTACCTTGGGATACCTTGGAAAATGGATGCATAATCCGTCGTGCTGCATCATCAAAAGCGCCAGCTACGACGCGACGGTCTAACGAAGCTGTTTTATTTTGTTCAAAATATGTAAAGGAGAGACGCATTATGTTCCATAAACTTAAGATGAATGACCCGAATCTTAAACAATTGTTAATTAATCCCGATTATACACGGGAACTACTATGTTTAATATATGTCACTAACCGTTTTGACAGTTAGGTGTGGTGTATGTGTGTGTGTGTGTGTTTTTTTTTTTTTTTTTTTTTTTTCAAACACAAGACACGATCTTATAATTCTTATTAATAAGAAACTAAGAAAAGACAAAACAAAAGAATAAGAAGGACGTGAATAGTAAGAAACGAAGATAGTAAGAAATTCTATAAATATATAACTAGTAGCCGATTGGTTAGCTGGTGTGCCCTTTTCCACGAACAATCATTTAGCACGCGCGATATTTAATTTCTCTATTTTGATTAAAGTGTTATTCATCGAAGATGTTTAATCTTGTAGGACCTACTAATATAATAGGTGGATGGGTGACTAATATACATTAATATGTCATATAATCGTCACCAATGGTTTGACGTCGTATGGATCTCCTTTGCCGACGACGTCCTACTTACGAAAGCGACTGGCGCGTATAATCTGGAGAGATTGAAGAGCGCCATCATATTCACCAACAACAACATTGCAGCCTAGTATGCGAAAGCTTACCCCCCCCCCCACACACACACGCACATTTTTTTTCGTGATCGTGGTATTAAAGAACGTTTTCTCATGTCTACACACTAAACATAATTACAAACCTTTTCAGTGATCAGATAATACAATTGAAAATGACGTAATGAATTTAATATGGATTAAATGAGAAAACAATTTGCCATACGCACAATCGCATACATTCGTAATTCCGAAGCTTCGTTATTCCGAAGGTTCGTTATTCCGAAAACGAAATGAGGTTCGTAATTCCGAAGGTTCGTTTTTCCGAAAACGAAGGGAGGTTCGTAATTCCGAAGGTTCGTTAATCCAAAAACGAAATGAGGTTCGTAATTCCGAAGTTTCGTTTTCGGACTAACGAACCTTCGGAGCAACGAATCTTATATCGTTTTCGAATTACGAACCTTCGGAACAACGAACCTTATTTCGTTTTCGAATTACGAACCTTCGGAACATCGAACTTTATTTCGTTTTCGGATTATCGAACCTTCGGAATAACGAACCTTCGGAAAAACGTCACAAATGTTCGGATTAACGAACTCTTTTACGTTTTCGGATAAACGAACATCGAGGTATAGGCAATTTACGTGTTTCGGAATTACGAACCTTCGGAATAAAGAACCTTCGGAATTACGAACCTTCGGAATTACGAAGTGTAACCCACACAATGATGCAGACCAACATGGTTGGATATTATTTTATTCACCTTAGTAGCGTGAAAGGGGAGAGCTGTTTGAGGGCGGTAAGACTGCTGCCCCCGGTTGCTAGGGCGATTGCTTTAATTTATTCATATTTATGACGTCACATCCCACCCCTCCCCGTCTCACTGTCTAATCAGCCCGGGGGAGGGGGGGGGGGGGCACTTCCATTGACGAGTGGATACCATGCGCGACCATACGGTCTCAAAATGCACCCTAAACACGTATTTCCCATATTCTAAAAATGCACCCCTTAACAAGTATTGGCGTGTGAAACTCTACCCTTAACAAGTATTTGAAACAAAACGATACTCTTGGCAAGTATTCCTTAAAATGAACCTCTAAACAAGTACAGCGATATTTTATTGTTATGTCACGGCTCCGTAGGTCGTCGGTTTTACCTTTACACACCATTTGGTTTAGTACGGCCCCACCTTCCACACCTCGCGCAAATCGGAGCAAAAAAGGACATTCTTTATAAAACATTTTGATTTTGTTTTATCATCCCCGCAAATTTGACCCTAAACACGTAGCTTTTCTAGCGAAATAGATACCCTTTTTTCATTATTTTTGCGTTTTGACACCCTTATCACGTTACGTACGTAACGTGCCCTATCTTGAAAAAGACATCTTTTTTACGTGTTTTTTTGGTCGCGCATGGTATCCACTCGTCAATGTAAGTGGCCCCGGGCTAATCAGCCATTATTTGGCTGTTAGGAAGCTCAAATCTATAAATGTCCTACTTAATCCATTGCAGATCCATTGTTCGTAAATTGAAACTGTCTTATACTCTCTGAGAGATGGAGTATACGGCTATGAAGAAACCCAAATCTAGTCTCAAGCAAAGCCCCATGTACATTGTAGCTCGTCGTTTTGTTGATCTAGGGAGTTGGCTAGAAAACGCCAAGTAATATCATATAACAGCCCAATTTAGATTGGAGCTCTTATATCTAGGGGGTTTGGTTATGAAGAAGCCCAAATATAGTCTCTAAACAGCCCACTTTGGATCCAGATCCGTCATAGACTTCTGTAGTTACTTTGTATGTGCCCTGTGATTAAAAAGACAACAAGACATAAATCCTTAAATGACAAGACCACTCCAACAAAAAGTTGATTTTGATAGAACGAGAAAAATCCAACAAACATAACACTGAAAATTTCATCAAAATCGGATGTAAAATAAAAAAGTTATGATATTTTAATTTTTTTGTTAATTTCACAAAACAGTTATATGCATATGAGGAGACTGATGACGTCATCCACTCACTATTTTTTTTGTTTTTTTTTATTGATTGATTGATTGATAACGAATTTATTCATTCCAAAATTTCAACAAAGTTACAAAGTAAAGCAAAATATAATATAAAATTTTGAAATGAAATAGAAACCTTCTGGAAAGCAAAGCTTGTTATTGAAGGTATTTTATTATATGAAATATTTTAATTTTCTCCTCATTGCCAAGTGAAACAACGATTAATTCCTCCCTGAACATGTAGAATTAGCATTGTTTAATACGATATGGTTCAGTCAAGTTAGTCCGTATTGTCAAATTTGTAAAAAATGAAATATTGTATAATTCAAACAATAAAAAACAAAAGAAATAGTGAGTGAGGGGCATCATCGACTATCTAATTTGCATGTCACTCAGTTGTGCATATCACTGTTTTGTGAAAAATAATCGAAACTTTAAAATGTCATAACTTTCTTATTTTACATCCGATTTTGATGAAATTTTCAGTGTTGTGCTGGTTTGATTTTTCCCTATTTATTCAAATCAAAATGTTTCTGGGGTGGACCTGACCCTTAAACAAACATTAAATTAATTTAAGACCAGCTCGTTAGCGTCAGATAAAGTGTTGAAACAACACCAGTTTGGTTTAGAGGTAACACTGGGATGTTCAGACAACACAAGTCAGTGACAAAACAAGTTCGGATTAGTTTTCAACTATTAAACTGATGTTGTTTCAACTTACACATCTACTGTACCTAAATATACATAGAGGACTACACTATATGCATTTTACTCCGGTGTCAATTGATGTGTTATTTCACCTATGGCTGTACACTGTTCGGTGTTATGTTCAATGTATTTAACACCTTAAGATGTGGTCCGTTCGTGGTACCTTAGGGTCAGTTTGAAGACTTCAGTGTTTTACAGTGTAGATACGATTTTAGTGTTAATTAATCTACATCAGCGTTTTTGTAGTGTCGTGTTATATGCCAACATAAAGATCTTCATGAGACTCTAAGCCGTCGGTCCCGTGTAAAGGAGAGTCACACCATTTGCACGTTAAAAAACCTACTCCTCTTTTCGTAAAGAGTAGGGAAGTTATCCCGGGGAAGTAGTTAACCTATTAATTTATTACTGATAATTACTTTTTTATAATCCTGTTCCTTTGTAAAGTTGAATTAAGGTAATTTGTACTGTAACCTTTCCAGATTAACTGTCTGACACGTATATGACACGCATGTGTTGATAGTGTCGTTAATTTTTCATCAATCAATCAATCAATGAATGCTGTACAAACCTGCGTCCGTTTCATAAAACTTGTCACAGAAACAAATTTGCATTAACAGTGAAAATCTACTGAAAGCCTTCGATCTGATTGGCCGAAAGTGCTACGAACCTGAATGAGGTCACGAACTAATTGAAGAGGCAAATCACTTTCTCGTATCTGGACGACGAGAGGGAGATTACTCCGCGTCACGTACGATCCCGTGATCGGAGGGCAGGCACATGTAAAACCGTTATCAATGACCTCGGCTGGACATCCTTCGGTTTGCACAACGGAGTTAATGACGTCACAGAGGTCAGTACGGCTATAAGAATTATATAGTAAACAGAAGATAACAACATGACGACATGAATCGTTTTATTCAAACAATTTGAATAAAACAATTAGAACGATACGTTAGTACAATAGACATTTATAATGGTGGAAATTCTCAAAAAGCACAATTAGGTGAATCTACGAGGGTCGAACTTCTTGGGTCCATATTGGTCTAATTCTATTCAACATCTATTAAGAAATTTGACTTAGGATGTGACATACCCACAAGTGAGCCTATAATAAAGAAGGCTATATCATAATGGTCATAGACCTTATCGGTAAGGAGCAAAATACTAAAACTTTTCGAAATGTAAAAAAAAAATTAAGGGAAGTTCGTCCTGACAATAAGGTTATCGTGAAAATAGCAGAAAAAAAATTAACAATATTACCGAAGGTTTGAGAAATGTCTATCAAAAAATAACAGTATAGCGGAAATTATTACTAAAAAATGAAATTTACGCATTTTATATTACGTTACATATAGGGCAACTGCTCGTTAATGACGCCACAATCCAAAACTTAACATTTTTATTAATAATAATTGTTAATGGATTTTTCTCAAACCTTCACCAATATTTATCTATGTTTTGCTATTCTTACCACAAATTCCTATACTGGGTGAACTTCCCTTTAAGAACGTAACGTAAATATTTCTCACCATCCTTGTCCCGCGGATGGGATGCATGGCGGCGTGACGTCAAACCATGAATATCCAAACCAACCAAGATTGAGTCGCCTCTTCACTGTGATATCAGCCGACAATGTCTGCGAGATGTTACGAACGATATCGATATTGACAGCGATACGTATCGTTCCTGGCAGGGTTATCGGCTCGGGTGTGACGGATACTTGGTTGAAACGGATAGCTGCATTTTGACCTGAGAGTGAAGTTTAACCAAATTTGTTGTGTCAGATCTTTCGAAATACGATGTACAATTAGGATAAAGACAATAAAATAATGAAATAGGCAAGACATTTTTTAATGATAATAAAGAGAGAAATGTGTGAGGGGTAATCGAAAAGGGGACACGACAATTTCTCCTGAGACAATTGCAACTCTAAAAATTTAGGCGCAACTTGATTTTCAACCAATCAACTGCGCGCATTTTGGACTTGCGATTTATTTTTTGGCTGGCGTTTAAACACATCTCTTTCTGCAATGGTCCCCTGGTCTTAATAACTCAGAGGGCATAAGGTTAGAGTTATGACAAGAATAGTGTAATATAGTTTTGGTTTAGAATAATAATAAAAAAAATAAGATTTAGGGTTTACTCAGTTTTGGAGGTTAGGTTTTATGTTTGGCTTAATGTGCAGTTTTTTCATCTGAGCAATTGTCGCCGGAGGAAATGTCATGGAACCAAACCAGAGGAAAACACAATTTGCAATGTTTGTACAGTGGCCTTGTTACTTCCCGGGATATTTTTATTCAAATAAACATTCTACTCTACATAACACGGAAAGTTCTACTAAATTTAGATTCTAATAATTATACGCATGACCGAGTAAAAAAGGTGTTTGATGTCTTCCATGAATGACGAAATCAACGAAAATATCTGAAAATGAGTTAATATTATCAACTCATTTCCAATATCCTTTCTACCCCAACTTTGCAAGAGTTTTTCATTAATTATTTCTTTTTTACTGTTAAAATCGGATTATTTTCAGCCTTATGTATTAATAAAAGAATCAATTAGAGTTGCGAAAGGGGATCATTTTCACACCTTTATTCCTATCACTCCTCCCATATTTCTTTTTAATCCCCAAATTCATTGAAAATATTTATTTATAGGGGAAGCCCTTCCCAGCAAAAAGTTGATGCTTGTTTAATTTGTTTCTCTTTTTATTACAGTAAACTTTTGTTGGATTGGACTTGCCCCTTGAATCGTCTGAATGATTAATGAATGAATGAATCAATAAAATAATGGATAAATAGATAAATGAATGAATGAATGAATAAATAAACAAATAAACAAATAGATAGATAAATGAATAAATGCATAAAAAAGTGATAAAATAAATAAAGAAATAAAATAAAACAAATTATGCCGTACCTAATCTTTGTCCACAATCGGTTGCGGTAAACGATTTTTTCACCGAGTTAAGATTGAAAAATGCTTCACATCCAGAGAATGACGTCACAAAGAGACAAAGAACGAGAGCTGACAAAGACCACATGATGAACCATCAATTATCTTCCTGAATAAAAAAAAATGATAAAAAAGATAAAGCGTATTTTGAGATAAGTGCATTCTTCAAAAAGAATTGGTGAAATTAACCAATATGTTTTTATTGTCCAATTTATTAAACATGGACATTTTCGGCTTCTCATGATTTTAGTAGAGATTTAGGCCATGGTCTTACACGAATCAAAGTGTGTTACTTGGACGATGGTTTCATATAAAAATCCTTCATTTACACACGATATGGTTTAAGCCAAAGTTATGCAAACTGTTTTGAAGATGGGGGGGGGGGGCTGACCATGCGAAAATTAACAATCAGATGGTAAATTTTACGTTTTTGTACCCCTAGCCGACCCCCCCCCCCTGCGCCCCCTGCAAGCCTCTCTCAAAATGTAATTTGGTCAAGTGAATTGCAACCTTTATAAAGTATAGCTTTGAATATATTAGTGTACAATCATATTTTGTAATCATAATTATAGTAAATTTAGTAATGTTTTATACTTTGGACCTATCCTTCGCAATGACGGATCCAATTCATCTGTTAAATATATGTATGAAAGCACGGGTAAACTGCCAGTTTGTCTACTGCCAACTCGTCCACATATCTTATGGGCTTCTTTCATTTAATCCATTTCGTTTTAACAGCCATTTGGTTCGATCATCACTTCGTCTATAATCACCACTTCGTCAATGACCATTTTGTATTATAACCATTTGGTCTAATACCCTTTTCCTTTTCATTCATTTCGCCCAATTAACACTTAGACCAATTAGATCAAATTGTATATGGACCAAATGGCTACGATTGGACCATCTGGTTATTAGACGAAATGGTGAATGGATGAAAGGGCAATCGTGAATAGTGGGCGAACTATAGTGTGGAGCGTTGTGGCCCAGTGGATTAGTCTTCTGACTTTGAAAAAGAGGGTCGTGGGTTCGAATCCCAGCCATGGCGTAATTTCCTTCAGCAAGAAACTCATCCACATTGTGCTGCACTCAACCCAGGTGAGGTGAATGGGTATCCGGTAGGAAGAAATTCCTTGAATGCTTGAGCGCCTAGGCAGCTCAGCTAAAGCCGGGGTGATAATAATAGCAGGGCCCGCTGGTAGAACAGTTTTCGAAACTGAAGCAGCTTCCCTGGGTAAATATACCTATATTATTATTATTACTATTATTATTATTATAACTATTGGTAGACCAAATAATAATAGACGAGGCAGCCCGGGTGAGGCAGTTGGGAATTAAATAATAATAATAATACAAAACATTTATAGGGCGCTTAATACGGGCGTTTCTAAGCGCACTGTGTTCTGATAACTTTACATGGGAAAAAAGAAATTAAATGGGCATATTAACACACACACACACACACACAAAAAAAAAAAAAAAAACTAACAGATTAAAACTGGTGTGCACCTCCAATGACCGACCCACAACTGGGATTCATTGATTGAAAAGGTATGTTTTGAGCAGGGCCTTAAACTGACTGACGGGAATTGGACGAATTGGCATTAGACCAATCGAAAATAAACCATACGGAATGAATCCATACTTCAACATTCGTCGTTGCTACGTCTTACAAGCATATCATTGACAACATTTATTCAAGGAATGTTGGCGGTCGATGGTGAGATTCAAAGCCCTGTTCGTGCTAAGTCCATTATGTAGTAAGGTCCATGATTCTACATACATCGAGAAGGTGATCTTGCATTCCAGGTCCCTGTCTTATAAAACGATTGATCTGGGGAGTGTTTCATCAACATTTTCATCCGACAAGTTGTCAGATCTGACATCTTTCTCTGATGTTGATTGGCTGAGAGGTACTGTTACTATGGTAACTGTCGGATAAAATGGGACTTGTCGGATAAAACGTCCGACAAGTCCTTTCATGAAACGCTCCCCTGATCTTAAACTATATGGAAATCCAACAATGTCATAATTTCTCGAGGAAATTTGCATGATGTCCATTGTAAAGAAAAGAAGCAGACTGATCATGCTGATTTTTCAAGAAAACAATGGACCTTTTCACACGTGAATCTTGAATCATCATTGTAATGATGATTGCTATTGTAATCGTGACTGTGATTAGCGTTCATGATTCTAATCATGTTTTTCGTGTGTTATTTATCAGTTAATGCTAAATTATCAATACTTAACACCCCCCCCCTTTCCCGGGCCTGGCTGATGTCTGTCCTCATGTCCCCTTTTTTGTCCCTTTTGTACATAAATGTGTCCCTCTTCTCTCCCCGCCTCTCTCTTTAGTTATCATATTATATTATATTGCAATTTCTTTGTTTATCCATTGTTCTTTGAATTCGTAATGAGGAACCTTAATTTACAAGCATTGCTTCACTTAGGTCTCCTCGTCTCCCATAAAAATTATTTCTTTTCTGTCTTAAGCTGTATAATGTATTTAAAAACAATCCAATGTTCTTTGAATTCGTAATGAGGAACCTTAATTTACAAGCATTGCTTCACTTAGGTCTCCTCGTCTTCCATTAAAATTATTTATTTTCTGTCTTAAGCTGTATATAATGTATTTAAAAACAATGTTTTCTGCATACTCTGTTTTATATATACCTGTATGTTTTACCATGTACTCTGCTCATTGTTTCATACACACTTATATGTTTGTCATGTATTCAAACTCAAAGTTGGAAGACAAATAAAATGAACTTATGAACTTATGTTCTAGTTTGGTTTCACATGTGCTGAATATTTGTCATTAGCCTTAGTTTTCACTGGCAGTGGCGGACCGTGACCCGGAGGAGACAAAGCATTGGGGGGGGGCACAGCATTGTTCACAAACAATACAGTGCCCCTCCAATGCTTTGTCTCCTCCGGGTCACGGTCCGCTACTGTTCACTGGAATCATCATTCAAATTTCGATTTTTTTTTTTCAGTGTGAAAGGGTGGAATGAATATATGGATATACATCACATCTAGAAAATATTTTGAACAAACATGCATTTTAGATGTTGACGTTGCTGATTTTCCATAGTTGTGGTTGATCGGATCAATCGTAGCTCTTTGTTAAACGGGGCCAAGGAATGCTATCTATTAGGACACTATACTACCTCTGAGTATCTGTTTTCATGGCTTCATTGATTTGCAAGAGGTATGCCTGAAAGGCTGAAACTCATCGGTGACATGATTGTCGATATGCAAAAAACGGTAGAGTAAGTAGAATAATTTTAGAAATGCAACATATTCTTTTATAATAATCAAAGTATACACAATCGTGATCATAATACGCTTTTTATGCAGTTAATTCCTCATGATAACACAAAGCTGTATAATATATTTACCTGATAAAACACCGGTCACAGTCATCAGATATACACCTTCTTTATGTCCTTGCAGTATACCGTTTGAGAGCTTTATCATGCAGAGATATCCGTGTAGGGCCTATCACCTATAGGGACGGTGAACTGATAAAAAGTAACCGGGGGTCGGTTTCATAAAGCTAAACGATTGATCATTGATATGCTTTTTATGATCAATCATACACTATAATCAATTGAATCAATCGTAGAAATCAGCCCCACGATCAATCACAAAGCTTCTTGTAACGGGTTCCCTATGACCGATGATGTCTGGCAACCCATACTTAATTTAATTAGACCCTTCCGATATATACCGAAAGGGATATTCAGAGATTTCCTGCAATTTGGAAACTGTCTGCCAACATTGAAAGCAAGAAGAAAATGATACAAAAACATATAACCTTCAATTATGGGATTGCCTATTTTAATTGGATTTATTCTAAATCAGACACTGGCGTACTAACAGAGAGGGAAATGAAGTCATGTCCCCCAAAAGTTTCATGGCCGAGAAAAGATCAAAGAGCGAAGAAAGAAAGCAAAACAAAAAAGTGAATGTTGATATTTTCCCAATATTGTGTCAAAATCGTTATTTTTTGTACGAATAGGTCGCAGTTTTTTTTTGTTTGTTTTTTGCTGTTGTTGAGAGGGAGAGAGAGAGGGGGAGGGGAGAGGAGAGAGAGGAGGGGGGGGGGGGTGAGGGTGAGAGGGGGTAGGAGTATGAAGAGAGAGGTCTTTGGGAGGGGTTGTGATCCATCTACTCTTCTGACAATTTTTATCTTTCTTATGAGTTTATGCAGTAGCGGATCTACGGGGGGGGGGTGGGTTAGGGGGTTTAACCCCCCCCCCTCTTTGGCTGCCAGGTAAAAAAAAAGCAATGACCTACATTTAGGATCCAACCCCGGCAAATTACCTTTTATGGTGAACCCCCCCCCCTTCTTTTTTTGTTTGCTTGCTTGTCAAAATTCTCGGCAAACCCCCTCCTTGGAAAAAAAAGGTCTAGATCCGCCCCTTTCATAATGATAGACCTTTCCTGGGAAGTTCGATAACTAAATGCATATCAAACAACCATTAGGCTATAATCAGGTTTATTATACATAGTCAGATCTTCTGAGGAAGCAGGCGGGGGGGGGGGGGTTGAGGTCATCGCACAGTGGGACATGAATAAAACGTTGATGTCTCTTTCGCCGTTGCCATGGTTATTATATCCCATATTTCAAGTGAAAAACTTTTGTCAAATAGACTTTAAAATCGTCTATTAATTCCAAGCGTCACTGATGAAAACTCAACAGGTCAAGGGCGGGATCTGACCAGGCGATGACCAATACCGTTGATTTCACTGGTCAAAAAATCTAAAACTGTTTATACAGTACATGGAAATCTTTGGGGGTCTTTAGCAAAAAGGAAGAGATTTTGTAACGTTGCCGGTTTTATACGTGAATTTAGATTGAATTATTGGCTAACTGTTGAATATGAACTTAGACATTAATGTATCAAGATGCAAATGAAGTTGAACCTATTTTACCTTCGAGTGTCCCGCTTGCAGCCATTGCTTCAATGTGTTACTATATAGATTATAGGACAACGTCTGCCATAATAATAATAGATCATAATGTTCGTCGTCATGTCATTTACCAATAAGTTTGTAAAGCGCCTATAGAGATATCATTCCGATCCCGATTCCGATATAAATGAATAATGAAATTTAAGATATAGCTTACCGAATGTAGATTTGTTCAAAGTCTAGTCAACCCGAATTCGCTACCACGTCCGTCCTTCCTCGCATAGTTGCAACAATATTGTTTTCTTTTCCTTCCCTCATTTTATCAGGAAAATATAATCAGCATTGTCTAAGTAGGTCATTACAGATTAATCATTCACGACAAAATTCAGCGAAATATGGAAGAACCGCACTTTATTGGTTCCCGGTCAGTATTTTAGCAGAGTGCGCATGCAACGATTATCTTGATTGGTCATCGATATTTAGAGAATGATTACAAACTTTTGTGTGAAGGAGCTTTGGTCTCTAGTAAACAGAGACAAAGAAAAATAATGCAGATCAAAGAAAAAATATATCACAAAACAAATCGGCCTTCTAAACCAACAAACGAACAAGATACAATGGCAAAAGAAGAAAAAAAACGAAATAAAAAAGAACTACATGTATAATTAATCAGGTTTATGATTCATTATTAATCCGCTAGCAGCCACCCGAAGGCTAGGAGCTTTTAGAAGGGGGTGAGAGGCAAAAGAGACTAGAAATAATATGAAAATCACTGCCCTGGCGAACTAAGGTGGGGGAGGGGTGCTTACTCTGGAAATCGCGTCCAGGGACTTAAGACTACAGGATGTGACCGTTTCTTGGATTTTACCAGCAGTAAAAAAAAGGAAAAGGGGAAGAAACTGAAATAAATAAATAAATAAACAAATAAATGAATAAATAATGGGCTGCGATCCGGAAGGGGTACCCCCTCGAATTTTGACATTTTTACGGAAGCCTCGAGTGATAGCTCTTTCCGAGAAGGACCCCAAAATTTGGCAAAATCGCCGTGCATATACCCGTTATTCAATAATGAGTAAGAAGTGACGTCATCTTCGTTTGGAACGTATTGTTTTATATCAAAACACCAAAACGCCGCCTTTATCATGTTTATAGTGAGAGGGAGAGAGAGAGAGGGGCGGTGGAAGGAAAACAAACATGCCCTCTAAAAAATTGAGGAAAACAATGTTGTTGGTCTTGATCATCAACAAACACTGCTGGAAATAGCACAGCGGTAATTCAGTGTATCAGTGCGTCCCAAAAAAAACTATACACTTTTGAAATGGCTGCCAAATAAAAAATATAGCACTTTGGCGGAAAAGACTTATATATATGGAAAGCCAATAAAGTCAACTTTCAGATGACACCAAAAAGTTGGAAAACTATTCATGCTTGAGCGAGCACTGCCCACTGAAACAAAGGGTATGAAAATTAGGGTGGGCCGGAATTAGCCTTCCAATTTCTTTCAGGTTTTTTGTTTGGTACATGCAAAGTTAAGGGTTATTTGGTAAATTAAAGATCAGTTGTGATCAGTTTATTGTTTGTGAAAATTTAATGCGTTATTAAATTGAAATTTAAAGCATGAGTGATTATGAATTGCAATTTTTAGTGCAGCATTTTGTCTTTATCATGTGGATCTCAACAATGTGTTCATGACAGTCAGGAGAAGAGGGGGCAATATGACTTAGGTAGGTGAAGTACGTTGATGGGATAAAGGTCAACAGAACATTTAGCAACCCCTCTCTCCATCTCAACCCCCCTCCCCCCCCCCCCCGCTTCTCTCCTGAGAGACTAAGCTCGGCTAGGCTGGGCAGGAATTAGCCTTACAGTTTTTTAGAGTGGTTAGTCCTTTGGAACTTGCTAAGCTAAATTAATGAGTGAGATAAGTTTTGGTTTCTTAGGCAAATTACTAAGTTACTAAATTGCATGAGTTACTAAATTGAAATTTAATCATGAGTGAACAGCAATTGTAATTTTAGTGTAGCATATTCATCTTGTGGACCTCAGAAGTGTGTTCGTGAGAGTCAGAGTAATGCGATGGTACCTGTTACAAGCAAGAGGGCGAGATATGCTAAGACTTGGTTAAAAGGGCATTCCTCTTCCTTTTGTCCTTTAAAAATTACAAATTAAAAGTCATATGTAACCTCCCCTCTCCACCACCATTTCCCAGCCCCCCCCCCCTCTCTCTCACTTCCTGGATTGTAGCGTATTCAAAACTTATAACTGCCAAGTGACCGGTGGCTGATGGTCAGTTTTGTTATTGAATGATTACCAAAAAATTTAATGATTATGATGATTAATGAAATAATTAATTGAAAAAAAAATGAATGTTTGATTGATCACATTGCACATTGAATGAGTTGATTTACTGATAAATTGTTGATTAAATTATTGATAGGAAAAAGTTGATGCCCCGATTCAAAATGAATCATTAAATCAACATTCTGCTCTGGACTTCACGCGTACATGACAATAGCCATTGGTCTCTCAACAGGAGGGGAGGGCGGGAAAGAGGGAGGGGGCAGGGGCTGAATGTTCTGTTGAGCCTTATTCCATCAACCTACTTTTCCCACTTAAGTCCTATCTCACCCCCTATTCTCCCGACTCCCATGAACACATTGCTGAAATCCACATGATAAAGTTGATATGCTGCCCAAAAAGATATCCAAATAATAAAGTTGAAATGCTGCCCAAAAAGTGTAATTTGTGTTCACTAATGCATTAAAGTTCAATTTAATCATTTATAAAATTTGCTTATGCAACCAAAACTGGTCACGGTTGATCATTAATTTATCACAACGCCCTTAACTTTGCAAGTTCGAAAGGATTTGCTGCCTCTCAAAAACTGACATAAATTGGAAGGCTAATTCCAGCCCACCCTAATTTTCATACCCTTTGTTTCAGTGGGCAGTGCTCGCTCATGCCTGAATAGTTTCCCAACTTTTTGGTGTCATTTGAAAGTTGACTTTATTGGCTTTCCATATATGTAAGTCTTTTTTCCCAAAGTGCTACAATTTTTTATTTGGCAGCCATTTCTAAAGTGTATAGTTTTTTTTGGGACGCACTGTATAGTAATATCGCAGGCTAAGATCAATGTCTTAGGCCTATGTTCGCAATAATAACAAGTTTTCATTTAAAAGTGTAAAGATAATATCATAGAGTAGATGTTCAGTGGCGTAACTTTGAGCCCCAATGTTTGAGGGGATGCAGACATAGCGTATAGAGGCCACAGTGTGTGAAAAATTGCTAGCGAGCAAAAGTTTCGATATTTTTCATGAAAATATAACTTTGACAAATTCTTTCCTTTTCTCACATTTTATCCTTTTTTCTTAGTCTTGAAAAAATTGGCGGGTGCATTCCAGGCGCTGTTCTAGGAGAGGACTCTAGGGGGATATAAATATATTATATATATATATATATATATATATATATATATATATATATATATATTGTGTGACAGAAATGGATGAAGAGAACAATGGTAGGCGTAGCTTAAATCAAGGTTCCCCAGAGCTATCTACCCTTTGGAATAATTGTTGATGCCGAAAAAATGTCTCTGCCGGGAATCGAACCCGGGCCCCCAGCTTTGAACGCCGGTGCCTTAACCACTAAACCACAGAGACGGGTTACTGGCTAGGGCGACCCCGATCCGATTGACCGTCAGATTTTCGACACTATACCAATTATAATTTCCTTTGTCGGCAGAGACATTTTTTCGGCATCACCAATTATTCCAAAGGGTAGATAGCTCTGGGGGACCTTGATTTAAGCTACGCTTACCATTGTTCTCTTCATCCATTTCTGTCACACAATATTTAAATAAAAGAGTTGCCAAAGCTGTTGTACGTGTATAACTTCACATATTTATATATATATATATATATGTATATAGATATATATCTTCTATATTCCATTCATGTCGTCTTTACTTCATAGAAATTATACAGTTAGTCCTAGTAACGGAAGGGTATATTAGTAGGTTAATTTCAGTAATTCGAGGAGAACCACCTACGCTAGAGTAGACTACAAATGTTAGTCCAGGCAGTCGAAGTTAAAACCGAGGGACTACGTCGGTGACGAGATAACGACCCCAGCTGCCGCTGGTTCTCCACCGATATGATTCGTCAAAATTCATGTCATCATTGGGGGCTCGATCTCGTCCACTTATTCGTTGAAGCCACATCTCTCTGATCTTGGGGCTACCCATCAAGGGGCAACACTGTCTGCGGAGGCCGAGGCCGATTGGAAGAGACATCGCAAACTGCGGAGGCCAGGAACTGAACCGACCATCAGGGCCGAGTGGGGCATATCAAGCCAGAAGAGATGATGGGGGCTCTAGTCACCTATTGTTATTAAGTTAAGTTATATTTTGTTATTTTGTTATCAATATTCAACTATATTTTCATGTAAAATTGTTGTAAAACAAATGAAAAGAAAATAACAAAATGTTTGAAGAGATTTGATCAAATCTTTTAATAACTATAATCATCAGCATTACGTATTCCTTATTAGGTGTCAAGCAGCAGTGTAGTAAATAATAAAAAAAAGTCACTCCCTCGTGACAGTCTCTTCCGGTCAATGTATTTTTCACTTCAGAAAATGGGAGCTCGGGGACAGACGAAATTACAGATGATGTATTAAATACACTGAGGCCTATACACAGTGGAATGATACTCACAAAAATATTTTAACATTTCTTATTTTTCATCCATATGTACTTCGGGGACGTTTTCCCAACTTTGGAGGTGAGCTATATAGGTGGGGTAGGTTAGAGCCTGCATACGGTGAGACGTCTACATGGCCTGATTTTATATATTTTTCATCCCTACTTCGGGGATGCTTCCTCTTTTTCTGATGTGGGTGGAGTGGTGTAGCGCTTGTTAATAGTGAGACACATGGTCTGTCTTTATTTTGATAACTTTTAATGGAAGACACGAAGAGGATCAGAAATCAAGTCATAATGCAAGCACGCAGCGCGAGCTGAATAGCTGAGCACAGTAGAAAAATGAGCCAAACAAATGAAGGGCATGTTGCATCAGACAAAGTTTATAAAAGTTATAAAAGTTATACAAGTTTATAAAAGTTATACAAGTTTATAAAAGTTATAAAAGCGAGCGAAGCGAGTGAGCAAAAATGTTTGCATTTTTACCTCAAAATCAAATTTTTTGTACTTTGTAATTTTCTCCTTGGTCGTGATTTTTTTTTGTGGCGGGGGGGGGGGGGGGGGGAGCGGTAAGCGCGCCTTATCTGTACCGGCAGGTAATATATATATTTTTTTCCGTACATGGAAACCGTTCGGAGAGAGGGAGAGGGGGGGCAAATGTTCTGTTGACCCTTATTCCATCAACTTACTTATCCTACTTAAGTCCTATCTCACCCCCTATTCTCCCAACTCTCATGAACACATTGCTGATATTCACATGATAGTGTTGAAATGCTGCCCTAATAGTGTAATTTGTGTTCACTCATGGATTAAAGTTCAATTTAACGATTTATGAAATTTGCTTAAACAACCAAAACTGGTCACGGTTGATCATTAATTCATAACAACGCCATTAACTTTGCAAGTTCCAACGGATTTGCCTCTCAGAAACTGAATAAATTGGAAGGCTAATTCCGGCCTAGTCTAATTTTCATACCCTTTGTTTAAGTGGTCTAGGCTCTCTCAAGCATGAATAATTTTCCAACTTTTTGGTGTCACTTGAAAGTTGACTTTATTGGCTTCCATATATGTAAGTGTGTCCACCCAAAGTGATGTAGTTTTAATTTGGCATCCATTTCAAAGTGTAAAGTTTTTTGGGACGCACTGTATAGCGGATCCGAGGCACAATTAAAATTTGTAATGTAAAAATACCGTTAAAACAGAAGTGTGCCCCCCTTTTGAAATGAAAACCTTTTTTCTTTTAATTTTTACATTTATTCATTTTTTACTTCAATTTTTTTTCGTGGACGAAATATCCTTACTTTTTGTTGAAATTTGTTTTGCTTGTCGATTTTTTTTATCTGGAAAATGTGCCCCCCCCTGGAAAATCCTGGGTCCGCCCTTGGGCAGACCTATATATCCTACAACATGTATTGACTGTTTACTAATGCAAAAGTCACACCAAACCATCTCTAATCCGACCCGACGGAATGTCATTGGCAGTGAATGCATGGTGGATCCAGGTAGGGGCACACCCGGCACGTGCCCCCCCTTGAGAACTATGAAAAATGTATAATAGGTTCATAATCTTGTTCGTGACACAATTCAGCATCATTCAGGCGTATCACTGACACGGCTTGTCAAAATTTGTTCAGAACAAATATGCCCCCCCCCCCTGGAAAATCCGCTGATCTGGAGTAGTATAGTAAGCTAGGTTTCGCCTTTGTGATTGAGTCAAGCAAGCACATCAATAGAATAATGTAGCTACCGATTAAATGAAAGCTTTATCGACGAGTCCATTGGTCAAGCTCAAAGCAAAGGTAGGCGCTTACTGTATCCAATCATTGTTGGAGCCGGGAATTGTTATTGAGATTATTCCCAGGTCGATGAGGGTGTTTCGCGAAGAATCTTCACAGTGATCTTCATTACAACCGCGTTACAAGCTATTAATATCCTTGAATCTGATTGGCTGGTACCAACTTTGTCAATGTAAATCACTGACGTGTGTCGTGAAAATTCTCTGGTATAATTACAACCGGGACTTTCAATTGAATTCGGTAGGTCGACGTATACATGGTATATAGGCTCCTAAAGGCGATGTACAGCTTCGCTGTGTGAACATGAACTTCTGCTCTCTCCCGAGTTTCTTTATCTATATGGATATGATGGCAATGTAAGTCAACTCTCATTTATGCACTCTAAACAGTATTTTGAAAATATAGGCCTATATTTTCATTTAGAGAGAGAGAGAGGGGGGGGGGAGGTGGGATGCTGCACTTATCAAAGAAAAGTTTTGCAGTCTCTCATTTCATCATCACCATTGTTAATTAATTGATATAGGCCTACGTACAGTTTTCGAAAATCGTGAATTTTTCAGGATTTTAGGCATTTTGATCCTTTATTCTATTTTTTAATACTTTATTGCACATTCTGATGATTTAGTTAATTTTGCAATTCATTTAGACAGTTGCTTTTTTATATAGGCCTAGATGCAAACAGGCGTACACTGTAAAAACGCTGTTTAAAATAAGCCAGTGCAGTCTCACTCTGCGCATGATCAGAGGAAGGTTATTGGTACTAAAGTGACGTGTTGTTTAAAATTTAATGAGATAAGCACCAACTTTGATGTCTTGATTATTCATATATTCTTTTGAATTGTGGTTTTCATTCACATCCACAATAAACAACAATGCGTCCACGAACGACTGGTATTTCACAGTTTGCCAAGTACATTGTACAGCATGCTATATAAAATGCATTCAAAGAATAAATACCTTCATGGAGTGTTCATTGGTGTGCTATTCTAGTCTCCTGGTCTATTCATTTTCTTCATCCTGCTATGTAAGGCATGCATACGTAATATCTTGCTTTGAAATCTGCCTATCATAATGAAAGAAATGAAACGTCATTTGACCAAAACTGTCCATGAAGTGACTACAAACTGGTGTATTTAAAGCACGTCGTTGAAGCCCGTCACTCTAACAACTACTGTTTAAACTTTTCAAAACAACTGTTGAAACATGTTTAAACAAGTTGTTTGAAAAGTTTAATCAATTACATAAAGTTTAAACAACTTGTTAGAGCAAGGAGGTTCTAAATGAGATGGAATAACAGCAAATACAATCTCTTTGAACAAGGTTCGAAGCCGCCAGCAGAACGTATGTAAGGCATGCACTTTGCTCAACATCTCTTGCAATTGTATAGACAAATGATTCCCGCATGACTCCGCAGCTATAGGTCATAAAGGGAAATATGCTTTTGTGATGATAATTACTTTTTCGCCGCATCTTGGTCTGGTTATATGTGTAGTACATAATTCGGAGGCATGCGAAAATGAGCTGTGCATTATGTCCTGAAATATGAATCAAATTCGCTCGACTGGGCATGTGCGGGCGCTCATCTGGCATATGCAGTAATGAACAACAATATTCTGCAGACCACATTTGAAATTTTCGTTCGCCGCAAACGATCGGAAAAGTGTTAAAATCTGGTTTCAGTAAAGGTAAAATTCTTTCTTTTTTCACTAATTTACAGGTTAATTGATATAATCTGGGCAAAATTCTCGTCGTAATAGTGCTTGGTTATTGATTTTTTTGTCATGCATTAAAATTCCAGTTTGTTTATTAATATGAAAGATGGAAAATTGATACAAATGGATATTCGTAAAATTTCACCCATCTGCTTTCTTCACTGAAACTGGCGGCTTCGAAGGCGGACATCAAAAGGTCTTTATTGCCGTTCTTTCTTTTGTGCTTCTTTAGAAATGAACAGCTGTTTGAATAAATTTGTTGCCTGTTAGAACTCCAGTCATAGAATCTTCTTGGTTAGAGTGACAGGTTTAAACAACGTGCTATTTTTTGTATAATGTGTATGGTATCTAAATTGGAAATTATTTAATTTCATAAAATTTTCAATCTTGTTATGATTTCAGAAAACAATGCATGGAGACCACGGTGATTACATTTTTTCAAGAGTTACAAATGATTAACATCTATTGTCAGTTGAAGACATTGAAACAATTTCCATTCCTTTTTTTCTTCAAAGTATCATGAATGTATCTGTTGGTGCAGTAGGTATATATATCCACATTTTTTGTCGATTTTAAGGTATTTATCTGCATGAAAATTTATCAGACGAAAATAACAATCACTTACAATTATTGTGTTTTCTAAGATAAAGGATTACTTTAATATTGGCATAAATCCCGGAAGATGGGGATATTACCCCCCCCCCTTCCTTCGGAGATGTCTTATACACCCCTACACTTTCGAGACAAACGAAAATTTTTAAAATCAAATGATTGATACTACAAATTTCTCTGGCAGTCTCTAGCTGTATTTGTCCATTGGAAATGTTATCTGCGGCATCGTGTAAGTGTGGTTGTATTGAGTCATTAATGAATAATAATTATGTTAAACGAATTTTTAATAAAGTTATAATTTTACACATAAACCAATCGAAGCACCCTTTAAGTAAATAGGGTATCCTATCATCATGAAGAAGGAAGGCACGGTTCCAAACTCTTTTTGGGGGTGCATGGGGGGGGGGGGGGGGCTTCTGGTGGCTTTAGGAAATTTTGACATTTACAAATAAACTACCTGCCATGGGCAGCATGGGGTGGGAGACTATACCCACTGAGCGGGTGGAATTTGTATCTTGAATACAAGACCACCCCCGGTGATATTTCAATATATAAGTCACCTTTTCATTTTTAAATCGTATATACACAACAATAATAAAAGCAAAATATTGTTGCGTGGAAAGTGGAGTCTTGCAGGGACCCTAGATATAATCTAGGCATTGTGGGGGGTAGCCCTTAATATGAATGCGAACGGTACGTCTACATAATTTTCTAAAGTATTGTGAGCACTGGTGTAATGATGGGGGGATTAGGAGCCATGTCATAAAAAGTTTCACGATCAAGGAATAAAAGGACTAAAAAAATCAAAGGAAATGCAAAAGGTGAAATTATACTTTCTTTGCAATATTATGTCAAAATCAGTGAAAAGAAATTATTTCTTATTCAAAGGATAAAAAAAATATGCTTGTTTGCTCCCAACGTTAGAATTCTTGCTTCATCCGCCATGTCGGTTGGTCCCCTCAAAAGAATTTGCTCGTACGCCACCGATTGTGAGAATACAGATAAATTCTGTGTTAGAGATGGTGTCATGGTGAATTGCCAATCCCATTATTGCCAACTCGTCCACTCATCACATGGTCTACCGGTCTACCTTAAATTAGACTAAGGTCATTTCGTCCATCAACATTTCGTCTAACAGCCATTTAGTCCAGTGACCATTTGGTCCAACCATCACTTTGTCTATATAATCACCAGTTTGTCTATGATCATTTTGTATGAAAACCTTTTGGTTTTGGGACAAAATTGTTTATCATTACTTTTACGACGGCCTTAGCTCGAGCTGCCTTTCAGCGCTCATTGCAATCAAGGAATTAATCCTGCCGGGTAACCATTCACCTTACCTGGGTTGAGTGCAGCACAATGTGGATAATTTTTTTGCTGAACATAACTACGCCATGGCTGGGATTCGAACCCAAGACCATCCCTTTCAAAGTGAAAATATTAATCCACTGGGCAACAACGCTCTACAATTGGACAAATTTGTATTAGACCAATTGAACATTTGTAAAATGTAGTTAATTTCTGTCTGGAAGATGGTATCCTGTGAATGATGAGCCTATTTTTTTTATTCTTAGTATTTGTAAAATGTAGTTATTTTCTTATTTTATTTTTTTACAATGTAGGTAATTTCTGTCTCTGAGAAGGTTTCATGTGAATGATGAGCCTACTGGGATTTACCTTTAAAGGGTAGAAGAATGGAACGCCCAGACATATCATTTTTTTAATTCTTAGTATTTGTAAAATGTAGTTAATTTCTGTCTGGGAGATGGTTTCCTGTGAATGATGAGCCTACTGGGCTTGCCCCCTAAAGTGTAGGAGAACGGAACGCCCAGACAGATTATTATTTTTTTGTATTAGTAAAATGTAGTTAAAGGTCAAGTCCACCCCAGGATAATGCTGACTTGAATAAATGGAGAAAAATCAAATTTGCATAGTGCTGAAAACTTCATCAAAATTGGATGTAAAATGAGAAAGTTATGACATTTTAAAGTTCGCTTATTTTTTTGTAAAAAACATAGATTTTACAATTAGGTGACTCAGTCGATGATGTCCATTACTCACTATTTATTTTGTTTTTTATTGTTTGAATTATACAATATTTCATTTTTGATAGATTTGACAATAAGGACCAACTTCACTGAACAATATAGTATTTAACAGTGCAATTTTCACATGTTCAGGGAGGAATTAATCGTATCACTTGACAATCAGGAGAAAATTAGAATATTTCACATTTCATATAATAAAATACAAAAGAAGTAGTGACTGAATGACATCATAGTCTCCTCATATGCATACCAGCCAGGATGTGAAAAACAAAAATGTTTAGTGAAAATAAGCAAAATTTTAAAATGTTATAATTTTCCTATTTTACATCCGATTTTGATAAAATTTTCAGTGTTGTGCTTGTTGGATTTTTCTCTTTTTATTCAATTCAATGTTTTGTTGGGGTGGACTTGTCCTTTAATTTTTGTTTATGAGATTGTATCCTGTGAATGACGAGCCTATATACTGGGCTTGTCCATTATTTCGTAGGAGAATGGAACGCACTATCAGATGTACATATATATTTTTGAGTATTTGTAAAATGTAGTTAATTTATGTCTGGGAGATGGTATCCTGTGAATGATAAGCATTCTGGGCTTGCCCCTTAAAGTGTAGGATAACGGAACGCCAAGACAGATTATTACTTTTTTTAAGTTTTATTTTTTTTACAATGTAGGTAATTTCTGTCTCTGAGAAGGTTTCATGTGAATGATGAGCGTACTGGGCTTGCCCCTTAAAGTGTAGGAGAACAAAACGCCCAGACAGATTATCTTTTTTTCTATTTTTTTTTTTTCAATATCTGTCTGGGAGATGATTTCCTGTGAATGATGAGCCTACTGGGCTTGCCCCTTAAAGTGTAGGAGAACGGAACACCCAGTATTTGTAAAATGTGTAAAAAGTGTGTAAAAAGTTTGTAAAAAGTGTATGAGAACGGAACGCCTAGACAGATAATGATTTTTTTATTTTAGTATTTGTAAGAATGTAGTTAGTTTCTGTCTATGAGATGGTATCCTGTGAATGATGAGCCTACTGGGCTTGCCCCTTAAAGTGTAGGAGAACGGAACGCCCAGACAGATTATGATTATTTTTTTTATTTTTAGTATTTGTAAAATGAAGTTAATTTCTGTCTGGGAGATGGTTTCCTGTGAATAATGAGCCTACTGGGCTTGCCCCTTAAAGTGTAGGAGACCGGAACGCCCAGACAGATTATTATTTTCTTTTTTTTCCTATGTAGTTAATTTTTGTCTGGGAGTTGATTTCCTGTGAATGATGAGCCTACTGGGCTTGCCTCTTAAAGTGTAGGAGAACGGAACGCCTAGACAGATAATGATTTTTGTTATTTTAGTATTTGTAAGAATGTAGTTAGTTTCTGTCTCTGAGAAGGTATCCTGTGAATTTTGGAGCCTATACTGGGCTTGCCCCTTAAAGTGTGGGAGAACAGAGCGCCCAGACAGATTATCATTTTTTTTACATTGTAGGTAATTTCTGTCTCTGAGAAGGTATCCTGTAAATAATGACCCGATTGGGCTTTACCTTTAAAGTGTAGGAGAACGGAGCGCCCAGACAGATTAATTTTTTTTGCGGATTTGTCAAATGGAGTTAAAGGTCAAGTCCACCCCAGGAAAATGCTGACTTGAATAAATAGAGAAAATTCAAACTTGCATAGTGCTGAAAATTTCATAAAAAACGGATGTAAAATGAGAAAGTCATGATATTTTAAAGTTTCGCTTATTTTTCGTAGAAAGCAGTGACTTGCACAACTAGGTGACTCAGTCGATGATGTCCATTACTCACTATTTCTTTTTTATTGTTGTAATTATACAATATTATTTTTTTAAAGATTTGACAATAAGGACCAATGTCACTGAACCATATAGTATTTAAGAATACTAATTCCACATGTTCAGGGAGGAATTAATCGTATCACTTGACAATGAGGAGAAAATTAGAATATTTCATATAATAAAATACGAAAGAAATAGTGACTGGATGACGTCATAGTCTCCTTACTTGAATACCAGCCAGGATGTGGAAAAAACTGTTTAGAGAAAATAAGCGAAATTTTAAAATGACATAATTTTCCTATTTTACATCCGATTTTGATGAAATTTTCAGTGTTGTGCTTGTTGAATTTGTCTCTTTTTATTCAATTCAATATTTGTTAGGGTGTACTTGTCCTTTAATTTTTGTCTATGAGATTGTATTCTGTGAATGACGATCCTATATACTGGGCTTGCCCTTAAATTGTAGGAGAACGGAACGCCCAGACAGATTATAATTTTTTTCTTCATTTTTGTATCTTTAAAATGTAGTTAATTTCTGTCTATGAGATGGTATCATGTCAATAAGGATCCTTATATACTGGGCTTGTCCCTTATTTCGTAGGAGAATGGAACGCCCTATAAGATGCACATGTATATTTTTTAGTATTTGTAAAATGTAGTTAATTTCTGTCTGGGAGAAGGTATCCTGTGAATGATAAGCATTCTGGGCTTGCCCCTTAAAGTGTAGGAGAACGGAACGCCCAGACAGATTATCTTTTTTTCTTCATTTTTTGTATTTGTAATATGTAGTTAATTTCTGTCTGGGAGAAGGTATCCTGTGAATGATGGGCCTACTGGGCTTGCCCCTTAAAGTGTAGGAGAACGGAACGCCCAAACAGATTATCATTTTTTTCTTCATTTTTTGTATTTGTAATATGTAGTTAATTTCTGTCTGGGAGAAGGTATCCTGTGAATGATGAGCCTACTGGGCTTGCCCCTTAAAGTGTAGGAGAACGGAACGCCCAGACAGATTATCATTTTTTTCTTCATTTTTTGTATTTGTAATATGTAGTTAATTTCTGTCTGGGAGAAGGTATCCTGTGAATGATGAGCCTACTGGGCTTGCCCCTTAAAGTGTAGGAGAACGGAACGCCCAAACAGATTATCATTTTTTTCTTCATTTTTTGTATTTGTAATATGTAGTTAATTTCTGTCTTGGAGAAGGTATCCTGTGAATGATGAGCCTACTGGGCTTGCCCCTTAAAGTGTAGGAGAACGGAACGCCCGGACAAATTATTATGTTTTTTTATTTGTAAAATGTAGTTAATTTCCGTCTGGGAGATGGTTTCCTGTGAATGATGAGCCTACTGGGCTTGCCCCTTAACGTGTAGGAGAACGGAACGCCCAAACAGATTATCATTTTTTTTTCTATTTTTTTTTTCTTTTTTACTATGTAGTTAATTTCTGTCTGGGAGAAGGTATCCTGTGAATGATGAGCCTACTGGGATTTACCTTTAAAGGGTAGAAGAATGGAACGCCCAGACATATCATTTTTTTCAATTCTTAGTATTTGTAAAATGTAGTTAATTTCTGTCTGGGAGATGGTTTCCTGTGAATGATGAGCCTACTGGGCTTGCCCCTTAAAGTGTAGGAGAACGGAGCGCCCGGACAAATTATTATGTTTTTTTATTTGTAAAATAAAGTTAATTTCTGTATGGGAGAAGGTATCCTGTGAATGATGGGCCTACTGGGCTTGCCCCTTAAAGTGTAGGAGAACGGAACGCCCAAACAGATTATCATTTTTTTCTTCATTTTTTGTATTTGTAATATGTAGTTAATTTCTGTCTGGGAGAAGGTATCCTGTGAATGATAAGCCTACTGGGCTTGCCCCTTAAAGTGTAGGAGAACGGAACGCCCAGACAGATTATCATTTTTTTCTTCATTTTTTGTATTTGTAATATGTAGTTAATTTCTGTCTGGGAGAAGGTATCCTGTGAATGATGAGCCTACTGGGCTTGCCCCTTAAAGTGTAGGAGAACGGAACGCCCGGACAAATTATTATGTTTTTTTATTTGTAAAATGTAGTTAATTTCCGTCTGGGAGATGGTTTCCTGTGAATGATGAGCCTACTGGGCTTGCCCCTTAACGTGTAGGAGAACGGAACGCCCAAACAGATTATTATTATTATTTTTTTAAGTTTTAGTTTTTTACAATGTAGGTAATTTCTGTATCTGTGAAGGTATATCCTGTGAATGATGAGCCTACTGGGCTTTATCTTTAAAGGGTAGAAGAATGGAACGCCCAGACATATTATTTTTTTCTTAATTTTTTGATTTTGTAAAATGTAGTTAAAGGTCAAGTCCACCCCAAAGAAATGCTGACTTGAATAAATAGAGATGGATACAATTTCTATAGTGCTGAACATTTGATCAAAATCGGATGTAAAATGAGAAAGTTATGACATTTTAAAATTTTGCTTATTTTTCGTAAAAAACAGTGACTTGTACGACTAGGTGACTCAGTCGATGATGTCCATTACTCACTATTTATTTTGTTTTTTATTGTTTGAATTTATATTTAATTCTTTAGAGATTTGACAATATGGACCAACTTCACTAAACCATATCGTATTTAACAATGCTAATTCCACATGTTCAGGGAGGAATTAATCGTATCACTTGACAATGAGGAGGAAATTAAAATATTTTATATAATAAAATACAAAAGAATTAGTGACTGGATGACTTCTTAGTCTCCTCATTTGCATACCAGCCAGGATGTGCAAAAAACTGTTTAGTGAAAATGAGCGAAATTGTAAAACGTCATAATTTTCCTATTTTACTTCCGATTTTGATGAAGTTTTCTGTGTTGTGCTTGCTGGATTTTTTTTCTTTTTATTCAATTCAATATTTAGTTGTGGTGGACTTGTCTTTTAATTTTTGAATATAAGATTGTGTCATGGGAATGACGAGCCTATATACTGGGCTTACCCCTTAAAGTGTAGGAGAACGAAAAGCCCAGACAGATTATCATTTTTTTTTTTTTTTAAATATAGTTAATTTCTGTTTATGAGATGGTATCCTGTCAATCAGGAGCCTATATACTGGGCTTGTCCCTTATTTTGTAGATGTATCAGATGTATATATATTTTTGAGTATTTGTAATATGTAGTTAATTTCTGTCTGGGAGATGGTATCCTGTGAATGATGAGCCTACTGGGCTTGCCCCTTAAAATGTAGGAGAACGGAACGCCGAGACAGATAATTATTTTTTTTTAGTATTTGTGAGAATGTAGTTAATTTCTGTCTGGGAGAAGGTATCCTGTGAATGATGAGCCTACTGGGCTTGCCCCTTAAAGTGTAGGAGAACGGAACGTCCAGACAGATTATCTTTTTTTTTCTTTTTTTTTTTAATGTAATTGATTTCTGTTTATGAGATGGTATCCTGTGAATGATGAGCCTACTGGGATTTACCTTTAAAGGGTAGAAGAATGGAACGCCCAGACATATCATTTTTTTAATTCTTAGTATTTGTAAAATGTAGTTAATTTCTGTCTGGGAGATGGTTTCCTGTGAATGATGAGCCTACTGGGCTTGCCCCTTAAAGTGTAGGAGAACGGAGCGCCCGGACAAATTATTATGTTTTTTATTTGTAAAATGTAGTTAATTTCTGTCTGGGAGATGGTTTCCTGTGAATGATGAGCCTACTGGGCTTGCCCCTTAACGTGTAGGAGAACGGAACGCCCAAACAGTTTATTATTATTATTTTTTTAAGTTTTCGTTTTTTACAATGTAGGTAATTTCTGTATCTGTGAAGGTATATCCCGTAAATGATGAACCTACTGGGCTTGCCCCTTAAAATGTAGGAGAACGGAACGCCGAGACAGATAATTATTTTTTTTTAGTATTTGTAAGAATGTAGTTAATTTCTGTCTGGGAGAAGGTATCCTGTAAATGATAAGCCTACTGGGCTTGCCCCTTAAAGTGTAGGAGAACGGAACGTCCAGACAGATTATCTTTTTAAAATTTTTTTTTTTTTTAATGTAATTGATTTCTGTTTATGAGATGGTATCCTGTAAATGATAAGCCTACTGGGCTTGCCCCTTAAAGTGTAGGAGAACGGAACGCCCAGACAGATTATCATTTTTTTTTCATTTTTTTTTTTCTTTTTTACTATGTAGTTAATTTCTGTCTGGGAGAAGGTATCCTGTGAATGATGAGCCTACTGGGATTTACCTTTAAAGGGTAGAAGAATGGAACGCCCAGACATATCATTTTTTTCAATTCTTAGTATTTGTAAAATGTAGTTAATTTCTGTCTGGGAGATGGTTTCCTGTGAATGATGAGCCTACTGGGCTTGCCCCTTAAAGTGTAGGAGAACGGAGCGCCCGGACAAATTATTATGTTTTTTTATTTGTAAAATAAAGTTAATTTCTGTCTGGGAGATGGTTTCCTGTGAATGATGAGCCTACTGGGCTTGCCCCTTAACGTGTAGGAGAACGGAACGCCCAAACAGTTTATTATTATTATTTTTTTAAGTTTTAGTTTTTTACAATGTAGGTAATTTCTGTATCTGTGAAGGTATATCCCGTAAATGATGAACCTACTGGGCTTGCCCCTTAAAATGTAGGAGAACGGAACGCCGAGACAGATAATTATTTTTTTTTAGTATTTGTAAGAATGTAGTTAATTTCTGTCTGGGAGAAGGTATCCTGTAAATGATAAGCCTACTGGGCTTGCCCCTTAAAGTGTAGGAGAACGGAACGTCCAGACAGATTATCTTTTTAAAATTTTTTTTTTTTTTAATGTAATTGATTTCTGTTTATGAGATGGTATCCTGTAAATGATAAGCCTACTGGGCTTGCCCCTTAAAGTGTAGGAGAACGGAACGCCCAGACAGATTATCATTTTTTTTTCATTTTTTTTTTTCTTTTTTACTATGTAGTTAATTTCTGTCTGGGAGAAGGTATCCTGTGAATGATGAGCCTACTGGGATTTACCTTTAAAGGGTAGAAGAATGGAACGCCCAGACATATCATTTTTTTCAATTCTTAGTATTTGTAAAATGTAGTTAATTTCTGTCTGGGAGATGGTTTCCTGTGAATGATGAGCCTACTGGGCTTGCCCCTTAAAGTGTAGGAGAACGGAGCGCCCGGACAAATTATTATGTTTTTTTATTTGTAAAATAAAGTTAATTTCTGTCTGGGAGATGGTTTCCTGTGAATGATGAGCCTACTGGGCTTGCCCCTTAACGTGTAGGAGAACGGAACGCCCAAACAGTTTATTATTATTATTTTTTTAAGTTTTAGTTTTTTACAATGTAGGTAATTTCTGTATCTGTGAAGGTATATCCTGTGAATGATGAGCCTACTGGGCTTTATCTTTAAAGGGTAGAAGAATGGAACGCCCAGACATATTATTTTTTTCTTAATTTTTTGATTTTGTAAAATGTAGTTAAAGGTCAAGTCCACCCCAAAGAAATGCTGACTTGAATAAATAGAGAAGGATACAATTTTTTTAGTGCTGAACATTTGATCAAAATCGGATGTAAAATGAGAAAGTTATGACATTTTAAAATTTTGCTTATTTTTCGTAAAAAACTGTGACTTGTACAACTAGGTAACTCAGTCGATGATGTCCATTACTCACTATTTTGTTTGTTATTATTTGAATTTATATTTCATTCTTTAGAGATTTGACAATATGGACCAACTTCACTAAACATATCGTATTTAACAATGCTAATTTCACATGTTTAGTGAGGAATTAATCGTATCACTTGACAATGAGGAGGAAATGAAAATATATTATATAATAAAATACGAAAGAAATAGTGACTGGATGACTTCTTAGTCTCCTCATTTGCATACCAGCCAGAATGTAAAAAAAAAACTGTTAAGTGAAAAAGAGCGAAATTGTAAAACGTCATAAATTTCCTATTTTACTTCCGATTTTGATGAAATTTTCAGTGTTGTGCTTGCTGGATTTTTTTTCTTTTTATTCAATTCAATATTTCGTTGGGGTGGACTTGTCCTTAAATTTTGGAATATAAGATTGTGTCATGGGAATGACGAGCCTATATACTGGGCTTACCCCTTAAAGTGTAGGAGAACGAAAAGCCCAGACAGATTATCATTTTTTTTTCATTTTTTTTTTAATATAGTTAATTTCTGTTTATGAGATGGTATCCTGTCAATCAGGAGCCTATATACTGGGCTTGTCCCTTATTTTGTAGATGTATCAGATGTATATATGTATATTTTTTGAGTATTTGTAATATGTAGTTAATTTCTGTCTGGGAGATGGTATCCTGTGAATGATGAGCCCACTGGGCTTCCCCTTAAAGTGTAGGAGAACGGAACGTCCAGACAGATTATCTTTTTTTCTTCTTTTTTTTTAATGTAATTGATTTCTGTTTATGAGATGGTATCCTGTAAATGATAAGCCTACTGGGCTTGCCCCTTAAAGTGTAGGAGAACGGAACGCCCAGACAGATTATCATTTTTTTTTCTATTTTTTTTTTCTTTTTTACTATGTAGTTAATTTCTGTCTGGGAGAAGGTATCCTGTGAATGATGAGCCTACTGGGATTTACCTTTAAAGGGTAGAAGAATGGAACGCCCAGACATATCATTTTTTTCAATTCTTAGTATTTGTAAAATGTAGTTAATTTCTGTCTGGGAGATGGTTTCCTGTGAATGATGAGCCTACTGGGCTTGCCCCTTAAAGTGTAGGAGAACGGAGCGCCCGGACAAATTATTATGTTTTTTTATTTGTAAAATAAAGTTAATTTCTGTATGGGAGATGGTTTCCTGTGAATGATGAGCCTACTGGGCTTGCCCCTTAACGTGTAGGAGAACGGAACGCCCAAACAGTTTATTATTATTATTTTGTTAAGTTTTAGTTTTTTACAATGTAGGTAATTTCTGTATCTGTGAAGGTATATCCTGTGAATGATGAGCCTACTTGGCTTTATCTTTAAAGGGTAGAAGAATGGAACGCCCAGACATATTATTTTTTTCTTAATTTTTTGATTTTGTAAAATGTAGTTAAAGGTCAAGTCCACCCCAAAGAAATGCTGACTTGAATAAATAGAGAAGGATACAATTTTTTTAGTGCTGAACATTTGATCAAAATCGGATGTAAAATGAGAAAGTTATGACATTTTAAAATTTTGCTTATTTTTCGTAAAAAACTGTGACTTGTACAACTAGGTAACTCAGTCGATGATGTCCATTACTCACTATTTTGTTTGTTATTATTTGAATTTATATTTCATTCTTTAGAGATTTGACAATATGGACCAACTTCACTAAACATATCGTATTTAACAATGCTAATTCCACATGTTTAGTGAGGAATTAATCGTATCACTTGACAATGAGGAGGAAATGAAAATATATTATATAATAAAATACGAAAGAAATAGTGACTGGATGACTTCTTAGTCTCCTCATTTGCATACCAGCCAGAATGTAAAAAAAAAACTGTTAAGTGAAAAAGAGCGAAATTGTAAAACGTCATAAATTTCCTATTTTACTTCCGATTTTGATGAAATTTTCAGTGTTGTGCTTGCTGGATTTTTTTTCTTTTTATTCAATTCAATATTTCGTTGGGGTGGACTTGTCCTTAAATTTTGGAATATAAGATTGTGTCATGGGAATGACGAGCCTATATACTGGGCCTACCCCTTAAAGTGTAGGAGAACGAAAAGCCCAGACAGATTATCATTTTTTTTTCATTTTTTTTTAAATATAGTTAATTTCTGTTTATGAGATGGTATCCTGTCAATCAGGAGCCTATATACTGGGCTTGTCCCTTATTTTGTAGATGTATCAGATGTATATATGTATATTTTTTGAGTATTTGTAATATGTAGTTAATTTCTGTCTGGGAGATGGTATCCTGTGAATGATGAGCCCACTGGGCTTCCCCTTAAAGTGTAGGAGAACGAAAAGCCCAGACAGATTATCATTTTTTTTTCTTTTTTTTTTTAAATATAGTTAATTTCTGTTTATGAGATGGTATCCTGTCAATCAGGAGCCTACTGGGCTTGCCCCTTAAAGTGTAGGAGAACGGAACGCCCAGACAGATTATCATTTTTTTCTTCATTTTTTGTATTTGTAAAATGTAGTTAATTTCTTTCCGGGAGATGGTATCCTGTGAATGATGAGCCTTCTGGGCTTGCCCCTTAAAGTGTTTGAGAATGGAACGCCCAGACAGATTATCTTTTTTTTAAGTTTTAGATTTTTTTTTCAATGTAGATAATTTCTGTTTTTGAGATGGTATCCTGTGAATGATGAGCCTACTGGGCTTGCCCCATAGAGTGTAGGAGAACGGAACGCCCAGGCAGATTATCATTTTGTTTCTTCATTTTTTGTATTTGTAAGATGTAGTTAATTTCTTTCTGGGAGATGGTATCCTGTGAACGATAAGCCTACTGTGCTACTGTGTAGGAGAACGGAACGCCCAGACAGCTTATGATTATTTTTTTAATTCTTAGTATTTGTAAAGTGTAGTTAATTTCTCTCTAAGAAAAATTATCCTGTGAGTGATGAGCCTACTGGATTGCCCCTTTAAGTGTTGGAGAACGGAACGCCCAGACTGAATATGATTATTTTTTTATTCTTAGAATAAAAAAATGTAGTTAATTTCTTTCTGGGAGATGGTATCCTGTGAATGATGAGTCTACTGGGCTTGCCCCTTAAAGTGTAGGAGACCGGAACGCCTAGACAGAGTTTTTTTTTAATTTTTATTTTCTTTTGTATTTGTAAGAATGTAGTTAATTTCTGTCTGGGAGAAGGTATCCTGTGAATGATGAGCCTATTGGGCTTGCCCCTTTAAATGTAGGAGAACGGAACGCCCAGACAGAGTATTTTATTTTTCGAAGAACGGAACGCACTGCAGACATGTCATTTTTTTAATTCTTAGTATTTGTATAGAATGTAGTTAATTTCTGTCTATTTCATTTTGTTTATGTAGTGTATTTCTCTCTGAGATATAGTTCCTGGGAATAATGAGCCTACTGGGTTTGCCCATTAAAGTGTAGGAGAACGGAACGCCCAGACAGATAATCATTTTTTTTTAATTCTTAGTATTTGTAAAATGTAGTTAATTTTTGTCTGGGAGATAGTGTCCTGTGAATGATGAGCCTACGCGGCTTGCTCCTTAAAGTGTAAGAGAACGAATTGCCCGGAAATGGTTACAAAGAGACAAATCCAAGAAGTATAACACTAAAAATATTATTAAAGTCGGATGTAAAATAAGAAAGTCATGACATTTTAAAATTTCGCTAAATGATCAGTTTCGATAAACAGTGACATATGCACACCCTGGCTGGTATGTAAATGAGGAGACTATGACGTCATCCACTCACTATTTTTTTGTAATTTATTATATGAAATATTCTCATTTTCTACTCATTGTCAAGTGAAACAGTAATTAATTCCTCCCTGGACATGTGGAATTAGCATTGTTTAATACTAAATGATTCAGTTAAGTCAGTTCCTATGCATGGTCAAATCTGTAAAAAGATAAATATTGCATAATTCAAACAATAAAAAACAAAAGAAATAGTGAGTGATGTACATCATCGACTGACTCATTTGCACGTCACTGAGTTTGGCATTTCACTGTTTTGTGAGAAATAAGCGAAACCTTAATATGTCATAACTTTCTTATTTTACATCTGATTTTGATGAAATATTCAGCGTTATGCTAGTTTCATTTTTCTCTATTTATTCAAATCAACATTTTTCTGCATGGGGTGGACTTGACCTTTCAAAAATGATATTTTGAAGTTCTTTTTGGAAGATGTGTAGGCCTATATCTCATTAAACAGGGAATGCAAGCACGAGTGGAAGTTTTTTCCCTCTTCTTCTCTTCAGTCCTTATCTCTATCCGCTGCCGCTTTCCCCCCTATATCATAATTAGGTTTCACTTGTCTTTATGATTCCGAAGGTTCTTTATTTCGAAGGTTCGTAATTCCGAAACACATAAATTGCCTATACCTCGATCATGATGTTCGTTAATCCGAAAACGTAAAAGGGTTCGTTAATCCGAACATTTGTTGCGTTATTCCGAAGGTTCGATAATCCGAAAACGAAATAAGGTTCGATGTTCCGTAGGTTCGTTAATCCGAAAACGAAACTTAGGTTCGCTGTTCTGAAGGTTCGTTAATCCGAAAATGAAATAAGGTTCGTTAATCATATCGTTTTTGGACTAACGAACCTCATTTCGTTTTCGGATTAACGAACCTTCGGAATTACGAACCTTCGTTTTCGGACAAATGAACCTTTGGAATTACGAACCTCATTTCGTTTTCGGACTAATGAACCTTCGGAATTACGAACCTTCGGAAATACGAACCTCACTTCAATTTCGGACAAATGAACGGCCTTCGGATCACAAACCTCATTTCGTTCTTGGACTAATGAACCTTCGGAATTACGAACCTTCGGAAATACGAACCTTCGGAATTACGAACCTTCGGAATAACGAAGCTTCGGAATTACGAATGTATGCGCATAAAATATAGCAAGCATGTTAATAAAGGCCTATATGTATTTGGGTCTGCAATATTTAGAAAAATCAATAGGCTAGCCTATAACTTAAACAAAGACATATTGAACAGAATAAATTTTTGGAGACGGAGTGGGGGGGGGGGGGGATCGGTGGCGGGGGTGAAAAAAAGTTTTGGAAAAAAAGTAATCAGGGAAAGGGTAAACGTACACAAAACTTTTTGTAAAGTTGCACACAACTCTACGAATTACAACTGGAACATGTTCTTTTGTCTTAAATGAATGACATAGGGACGTATCGGACGTATCATTCAGCGCAAGGAGGGGTCACCAGTCGTGCGTAAAGTCATTTGTATTTTACGAACAGCTTTATGAAACAAATCTGTAAAAAGATAAATATTGCATAATTCAAACAATAAAAAACAAAAGAAATAGTGAGTGATGTACATCATCGACTGACTCATTTGCACGTCACTGAGTTTGGCATTTCACTGTTTTGTGAGAAATAAGCGAAACCTTAATATGTCATAACTTTCTTATTTTACATCTGATTTTGATGAAATATTCAGCGTTATGCTAGTTTCATTTTTCTCTATTTATTCAAATCAACATTTTTCTGCATGGGGTGGACTTGACCTTTCAAAAATGATATTTTGAAGTTCTTTTTGGAAGATGTGTAGGCCTATATCTCATTAAACAGGGAATGCAAGCACGAGTGGAAGTTTTTTCCCTCTTCTTCTCTTCAGTCCTTATCTCTATCCGCTGCCGCTTTCCCCCCTATATCATAATTAGGTTTCACTTGTCTTTATGATTCCGAAGGTTCTTTATTTCGAAGGTTCGTAATTCCGAAACACATAAATTGCCTATACCTCGATCATGATGTTCGTTAATCCGAAAACGTAAAAGGGTTCGTTAATCCGAACATTTGTTGCGTTATTCCGAAGGTTCGATAATCCGAAAACGAAATAAGGTTCGATGTTCCGTAGGTTCGTTAATCCGAAAACGAAACTTAGGTTCGCTGTTCTGAAGGTTCGTTAATCCGAAAATGAAATAAGGTTCGTTAATCATATCGTTTTTGGACTAACGAACCTCATTTCGTTTTCGGATTAACGAACCTTCGGAATTACGAACCTTCGTTTTCAAAAAAACCAACCAGGTTTTGAGAGTCTTATATGGCTACTTTATCACAACATCCGGCTGCGTGACTGTGTATAAGTATATTACCTATAGGGTATTTTTGTTATGAAAAATAAGGTATTTAATTTGTCTCACGTTAGCTTTTAAGCCTATGGTGTTATGTATGATGGCACCACCCCCCCCCCATACCGGGCAAGCTAAAGGTATGTTTAATTGTTCACGCCCTCATTTTGTTTTATTTTGTTTTTCATTAAAAAAAAAACAAGTGCACACCTATAGCATTTTCATGACATTTAAATGCAGGATAAACGAGCATATATTGTAGATTAAATGCTTTAAAAGTCAAGTCAACCCCAGAACTTGACTTGAATCAAGAGGAACAATCAAACAAGCCTCACACTGAAAATTTCATCAATATCGGATGTAAAATAAGAAAGTTATGACATTTTAAAGTTTTGCTTATTTCTATTCACAATTCAGTGACATGAGAGAGTAGATGATGTCCATCACTCACTATTTCTTTTGTTTTTTTTATCGCAATCATACAATATTTTATTTTTTACCAATCAACATTAAGGACCAACTTAACTTAACCATAAACTATAAGGAAAATCATTTGCTTCATAGGAAAATGAGGAGAAATGTTTCATTTAATCCCGGCATATATAATAAAATACAAAAGAAATAGTGAGTGTGTGATATGTCATCAGTTCCTTCATTTGCTTACCAACCATGTGAATGTCATAACTTAATTTCTTCATCCGATCATTGATGAAATTTTCAGTGTTATGCTTGTTGGATTTCCTTTTGATCTTCAGATCAACTTTTTGTTGGGGTGGACTTGTCCTTTGATTTCTTATGGACATAAGCCGCGGGCACCGTGAACCCCGGACTTGTATAGCAAGAACACTCGGCCATGCCATGCGCCACGGCACCTGCTCGATCGGCCGCCGCCGCCGGGTATCGATACTTATTTGGTATCAATATCGCGCAAAAATTCAGATATGGAATTCCTGTTGCGGTGACAATAATGTATGACTCTCATTACTAACTTAAACATTCCTATTTTCCCGGACCATTGTTTGATTATTTTAGGAGGTAAGTATAATCTTCAGATTCTTCTTCCTTTCTTTTGGTCTTAAACTAGATTTTAACGTTAAAGTAATGCCAAATTTTGAGTCGGCTCAGCCTCAGGGACCGAGCTCAAAGCTCAAGACGGTCAACTAAATTCTAAAAGAGAGCTCTAACGTTAGTCTAGTAGAGGTAACCCGCCTCCCGCCCGCTACGCGGGCGGGAGCTCCCTGGGTTAGTCTAGAGGCAGAGTCCAGCTGTCACGAGTACGCGGCGGCGGCGCGGCGGAGCTCCTTGCCCGAGTCACGTTAGTCATTACTCATGACTGACTAACGTTAGATTTTATGTTAGAGAGAGCCCTTCTCCCGCAGCCTAAATCTAAGTAAAACTTTTCCTTGTGTACCGGTACTGTACCGTACGCGTGCACAATATGAGCATAATTGAAATTCGAACGTTAGTTTCTAATTGCTATACCGGTAGGCCTACTATAGTATTAGTACACTTTAAAGTTTAGGCCTAGGGAGTAGGGGGGCCTAGGCCTAGGCCTAACGTTAACTTAGTTCTTCAGATTGAGCCTGGCCCAGCCGCCCTGGCACTGGGTCTGAACTCTGACTGAGTCTGAATCGATTGAAACGTTACTAACGTCGTTAGTAACGTTAAAGTTAGTGACATGTCAGTCAGGACAGTACTCAGTAACTTTAGTCAGTGATTGATTCTGAAATTAGACTCTAACGTTAGGCCTAGGCCTACTCTTATTTGTTTAGAATTAGCCTAGGCCTAGACTAAGTCTAAGAGTAGACCTAACGTTAGGCCTAGATCTAAAATTAGATCTAACGTTAGACCGTGGTGGGCGGAAATCCCAGGGGGGGGGGGGACGCGTTCCCCTTACCCAAAGCAGTAACGTTAGGGGGACACAATATCAAATGTCCCCTTATTTTTGGTATTTTATTTTTATAATGGAAAGAAATGGATTTAGATCTACATCAATCATTAAAAATCAAAATAAAACATGTATTTTGGACAAGATGACCTTAATTTTGAGGTGATAACGCCCTTTTTTTGCTTTTAAACTTTATTTCGGTCAAAATAACCTTGTGGTGATAACCTTAAGGCTTCAGATCCAGGCCTAGATCTAGACTCTATTTTTTTTTTGCTTGTCAAATTTATTTTGGTCGAAATAACATTTCTTGCATTTGGGGTGATAACTTTTTTGTTTGCTTTTCAGCCCCTGGTCCCCCTACCTTTGGGAAGAGATTTCCGCCCTTGACTTAGACTACTGTCCTGAGTAATGTTGCAGGGGCCGCGGAACCGGGGGTGGGGGGCTTGGGGGGGAAGCCCCCCCCCCACTTTTTTCCAAAACCGTGTACAAAGACGTAAAAATTACCATATGATTGTGATTTTTAGCATGGTCAGCCCCCCCCCACTTTAAAAACCGTTCCGCCCCTGTGTTGTGACATGAGAACTTGGAGTGAGAACATGTTGAGACTTGACTCTGACCTCGCTCTGTCCGCTGAGTCGAGTCTGAGACTGAGAGAGTGAGACTGATTCAGGACAGTGAGATGACAGAGATGGTGATTTGAAACCCTTGAGTGAGAACAGATATCCTTATATTTAGTCTTAGGTGGCTTAGAAAAAAAGAATAGGCCTAGCAAGTGCCTAATTAACTTGCATACACAGTGGCCTTTAATGTTTGCATCTGACTAGTCTAGGCCCCAACTATGTAGACCTAGGCCAGAAGCCTTTGTATATGAAAGCAGACAACCTGGTCCTCAGCCAGGTCGCATATGGTCTACTAAATCTAGATAAAAAAATCTTGAAAATCTGATACACAAACAGAAAAAACGACCAAAAATTACTAGAGTAAATTTCTTTAGACCTCTAGAGTCAGAGGTCTAAGTAATTATTATTTAAGGTCTCAACTTTACTTCGAATTGGAGGAGTTGACCTTTTAGGGAGAACATGAAATGTAGTGAATAAGAAACCCGTAAAATGTGTGTGTGTCGGAAGTTTAGCTGGAAGAAGAATGAGTAATAGTTTCTTAAGAAAGTTGGAGTTGGTAAACATATCATTTCCTGTTATACTTCCTGTAGAAGCATTGATTAAGTATTAATTTTGTATTGATGTATTATTGAATATGTGAGATATGTCTTATCACATAACACTTTTGTGAAATGTGTTTTATATAGCTCTGTTGTCTGATTGATTTTAACATGTTCTGATTTCTTTTCAGACCCAGTGAGTTACCCGGTATCCCTGCATGACTATTGACCTTTGACCTGTGAAGAACAGAAGGAATTAGAACCATGCTGCAGCAGCAGAGACAACAAGAGCACCAAGAACATCATCAGACAGAGAAACAACCGTTCTTTAAACCAAGTAGCAGTAGCCAGAGTCAGAGCAGACAAGATAGTTTCTTCATAAACATTGAAAGGGATCAGCAGACATCGACATCATCAGCAGCTTCTCTCTTCACTGTGAGTAGGACAGACTTTTTCAAATTCTTTTTCCCCTGCACATGTAAAGATTGGAATAGATAACCTGGGGGGTGTTTCACAAAGATTTAAGTATGACTTAAGTCGCACTTAAATACTGATGCGTACATGATATGCAACGCGCGATCTTATTGATAGATACATATTAGTGTGCGTCCTCATGACACGATCTGACCAAAGCGGTCAAGCCTTTCATACCGTATGCAACTTGGTATTTAAGTGCAACTCTATTAAAAAAAAAGTCATACTTAAATCTTTGTGAAACACCCCCCCTGGTAGTATCATAAAGTTGGGATCAATAGACACCTTTAGATCGCATACCCTTAAATTCATCAAAGAACGTTCCAGATCATGACCACGCGTCCTGGTTTCTGTGTCAAGAATCTTAAGAATTTCCAAATGTTTTTAAAAGGTAGTTTTGAACTCCGAAGAGAGCCTACTAAGTTCACATCTACCAAAGATCATCAATGTGTTTTCTGAAATCAGTATAATCTAAGAAAACAGATCATCGCAGGTGATTTGCTGCTTGTTTAAATTGTTACTAATAAAATGGTCCAAGTTAACAAAAGTACTTTTGAATCTGTGGTTCAAATATATTTCAAGAAATTAATTCATTTATTTATTCTGTTTATTGTGTAATAGACAGAGTGCTAGAATCAATGTTATTGCCATGAGTTAAGAACTATGGCTTCATTAATGTCCAAACCATATCAATAAACATAAGTTCATTATTCACATGTATTTATTAGAACTTTCCTCAATATATGGAATTATAAGTTCTTATGAATATAATACGTATAAAAGCTGTGTAAAACTAAAAAACAACTTATTTTTCATAGTGATTTATTGGCCAATGACATTAAATAATAGAAAACTGACTAGATGTCCCTATCTCTCTGTCTCTTGCAAATGTATCAAATATTTTCTTTCTTTTTTACTTTTCAAATACTAGTATTTGTGCCCCAACACACCTCATGACTGCTTAATTGATCAGATTGCATTTGTTCTTTGTTATTTCATTGTAGGAAAATGGTACTGCTCAATCATTGGCTGGTTCTGAAGGGTCAATGCTCTTTTCAAAGCCTCTACAGGTTTCTGATCAGTTTCTACAAAACACCTCAGAAATGACCAAGGAGTTCCACACATCTATTGCCCAGCATGAGAATGAAACCATTGAGATACAGGTGGGTGGTTCATAAAGCCGTTTTTGAGTTAAGATCGACTTTAAGAACAACAAATTAGGGGGCTTTATATTTTTGTCAAAGGTTCTTTGTCACCTGTGTGTTGGCTCAGTTGGTAGAGCGTTTGTCTCACAACCGGGAGGTCGGGAGTTCAAACCCTGCCCGCGTCAGACCAAAATGAAAAGATGTTAAAAGATTGGAGTTGCTGCTACCCTGTTTGGTGTATGAATGATCTGGGGGGGTGTTTCATGAAAGTTGTCAGCACCGACAAGATGTCTTTCTCCGACAGTTAACATAGTAACAGTCAGAGGCCATAGCTTCTCAGCCTATCAAAAGTAAGGATTTCACTGAAATAGTCAACACTGACAATTTAGTGAGTGCTGACACGGTTCACGAAACACCCCCCAGATCAATCAACTCTTGCAAGACAGCCCTGCAGCCCGTCACACGAAACTTAGCAATGATCGTAGAACAATTTTCTATGATCGATTCCACTGACTACAATGTACAATCAATTAATGAAAATCAAGTGTACGATTGATCGCTAACCTTTGTGTTACAGGCTCCAGGTCCCCATCTTGATCCAAATAATCTCAACCATAGAAAACATCAAAGTCATGATTCATCGTATAGGAGATACATACAGTGTCCGTTTGGAAGCACTGAGGAGCACACTTAGTATCAAATAAAGACAGAGTATTTTCATTATTATTGTAGAATAAATTTCATGTATTCTTGTAGTAAGTGTAGAAATTGAGTTTGTGTGACGAGGCCGTAATTATTGCTATTTTTCCCCTTTTAGAATCAAGACAAGATGAATGCTTTACATTCTCGTCTTCATCAAGAGGCTGATAAAATACGACGTTGGAAAGTTCAGATGGAGATTGATGTGAGACAGAAAGAGAGAGGTTTGAGTGATGCTCAGCAAACGATTGAATCACAAAGGAAATCACTTCTTGAACTTCAGGTAAGAGAAAAAACATCTTAGCCCTGTTTCATGATGACTTGTTACAATAAAAAAATGCACAATTTCAGTAGTCAATTTTACTATTAGCCAATCAGATTAAAGGATTTCAGTAGCTTTTAAATCTTATTGTAAATTTGTAATTGTAAAAATTTTATGAAACGGATCCCAGATAGGCTAAACCCATTTGGTCCCTTTTCAATTTGGTCTAAAATCCTACAATGATGATGATGATGATGAAGGTGGTGATGATGATGATGATGGTGGTGATGATGATGATGGTGGTGGTGATGATGATGGTGTTGATGATGATGGTGATGGTGTTGATGGTGATGATGATATGATTATGATGTTGATGGTGATGATCATGATCATGATGATGATGGTGATGATGATAATGATGATGATGATGATAATGATGATGATGATGATGGTATGGTGGTGAGGATTATGATGATGATGAAGATGATGATAATCCATCTCATTGAAGTATTGCAGGTATGTAGGTATCAAAAAAGAAATTGAAATTGAAATAAAATTAAGTGTTTCACAAGTAAAATATTTCTTAGTTTTCTGAAATTTTCTGAAATTTGAAATGTAATTCACAACTTAATCGGTTGAAAGACAAGAAGCAGAGCTCACCTAATCCAACATATAGTAAATCATTATCAAAACTGAACAAAAGTATAATAATATATATTTTCCTTCCCTTTCCAGCTCCAAAATGAGAATCTTAGTGTGCGGCTACAGGAGGAGATTGAAAATAGAATAGATATCTCCCAGAAGTAAGTAACTGAAGAAATAATAATGGCTCTGAATTCATGGTTTGAAACAGATTTTGACAGATATCCTTCATTGATTATGCTTTGTAAAATAGTGCATATGATGTGATTTAATAGTCAATGTCTGCATTTATAACAACACTGACTTTACTGTTTTTCAGCAAGTCCCTCCATTGTACTTTAATTTAAAATAATCGTCTAGGGTAGCTGAATTATTTAATTGTGTTTATCAAAGCTATAATTAAGTTATGATATGTCTTTTATTATTTCTGAATTTGTAATGTTATGTTTTGGGGGAATTTACATTGAATTGGGTCAGCTGTTTGCATATGATGTCACAAAATCACTACTTAAAAAAAATAATTTGAAATAATTGAAAATCATTAATGTAGTTCCCAAATATTTCTTATTTAATTAAAATCAATTTGATATCAGAGTGGACCTGCTTTATCTTTTATACTCATTTTAGAATAAATAAAAGTAGGGAAATGACCACTACAGCAAATACTATCCCCCTAAATCTTTAATCAGTTGACTACAGAATTTGGAATTTCCCATAGAGTTTGTAAAGGATACCACTGTTCCAGTAGGTTAAGGGTTAACTTTATTTGATGAGTTGAATGGGTCTGTTATCAATCGGTCTAATGCCATTTCTACCAATTACCACCTCATTTACTATCATTTGGTCTACCCTCAGTTTGTCCACTATCCACATGGTCTAATTCTTCCACACTCCATTTTATCTAATAAACAGTTGGTCCAATAGCCATTTAGTCCATATACATGTACCATTTGGTCTCAGTGGACTAAGTGTTAATTGGGTGAAATTAATGAAAACAAAATGGATATATTAGACCAAGTGGTTATGAGACGAAATGGTCATAGACAAACTGGTGAATAGACAAAATGATGATTGGACCGAATGGTTATTGGACCAAATGGTTAGATAAAATGTTGATGGACTGAATTCCATTAGACTATTAAAGGAAGGTAGACCATGATTGTGATGAGTGGATGAGTTGGCAATAGATGAATTGACAATTTACCATTTAATGTAGGATTGTATCAACGAGGGAGATGTGTAACTTGGTGAAAGACTACGCAGGCAAGTTAGAAAGCAAACTGGTTGAGAGTGAACATGTCAGAGAGGAGATACAAGATAATGGACAAAGACAGCTTGAAGATATGAAGGTAATATTTATATTATATTGGATGGCTCAGAATGGAATACCAGAAATATTCCAAGGGTTTGGGCAAATCGCACATGAGTGGAATACTGGCCCTAACGAGTGGAATATTTCTGGTATTCCATGAAAGAAAGCCATCCAATATAATTATTATCATCTATCCCACCCCTAGCAATCAAAGAGGGAGAAATTTGATTAAGCAAGTCATATTACTTATCACATAAATGGCATCATCACTTCTTAAGATCAAATTTGGTTGTTGACAATTGACTGCAGTTAATTCATTATGACGTCATTGAGTGTCGTTGTGCTCTTATATATGCTGCGCACCGCATTGATTTCATTGTTGTACGCGTTGTATATTTCACGCATGCGCACTATACTGTTGAATATGCTCTCATATTCAATAGCAAATTTTGTACAGAAGCCTATGGGATACTCTTCGGAATTTTGGTCGTTCTAGGGATAATAATAATAATGATAATAATAATATCGGCATATTTACCCAGGGTATATAGCCACTTCAGTTCCGAAAACTGTTCTCCCAGCGGGCCCTGCTATTATTATACGCTCTGGATACGCTCTGATACTGCACAACCAATAGATGCAGACCAAAATATGGCTAAAACGCTCTACAGTGCGTATCAAAAAAAAGTTTACACTTAGAAAAAATCCTTTAAAATTATACATTTGTAATATCCTGAAGATTTTTCAAAATTTTAACATTGGTAGAGATCCATTTAAGCAAATGACGATATAACTGTCGAAAAATATTTCTGCTTGAGTGAGCACCACTTCCTTTTTAAAAGTTAGTGAAAAATGATTTGCGCAGAACTTTGAAGTAGTTATGCGAACAAAAGTAGACCTTAATCGTGAAGAACACGTAGAATTTAGGTAGTAAATTTGATTTGAAGATATCTTTTACCTTTTTAACTTGTTTCCTTGCCCAAAACACTTTGAAGAGTGCTTTGCGCCCCACCCCACTCCCCACACACTGAGGCCATCGTGACGATATTTGCTTTCCACTGAGCTGTGATTTACATGAAATGGCTTAGGTTTGATTTTCATTTTGTTAATCATTGTCAAGCTTGGGAAAAGTGTGGATAAACAAGTATTAAATGAAAAATGAAATGTAAACCCACTTTTAATGATAAAAACTTAGTGAAAATATGCTGGAGATGTATGATATAAACTTTTGTTCAGATTCAGTTATGTCCTCAGATCCAGCTGGCAAAATAGGGTAAAGGTTGTGCTTACTAAGTGTTGAAATTTCAAATTGGGTGGCAAAATTGTTACAAAATGCTTGAATGTATCCGTTTTATTTCAATTGACTAAAAGTGCAAGGGAAATGTATGAGAAATGTTTCGCAGGGTAAGTTTGATTTCGCCCTTTCCCCTTGACACAGCGTGAAAACGAGCATTTCTGCGCAAACAGATTTCTGTGAGCTTTACAAAAATGGACTGTGCTCACTCAAGTGTAACATTCTGTCATAACTTTTACTTTCATTGGATAGATGAGACCCAAACCCAAGATTATACGTGAAAAAATTACCCACATGTTGTATATTTTTTAATTCCCAGGGCTTTTTCAAAGTGTAAACTTTTTTTTGATATGTACTGTATATAGATTATAATACATGATAACACACTGAATTTTTGGGTAATATAACTTTATATTGTACTCAAATGGATTTAGTAAATGATTTTCTAAATAGTGGACAGGTTTAACCCTAACTAGGCCGGGCTTTTTTGGCTGTTCTGTGGCCGGGGGGGGGGGGGGGGGGGGGGTTGATTCATCCCCCTCCCTGAGATCTCGGCCGCCGATCTCGCGAGCGCCGCAAAAATGTGCACGCTGGTAGTGTGCGATGTAATCTACAAGGCTGTATGGTAAAATTTTCCAAAATAATGAGATTTTATTTTATATGAATTAATTATGCTAATTTATGCATAAATCGTACTTTTTGCTCTAATTCACTAAATAAAGCTCCTAGAATGCTAATTTTTGGTAAAAATATTATTTGTAGCATTCTTAAAAATGGCAATCGAAAAAAACTCTGGTTTGGAAATCAATTTCTTATGTATTTTATTGTTTTACGAATTTCTTATGTATTTCCTTGTTTTTCAACCTTTTGTTTTTCTTTGTTTTTTTCACCAGATTTATTGCACAACCTTTTTGAAGCATAATTATGCTAAAATCAATTGCTTTCAGCTGTTTAAAGTAAAAATAATCATATCTTTATGAATAAGATGAGAAAACTCAATTTGCATTGACTTTGTACACAAAATCACGTTTTGGAACAATTTTTGGTCTGACATGCACTTACAAAATGTTGCCTAATTTCGGAACCACGTACCCGGGCGTCGTAAATTTGGTCTCAAAAGATGTGCGAGACTTAAAAGTATAAACTCTGCGAGTGGCGCGGTCAAAAAATTTCACGCGGCGGAATGATCGCAGAAAATGTTGAGAGGGGGTTGATTCAACCCCCCCCCCCCCGTCCATTTTAGGGTTAAGAAGAGATACATGTACAAGATGATAGACAAAACAAATTTGTCATATAATATATTATTAAGAATGAACAAACTAAAGCAACTTGAGTGATTAGGATTATGTTGTATGATAAGACTCAAATGGGTGTGTGATTTAGTTAGACTATGCTACATATTAAACAAGTTAAGATGAGCTGCAAGATATTGTTTGATATATTTCAGTTTATATGTAAAAAAAAATTAACCACATTTTACATTTGAACAACAAATATTTTACCTTGCATTTTATGTTGAAAGTATGTTTTATTCTATAATTTTTGACAGGTTCTGGAAATGAAGTTTCAAGACCTAAGCCTTGCTCAGTGTAACCAAGTCAATGAGCTGAAATCAGAATGTGAGTTGAATTTAGCAAATGATAAAATCATCAACTTTATAATAAATGTATGATAATTTACAATATTTCTATAGATCTTATCACAAAATATGTCAAGTACTTAGTAAAGTAGAAAGAGAGAAGGAATTTCAGCCCCAAAATTAGTTTTACATGTGTAGTTCATCATAGATGGTAGACAGTTTAGGGGCTACAGTTAATTTTTACAAATTTGATGTAATTTTGGATTTAAGAAGGACGTTGGAGAAAGGTATGCATTAAACAAAATCAAGCACACATCTCAAGAATGCACTTCTAACTTGTTGAAATTAAGTTGAATTTAACTTTTGTCGTTTCGCTTGTTCACAATACTTTTTCTTTATGACCCATGTTTTAAGGTGTTTTCTCTGTTAAAAAATATTGTGTGCCATTCTGAGAATACTGAAATATCATAATCATCAACATCTTCATCATAATTCTTATTAATATTATTCTATTATGCAGTGCAAAAAGAGAAGATAAAACTAACTGAAGCTGAGAAAACAATGGGCCACAAGGTAGCTGGAGTTGAGAAAGAGGTAATTATAAACAAAGATACTGTTACTAATACTCCTCTCAAATCAATCATTTTTAACAAATGTTTTTGTTGTGGGGGAGGGGGCGGGGGCTTTTCAGAAGGGCTACCTTTTGTCTCACTTTTGGTTATAAGTAATGTACACCAATCAGTCACTGGCTCAAAGATAATATTCAGCATTATTACTTCAGTTTTAATTCCTTACTTATCTGTGTTAATCATTAAAGAGTATTTGATTTTTGTCTCACCTGCATAGAGTGAGACTATAGGCGCCGCTTTTCCAACGGCGGCGTCAACACAAAATCTTAACAAAGGTTAAGTTTTTGAAATGACAGCATAACTTAGAAAGTATATGGACCTAGTTCATGAAACTTGGACATAAGGTTAATCAAGTATTACAAAACATCCTGCCTGAGTTTTTTGTCACATGACCGAGGTCAAAGGTCATTTAGGGTCAATGAACTTAGACCATGTTGGGGAATCAACATCAAAATCTTAACCTAAGGTTAAGTTTTTGAAATGTCATCATAACTTAAAAAATATATAGACCTAGTTCATGAAACTTGGACATAAGGTTAATCAAGTATTACTAAGCATCCTGCCTGAGTTTCTTGTCACATGACCGAGGTCAAAGGTCATTTAGGGTCAATGAACTTAGACCATGTTGGGGAATCAACATCAAAATCTTAACCTAAGGTTAAGTTTTTGAAATGTCATCATAACTTAAAAAATATATAGACCTAGTTCATGAAACTTGGACATAAGGTTAATCAAGTATTACTAAACATCCTGCCTGAGTTTCTTGTCACATGACCGAGGTCAAAGGTCATTTAGGGTCAATGAACTTAGACCATGTTGGGGGAATCAACATCAAAATCTTAACCTAAGGTTAAGTTTTTGAAATGTCATCATAACTTAGAAAATATATATGGACCTAGTTCATGAAACTTGGACATAAGGTTAATCAAGCATCACTGAACATCCTGCATGAGTTTCACGTCACATAACTAAGGTCAAAGGTCATTTAGGGTCAATGAACTTTGGCAGATTTAGGGGTATCTGTTGAATTACCATCATAACTTTGAAAGTTTATGGATCTGACTCATGAAACTTGGACATAAGAGTAATCAAGTATCACTGAACATCCTGTGCGAGTTTTAGGTCACATGTTCAAGGTCAAAGATCATGTAAGGTCAATGAACTGTGGCCATGTTGGGGGTATTTGTTGAATTACCATATCTCTGTTAGTGTATTGGTGTATTTTTTTTTTTTTCGGGGGCTCCATTTTAAATTTTTTGTCAAATTTCTGGGGCTCCATTTCTACTTTTCAGGGGCTACTTTTTGCATTTCGGGGGCTCTTTTTAAATGCTACTTTTTTGTATTTTTGAATACCTGTTCACTTATTAATGAATTATTACTTAATATTGTATGATTTTTTAGGTTGTGGGTGAGGGTGTGTGTGTGTGGGTGTGACTGTGAGTTGGACTTGGATATAAATGAATTTAATATCTAATTTCTACTCCGTCTATTCCAGTACAATACCCTGTACTCGGCCATGTACATGTAATAAAAGCCCACATACCCTAACTTTTTCTGAAGTTCTTTGAAAACGCAGATCTCCACGAAAATTGCATTTCTCCACAGGAGAGTCTAAATTTGGTGAGAATGTATTCATTAAGAACTTAAATTTACATGACAATGAAGAAATCATCAAAATTTATTGGCAGTTTTGAATAATATACCTGAAATGTAAACTCTGTCTGAAACAGAAAATCACCATCATTGATGCCTTTACTGAGCGAATTGTCCCCCAGAGCTCTGCCAGAGAGACAGAGTTCAGACTGGCTAGCTATATATTACAAGCACCAGTACGTACGCGCGTGAGCCTGCCGCCGGCCTTGTAAAATAGATGGAGCTTTGTTTGATGATTTATTGTCTGATATTTACCTAATCCCCTAGAAAAATAAAACAAATGATTTTTAAGTTATAATTAATAAATGAGGTTAGTTATTTTGGATGTTAATAGGCCGTTTTGAAAAGCAAAGTCGAATGACAACTCACCAATGCTAGGTTACTAGACTCTGGGATTTATTTCCTGTGTAATTCGAATTATATCACAGAATTATGATATCTGTAGGGGAAACATGTGCATTAGAAATTGCACATGGTGGTAGTCATAATGGACCCCTATACTTGCAACTGTTTCCCGACCGTCGCGTTCATTTTTTTTTCCATACCTGGTACCATGTGTGTGGAAATACATGGTACAGGAAAAAAGACGTAAATTCGGAATTTGAAACTGCGCTCCTCGCTATTTTCAAGGCTTATTCATGATTTTGAGTGTGGATTTTGGGTGATTTTTACATGGTAAGCGGAGCTCGAGCATATGACGCTAGTGGGCCGTTGAGTTGTTATCACTCGGCAATAATTTCGGGGGCGACATTAAGATTTTATGTCGCCCCCGAAAGCATGATTTTGGGTGATTTCGAGGGCGACTTTAGGCATTTCCGGGGCGAATTCGCCCGCCGCCCCCGTGTATTTTTTTCACTGGTTATAGTAGTTTTCAAAGTCAGCACTGCTGCTATGTTGAATCGCGTGATGCAGGTGAGACCGCCAGAGGCATTCCACTTGTTGTTTTAATCACCTCTTGTTATTATTTTACCATTTTTGTATTGATCTTTCAAAGTAAATGGATAACAAAGAAGAAATTTGAAAATAAAGAAACCTTTTATTCTAGATAGTAGTAGATTTGCCAAACTCATAACTGCATTGATAGTAAAGCTCTATGTTTTAATTGGCATTCTTTGTAACTTTGCTAGATTTCTCTTATCCATTGTAATTAACATTGAACTTCTCACAATGGCTGCTAATTCAAGTATGAGTACAAAACAAAACCAAAATCATTAATATAACGGCTCATTAATAATAATAAACAGTTCTTGTATAGTGCATAACACATTATGAATAACGTCTCTATGCGCTTCCAATGGACTTGGATATTCTTAGCCCGGCTGTAGCTCAAGCAGCCTTCCAGCGCTCAGGAATAAATTCCTGCCAGGTACCCATTCACCTCACCTGGGTTGAGTCCAGCACAATGTGGATGAGTTTCTTTGGCTGAAGGAAGCTATGCATGTATGCCGAGTATGCTACAACTCTTGAAACCATCATAGGAGATTGTACATTTGCCTGCCCAGCCCCAAAATTATGGAAAAACTTGCCAATGCCATATTAAAAGAGAACTTCTCCATCTGTAGAAACATTCAAACTAAAGACCTATTCTCATTAATTTCCAAACATCTTCTAGGGTCTCTTACAGCACAGAAGAATATAATTATGCACATAGTTTTTGTACTGTATAAATCAGTATATTATTGATATATTACACTATTTGATTTTGGCAATGGCAGTGAGGATCTTACTTAACTTCTTTTAATATAGTGTGAAGCTTTGCAATGTATCTGTGATAAGAAGGACCAAACTATGTCTGATCTCCAAGCTGACATCAAGAAGATGTCAAGACAGATAGCTGTACTTCATCAAGAGAAAGGTTAGTTTCACTTCCTTCAAGTTATTCAATATCAGTTTCAAGGATGCAGCCACAATGGGTGATTTCAAGTCCGGTGTTGGCCTTGGTGTTGGTGTAGAAATTTTGATTGCTCCCCCTAGCTCCAAAATTTATGCAGAGTTTGTAAAATTGATCCAGATCACATTATTGACATCTCAACATCTAGTGAGTGACTTTTTGGGACCATCTTCATGGTGTTATAATCGTGTAAAAATTGACCAAACACCAACACCAATAGGTCAACACTGAACTTGAAATCACCCAGTGAGTGCATATGAAAGTCAGGTGTTCCTCCAGCAGTGATTTCCTCATAACTGAGACACCATCTGAAATATGTGTTCTTTCAAAGAAAAGGCTATGGCAAAGATTTTGATGCCGGAGCCTTACTTAGGCTTGCATACTAGGTGCGCCTGTGATGGCTTGATAGAAATCAGGTGTGATCTCTTCATCTAAGGTGCAAATCTTGAAAATTTGGAGGGATTCAAACGACCTGTCTGCTACGAATTTCATACTGCTGAACCATTTTATAAAACAAATGATGCACATATTTTAATTCATGATGTTAATCGACGATGCAGGCATCTCGGGTATTGGCAATTTGCAAATAACCATTGAATTAAAAAGTATTTAAAAAGTATTTCAAATCCTTTCTATTTTCTTCTTTCTTTTGTTTACAGATATGTTAATGTAATTTGATCTGACCATACGCCCACACAAGCAAACATTTTTTTTTTTCGTCATCCCTCTGCGCCTCAGCATAGTTTACTAGATAGATGGCGCATAATAAAGGCTGTGTTTGTTTTTATTATTATTAATATGCTGTATTGCCATGCACTCTCATTAATGTGCATTATTTCTTTATTATCAAAGGTTGTTGTTCATTATAGTTTGTATTATACAGTATTTAATGTTGAAAGAGATAATCTCAAACAATAATTTAGACTTGTATACAATTTTATTTCAGAAAGTTTTGTTCATTTTTGGCATTTTTGCTAATCAACTGCCACTATTTCTATGTTATTACTTTAACCCGCTCCTACCGTCTCTCACAGAATGCCTTCAGGAATCTTTAAACCAAGCAAATAAAGAGATTGTTGCTAACTTGCTAATCAACTTCCCCTATTTCTATGTAATTACCTTCACCCCTCCTACCGTCTCTCACAGAATGCCTTCAGGAATCTTTAAACCAAGCGAATGAAGAAGTTGTTGCCAACCAGCAGCTCCTGTCAAAGATCAAATCAGAGCTCAAAGAAACGACCAGCTATAAGAACAAACTGCAATCTCAACAGGTATAAGTATCCTATTTGATAAACACTACCATGTTTTCTCAATCAGCATATTAAAAAACTTGTCTTCTTACCCTTGAGGCTCCCCTCTTAATGCCTTTTATTATATCTATCCTTCAAAGACCTGATCCTTATTCTCTCCCACAGACATTTTATCTGTCCAGTTTTACACTTTTTATAAAACAATTGCCGTGAAACAAATTACGTTTTTTATTTTAAATTATTTTGTATCTACCCTTCATGTTTCTTTTTCTTAACCTATTTTTGATATCTCACCCCACTTATGTTCACATTTATATCTCTCTCTGTATCAATCAGTTTGAATTTTGCCTTAGCTGTAGAACAAAATTGCATGATCTATGTATAGAAGCAAAATGCTATTTGATTGTTATTCATTTAATCAATTTCTGGACATCAAATAGATTGTTATGGAAATGTCCCTGGTTTTTTCAGTTTGTACTAAATGCAATGTCCTCGTTCTTATTTTATTTTGGTTAAAATGGAATGTCCTTGTTCTGTTTGTTAGGTTGAACTTGAAAAAGAGCTTCGTGTCCTGATGCAAGATGCTGAGATATCCAAGAAAACGATTGACAAAGATCAGAAGATTGTCAAAGATCTAGAAGAGGATATCAAACTGAAAGAGGTATTCTATACTTTATGTCTTTTTGATATCAAAGTCATTTAAGTATTTAAGACCATTGTAAGGTTTGATATCCGAGAAACAGATTGAGCAAGATCAGTCAAAGATCTAGAAGATGATATCAAACTGAAAGAGGGTATTCTATCACTTTATGTCATTCAAGTATTTAAGACCATTGCAAGTTTTGATATCCAAGAGACAGATTTGGCAAGATCAGTCAAAGATCTAGAAGATGATATCAAAATGAAAGAGGGTATTAAGGGCTTAGCAAGGTTTGATATCAAAGAAACAGATTGATCAAGATCAGAAGATTGTCAAAGATCTAAAAAATTAAATAAAACTTTAATAAAGAGGTATTATGTCACTATGTCTATAAACTATCAAAGGGTTTAACAAGGTTTGGTATCCAAGAGACAGATTGATCACGATCAGTTAAAGGTTTTGAAAATGACATCAAACTGAAAGAGGTATTCTATCACTTTATCTTTGTCATTTTTATATCAAAGTCATTTAAGTATTTAAGACCATTGTAAGGTTTGATATTCAAGAAACAGATTGAGCAAGATCCATTAAAGATCTTAAAGATAATATCAAAATAAAAGAGGTGTTCTAGACTTAGCTTTTTTAGTTGGGGTCCATGCAAGAAATTTATTTACAATCATTGAAAAATTTGATCGCAATTATTAGAAATTTCAGGTGCAATCATGTATGAATTTCTGTTCATTGCATATCAATTGCAATCACTGAAGAGATTGAAATATTTGAAAATATTATTTGTAATCATTTAAATTTCAATGCTGATTACAAAAACATTTACTTGCATTCATTCCAAATTTGAATACTGATTATGGAAATATTTACTTGCAATCATTCCAAATTTCAATTGCAATCATTGGAAATTTCAATTGCTATCATTGAAAAGTTTGATTGCAATCCTTGCAATTGTGGAGAATTTTGATCATGAAATTGCTATTGCAGTCATTACAAATTAAAGTTGCAATCATCAAGCATTATGATGGCAATGTTTGAATGTTTCAATTGCAATCATTCAAATTTCAAGTCAAATCACAGATAATTAATTATTGAATATAACCATGCAAAATATGTTTAAATTTGGTATGTTAGCATGAAACAAGAGATAGTTTGTTCAAAAATATATTCCAGCAGTGCTATAACTGTATGTTTAAGTTTGACTACAGGTAACATCATGAGAGTATCGCTGAGGTCTTAAATACATTTTTTTTTTCTTATTTCAGAATGCTTTAGAGGAACTGGACACAAAACTGAATGGGATGAAGGAAGAAAAAAAGCAACTTGAAAAAAACATTGAGGAACAGAGCAAGATGTTGTGTAAAAAAGAGGTAAAAATTGAAGAAAGAAAATGATATGAAGATTTTATCAGACATTTTGTTCGCCTTGACCATCTTAGTTAATGGAATTGTATTTCATTGTGGTATTGATATTTTCAATTGTGAAAGTGGTTCATGCATGCATGACCTGTAAGTTCAAAATCCTCTACTGTTTGCAATAACACTAACATTTTGGGGGCCAATTAAAATCCCTCATATCAAACAGCTGTGACAATTCTCATATTGTTATACACAGGGAGATATGACATCCTTGAAAGTTGAATTGAAGGAAGTATTGGAACGAGAGAAGATGTCCTATGATAAACTAGACAGTATGCGGAAAGATCTACAGCTTGAAAGGTGACTTTACGTTATCATTGCTAAGCAAATTAGATGACTTTATATTTTTGCATTATTCTGGTGAAACAGTTCTAAGCATGTCGTCATGAATATTCACTAGGTGGGCTGATGATGTCACATCACCACTTTACCTTTTTGTATGTTATTACATGAAATCATGATTGTTTCATTTTTTCATAAATCTTTAAATGATGTGTCTCCATTATGATGAATTAAGTTTCAGCAAGATATGAGTAATTCCCTTATCACTTGTAAATCCAATTGTTTTAGTTTGGGTAGAATTTTTTAAATAAACCTCTTTTCATATAATAAAATACAAAAGAACAAGTGGGAATATGACATTTTTTTTTTTTGCCTGGCAACCAGGGACACACATATCTCATACCTAAACTGAGGATGCACAGCATACTCTGGATATTCCCCATGACATATAGGGGTAGAGCTAAAAAAAAAAATCACATTGATAGAAGATATAGTTGAAATTTCTATAGCCCCTTTTCCACAAGATAAAAAATACTTTCAGATGCCATTAGAGGTCATAATAGGAGATAATATATATATAAATTACCAGGCAGTGACAGTATTGTTCTAAGTCCAGTGCATACAGAATCATGGTATTAAAAAAAAAGCTATTTCTTCAAGTTTTGATTTAATTGGTTAAATATTTTATAGTAAATTTTCCATAGATGTGCCAGACTCTACTGATACAAAACTCTTTGGTCACATAGAATTTCTTCTAAAAAAACAAAAAAAATATGTCCTAAAATTCCACCATAAGTTAGTATACATGTATGTGTGTGTCTGTCTGATCGTCAAGGGTTTGTTTCCATTTCCTTTAAAAAAAAAATCTTTAATAAAAAGGATCCTAAATATTTGAAATCAATTTTGTTATCATTCTCTCTCTGCTCATCTAGCTCTGAGAATGCTAAACTAGTTGAAGTCATTGAATACACAAGGAAAGACAAGCAGATCTTGGAACAAGAACTGGACAAATGTAAGCAAGAGATTGAAGATCTTCATGCAAAAATCAAGGTAAATTGTGCTAAATCAACTAAGTATGTTAATTAAATTAATGTTTTTGTTATGTTGTAGATTAAATGTATTCTTTTGAACTATTTAGATTGATAACAGAAAAGAAATATAAGTTAATTTCCTGACTGTAGAGGGCATTGGTATTTCTTTTGTGTCCCAAAATATGAAAATTCATCATTATTTCATAATAATATACTAGTAATTTGATATCAGTGAAATGTTACTCCAATTAATAACAAATCGTTCTCATCATGTAAAAAGTTATAGGAGTATGAAATCATTTGAATTGATAAATCAATGATCTCTTGGGGTGACACTAATCATCCCTAAATTATAAAGCTGCATTAGTACCCAAATCAATCCTACACCAGGGCGCCGTAACACAAAGGTTAGCGATTAATCGCTAAATGAAATGACCAATCAAGATCCGCCTTGCATGCGCATTTTGCTAAGTAGACTGACTATGAACCAATCAGAATTGTTCTTTGAAATTAGCCATCAAGCGCTAACCTTTGTGTTACGGGACCCAGGAGCCCAGTAAAACAAAACCTTGTGATTGATTGCACTTATGAATAATTATAATGAATTATATTGCACTTTGTTACAAATGTACACGTATGCTAAAGCCTAATTTCAGACCAAACATTCGTAAAAAACACATTTATACCATACAAAATAAAATGTTCCTGGTGATTTTTCAGACTTTTGTATCAATTGTAAGTGACATCCATGAATGTTTAATATGTCTGTGTGTATGTGTATTTTACATTGACATGATTATTTGTGTTATTGTTAATAAATTCAAATTTTCTTTTTGAAAGATACTTGAAAATGATATTAAATTAGAGAAGACCAAATTACAGACTGTGATTGATGCCAAGGCTGCCTTAGAGAAAGCTAATGATGATCTTAAGATCCAGAATGAGAAACAACATGATGACTTCAACCTTCTTTTAGAGGAGGAAAAGAAACAGGTATACATTGTTTTGATAATTAAACAATGCATGTAGATCACTTATTTTGGGGTTAGAGAAAGTTGGTGATTATGTTCTTGTAAATGCTTTAAAATGCAATTACTACAACTACCACGATAATAATGATTATAATAATAATACCGTAAGTAACAGACTTTAAACCGCACCCGTGGATTAACCGCACCCCCAACTTTGGAAAAAAAAAAAAAAAAATCCTCACATTATATTTGAGGTAGAAGAAACAAAAACTAAGTTAAAGATTTCAAAGTATCCAAAGAGATTACCGGTATGCGGAAATCTGCTGTTCTTGATCAATTCATCTACAAATGTTTGCAAGAAAGAAAGGTCCCGACAATATTGGCCACTTACACACTCACTCACCTCACAGTGTACACACACACAGCACTGCCGTTCTTGTACATTGCAAACTACGATACGGTACCAGTACATCTTATCAAATAATGATCTGTGTCTTTCCCGCCGTAGGAGGAAGAAACATTCACATTTCTTGCATCACAAACTCACAATCACTTTCAGAATTTGTCTAGCATTCGATGTCTTCGCATGAATTTTGGATACAGGATTACAGGAAGGTTCAAGAAACAAAGAAATTGACATTTTTTACAGTTGTTTTGACGGCTTCGTGCCGTGTCTCTCGTTGCGTGGTGTACATGGTATCTTATGAAAAGCAAACGGGAAAGAAAAAATAAGCTGGCGCGAAACGGGACTTTGGAGGGGATCGAGGGTTAAAATGAATAGCGCCAGCTTAAGTCGCACTATAACCACAATATATATATACAACACAAGCTAGCTCAGCTAACTCAACTCTCGTGCTCGCTCAGCTGTGACAAAATATTACCGAGTATGCTTGGCTTCTCTTTGAACTTAGCCAGGGAACTTCGCTGCTTTGAACCGAGAATAAAGTCGAAATTAGTGTCATGAAGGTGGGTGCGTTTGTTATAATCGCTTCTCATTACCCGCAGCTCATACCCCTCTAAACGACATTGCCCTGGGCGGCTACGCCCGACCACTCGATGTGTTGTGAACTGGCAGAGGGGTTACGACGGGCTGGCTCAGACCCGTCACCGTGGATAAACCGCACCCCCGACTTTTGCTTCTATCCCGCCAAGAAAAAGGTGCGGTTAATAGACCGTTACTTACGGTAAATGAGATTTGTATAGCGCACTTTCCATCTTGATGATGCTCAAGGCGCTTCAGAGCAGAACAAAAGCTATTTACATATAATACCAACTAACAAATATTACTAAATCTGAAAACCAATATTTCTATTGTATTTCTACTAAAACTACTACTAATAGTCCTAAATATCTTGCTTCTCTATGTATTTGTAACTAATTGTAGAATGGTTATTATACCTTCATTCTATTTCATTTCATATATAGTGATTAATATCTTAGACATACAGAATCTGACATTTCTTTCTGTTTACCAATGCTAGTGCTACAAAGATGTATATTGCTGTCCCATGACAAAAGGATGCATCTCTATTTTTTATTGATTTTTTTGTTCTTGATTTGGGATATTCTTTTATGCTCCACATGATGATAAAGTAATTCTAGTTGCATAGCCCCCCAACTTTTAAATACAGATGTTTCAAAAGCAAGGCACTGTATATATTTCCACATAAGATTATGACATATTTTCCTCTTTTGATAAGAAACACATTCCACAGTTGTTTCATTTTGTTATTGGACAGCAGTATACTTCTTCTATAACTACTACTTCATGATTAAAGATAAATGCCAGTTGTGGTAACGATCTCAAATGACTTTTTACAGAATCCAATATAATAACCACCCAAGTGTCTGTTTGTATGAAAAAGAAATATGTGCCAAAGGATTCTGGAACAAATTGTGTAATTGCTGAGAAATAAGTAAAATAAGCGCAGATTCGGGTCTTTATTCCAGCAATAATAATATCCACTGTCCCACGTGTGCTGTGTTGGCGATCTTCAGTGTGATCGTTTTTCAGCTTAGATTTTATGATTTCACAAAGTTCAGTTTATGTAACTGTACCAGATCTAGATCCACGATGATATAGTAATACTTAACCTTGGTTTTACAGACTTTCTCACAAATCAGTGTTTTACTGCAACTAATTTCATTTAGCATTAATCATATATTACTTAATGTTGTATAGAATATCAAATAATCCAACATTTCATTCTTTTTGTTCCATTTTTATCACTGTATAAAAAGAACCAAGAGCTGACTGAAGAACTGGATCAACTGAAGAAGGACAAGTGTAACCTGGAAGATAAAAATAAATCGCTTCATGGACAGACTGGAGGCAAGACTAAGCAAATCAAAGACTTGCAGCAAGAGATCAAAACTCTGAAAGGGAAGTTAACTACGACCACCAAACAGAAAACATTGTTTGAAGAAGAGGTAAGAGGGCGCTCTTTCAGAAAACTGTTTGTAAAGACATCAATGGATGTACATGTATGATATAACTGAGGTGTTTGAACCTTGTAAACCTTGTGAGGGTGCCGTGGTCTAGTGGTTAGGACTCTTGTCTTGCAATCAGAGGGACGTGGGTTCAAATCCCAGCCATGGCGTGTTTTCCTCCAGCAAGAAATTTACCCACATTGTGCTGCACTCAACCCAGGTGAGGTGAATTGGTACCAAGCAGGTTTGATTCATTGAATGCATGAGCGCTGAAAGGCACCTTAACCCTAAATAGACTGGGCTATTTTGATGCCTAAGAAGACTGGGGGGGGGGGGCTGATTCAGCCCCCCCTATGATCTCGGCCGTTGACCGCGCGATCGCGACGAAAATTGGCACGTGCATTACCCATGGCATAATCTCCAAGACTGTAGAATCAAATTTTCCGAAAAATCTCATAATTTATTAATTATGCTAATTTATGCGTAAAATCAAAGATTTGCTCTAATTAACTAAATAAGGCCTCTAAACTGCTAATTTTTTATTCACAGACTCTTTAAAGGATTCTGATCAAATGTACTTTAAAAAAAGTTCAATATCACCATTCTTTTCTTATGTATTTTATTGTTTTTTTAATTTCTTATGTATTTCTTTGTTTTTCGACCTTGTGTTTTTATTGTTTTTTCAATGGAAATCGTCCGCTACTTTATTCTGACCATAAACAAGATGAAATTAATTAAGTTTGATTAGTAAAATTGAAAATAATGATACATTTATGAATTTTGGCTAAAAACACAATTTGCATTGGATTTGTACACAAATTCACGTTTTTGAGCAATTTCGGGTCGACATGCACTTACAAAATGTTGCGAAATTTCGGACCACGTACCCGGGTGTCGCAAATTTGGTCTCAAAAGTTGCGCAAGACTTGAAAAAAAAAAGTAATGGAACAGCGCAGCGCCAGCTTTTCGCGTTACAGATTTATCGCGAAAAATGTCGAGGGGGGGGGCTGATTCAGCCCCCCCCCCAGTCTTTTTAATTGTTTCTTAGGTTTACTTTGCACTTTCCTCATGTTTTAATGGTGAAGAAAACAATTTTAGTTTGCGATGGTAGAGAAAACAATGTTCCTTGCCATATTCTTGATGTTCTTCTGTATATATAAGAACAATATTATTGTAATTATATAACCTGTTTCATCATTAAATTGTTTCAAGACTGGTGTGTTGGCTCAGTTGGTAGAGCGTCTGTCTCACAATCGGAGGTCAGGAGTTCAAACCCTGGCGGCATCAGACCAATAGACGTTAAAAGATGGGAGTTGTTGCTACCCTCTTTGGTGTTCAACAATTAAAGGAATAGAACCCCGTCAATCTGGCGCTGCACAGCGGCTGCCGGGCCCATGATCAATTGGGCAAAGCAGAGTATTTCATTTTATGTCTATTTTGAACAATAAAATATAGATATTCATATTTCGTTTTAATTTTTTTTTTTCTTTTTTTTTCTCATGAGGAATATTTCATGCAGAAGGCATACGTGAAAATCTCTGTTTATTTCTTTCATGTAACGTCCCTAGGTCAGTGACTTGGAGAAGGATTTGAAAGCAGCACAAGCTGATATAGAAACCATGAAGAAAGATAGGACTGAGCTTTGTGAACTGAAGGAAATAGCAGAGAAGAAAGAAAAGTTGACAGCAGCTGCACAGGAAGAGCAGAGACAAGTCTTTGAAGAAGCTATGAATACTTACAAGGTACTCAACAAAATCATTATAAGAAAAGGCCCCATGCACTTACAGATCTTATTCTAAATGATCTTTATAATGACTACCTTAATTCACACACACACCATATTTCATTGTGCTGAATTTATACATATACTTTATACTGTAATTATATTTGATTGATATTTGATTATGTTGATACAATGTACACTAATAGTTGACAATCAATACTATTTGAAAAAAAACCCACGATTATTCTCATGGGCAATTCAATTAAATGATAACCTTTTTTGAACGACTAACTTCCGTTATTATGCCTGCGCCCATTTAGGGGACACAGAAGTCATGTTTTAGTATTTGTATTGGTGGTATTTGTGCACGATGTAGAAGCTATGACTGTATTGGAAATGATTTTCATCTATATTTCAGCACACTATGCATGAAAATATGCTTTTTGTCTCACCTGCATAGAAGTGTGAGACTATAGGCGCCGCTTTTCCGACGGCGGCGGCGGCGTCAACATAAAATCTTAACCTAAGGTTAAGTTTTTGAAATGACAGCATAACATAGAAAGTATATGGACCTAGTTCATGAAACTTGGCCATAAGGTTGATCAAGTATTACTGAACATCCTGCCTGAGATTCATGTCACATGACCAAGGTCAAAGGTCATTTAGGGTCAATGAACTTAGACCATGTTGGGGGAATCAACATCAAAATCTTAACCTAAGGTTAAGTTTTTGAAATGTCATCATAACTTAGAAAATGTATGGACCTAGTTCATGAAACTTAGACATAAGGTTAATCAAGTATTACTGAACATCCTGCATGAGTTTTACGTCACATGACCAAGGTCAAAGGTCATTTAGGGTCAATGAACTTTGGCCGAATTGGGGGTATCTGTTGAATTACCATCATAACTTTGAAAGTTTATGGATCTGATTCATAAAACTTGGACATAATAGTAATCAAGTATCACTGAACATCCTGTGCAAGTTTCAGGTCACATGATTAAGGTCAAAGGTCATTTAGGGTCAATGAACTTTGGCCAAATTGGGGGTATTTGTTGAATTACCATCATAACTTTGAAAGTATATTGGTCTAGTTCATTTAACTTGGACATAAGAGTAATCAAGTATCACTGAACATCCTGTGCGCATTTCAGGTCACATGACCAAGGTCAAAGGTCAATGAACTTTGGCCGAATGGGGGTATCTGTTGAATTACCATCATAACTTTGAAAGTTTATGGATCTGATTCATGAAACTTGGACATAAGAGTAAACAAGTATCACTGCACATCCTCTGCGAGTTTCATGTCACATGATCAAGGTCAAAGGTCATATAAGGTCAATGAACTTTGGCCAAATTGGGGGTATTTGTTGAATTACCATCATATCTCTGTAAGTGTATTGGTCTAGTTCATAAAACGTGGACATAAGAGTAACCAAGTATCACTGAACATCTTGTGCGAGTTATAGTAGGTTTCAAAGTCAGCACTGCTGCTATATTGAATCGCGTGATGCAGGTGAGACCGCCTGAGGCATTCCACTTGTTTTAAATTGAAACAATGCAAAATCTGCACAATTCAACTTGAGTAAATGTAAATCACAGTTTATTGTAAGAAGGTTTGTAACTTTTAGAATAGCTTTTTTTAAATGATGACACGACATCTGCTAAAAAATTATGCGGCTTATTTCATTGAAGATAAAGGGTTAAGGTTGTAATAGGGCCTTATTTTAGGTTTAGAGTTGGGTTTCAGATAGGGCATAGTGTTTCAGGGTTAAAGTTGGTCATTCCTTTAGTGTATGGTATCATCAGCTGAGCAATTGTCTGTGGAGCAAATGTCATGGATCCTATGAAACAGTCCCTCTACTCACCCATGTGATAATCCATACAGGTTCAGTGCCTCCTGTAGGAAACATGTTTGCAGTTTCTTTCTCATTTCTGAATCATAGCAATTACTTGAGTACTGGAGTATGACTAAAAAGAGAATGATAAACTTCAGCTAATCATTATACATTCTTAATTGGAAACAGGTTGAAAACAATGAAGTTACTGTTTATAACTTTAAATGAGCAAATTTGGTATTATCCTATAATTTTACTGATGTATACTCCTTACGTGGGTATGGAAATGAATAAATTAATTATTGATGCCAATTTGAGGATTAAATCACATCATTCTTCATCTTAATCTTCAAGCCGTGTACATGTGCGTGAATGTTTGTCAATTTTAAGGATCAAATCACATTATTCTTCACCTTCTAAGAGGGCTGTTCATATTCCTATGTTGGTTAATGTTATTCAGGTGAACTATGACAAGATAGTTGAGGATAAGTGCGCCATCATCGATGAAATCAAGAAGGAAGTGTCTAATCAAACTACCGCCAAGAAAGATGAGGTAATGTTTTTCTTCATTATTTTCTCAAGGTCAGAGGTAAAAGTCACAGCTCATTTATTAAAATTGAAAATGAACTGAAATTGAATTGAAATTGAATTGAAATTGAATTGAAATTGAATTGAAATTGAATTGAAATTGAATTTAATTTAATTACATAGAAATGGTCTGAATAGATTTTGGTGTCATAAGGTCAAAGTTCAAAGGTCACAGAGGTCATTACTTACATTGGCATATCTCATTCTCATAGTAACTGGAGAACTATAACTTGGTTCATGTATGCATGTTGGAGGGACGATGACCTGATTAGATTTAGTCTCTTGAGGTCAAAGGTCATAGAGGTCATTATATGCATTGAAAAAAAAATAGTTGGAATGTCAACTGCAAACTTGGTTCATGTATGCATATTGGAGGAACGATGATCAGTACACCGACTTTCAAAGAAATGCGATTGATCCAATCGACCACAAAAATGGATGGCCAGCCACGTCAACATCTAAAGAGCAGATTTGTTCAAAATATTTTCTAGATATGATGAATGCTCATACATTCTTTTTTCTCTTGAAGATTCAGTGCGATTATTTTTGTTTACTAAGGAGATTGTGCAAATTTCTTGTTGAAAAAATCATGGTATGGATAGATTTCCATACGATTCAGATTGATCGGATCAATCATAACTCTTAAAGACAGGGCCCTGATTGCACTTTGGTGTCATGAGGTCAAAAGTTAATAGTCAGGGGCCCGTATTCTGAAGTTGGGTTTAACTTAGACTATGGTCTAACTCTCTGCTAAAATTATGGGAAGCCAAAAGTGTCAAAATTTGTATTAAGTTGTATGTTTCTTATATTTACTGGCTCTTTCCTGATTCTTCAATGTTGAAGACAATCATCTATTTATACTTCCTAGACAATTATAAATGATTTGAGAGCCAAATGAGCTGAAATATGATATCTCTACTGTTAGTGATTTATGTAACAATTGGCTATCTATACTTAACCAACAACTTTAAAACTGAGTTTAAGTCAAACCCGACTTCAGAATACGGGCCAAAGAGGTTATTATGTATTGTGAAATATCTTGTACTTGTTATTCATAACTTAAGAACCGTCTGAAGAATCCATCTAGTTTAAGAGTACTTTCCCCAACGATGATTACTGCTACTGTATTACTCCTAATGATAATAGTGATAATAATATTAATAGCTGGATTTATAAAGTGTTTTTTGCCCGAGGATACAAAGAGCTGCTATTTTTACACCGGGTATAGCTGTGCTGCCACAATAGACACTAAAGAATTTTTCCTACCAAATACCCATTCACCTCACCTTGGTTGAGTGCAGCTCAATGTGGGTAAATTTCTTGATGAATTATAATGTATTTAGTAGGATTTTTTTTCATAAATGATATTTTTTTCTGACTCTATATATTCCATCTATTTGTTATACAGGAGACCAAGAGAAAGACACTAGAAGATGAGATGGATGTTTTGAAGAAGAAGATGGAAGATGTTGAATCTTCTAAAAGGTGTCTGGAGGATGATGGTGATAAAAAGGAAGAGAAAATAACATCATTAGAAAACCAGCTCAAGGAAAAGGTAGGATCTAATTAGGGTCTTCTTAAAATCAGTTGGGCATTTCAAAAGTTGCAATTTTACAAGTGACTGTTGACCGTGTCTTGTGGTAAATGATATACACCAGGTATGACTTAAGTATTACTTTAATAATGTCACACTTAAATACATAGTTTCGTGCGTTTTGGTCGATCATGCCAAGAAGATTCTCAATACTGCGTATTGATCAATAAGATTGCGCCTTGGATATCGTGTACGTGTCGGCATTTAAGTGCTTAGTGGTAACTTCATAAGCTTACAGATATTTTGAGGAAAGACTCCACTATGCTTATAGAAATGACCTTTCCTATCTGATGTAAATAATGACCATTAATTTTAATGAGTTCATATCTAGTACTGATAGTAGATATGATGATAGTGCCTTTAAACGTCAAATTGTATTTTGGTTACATCAAATTTTTGATATAGTTGTACTTGTATGTGCCCCTGAGCTCAAAGTTGAAAGGAATTTTTATTGTTTATACAAGCAGTGTAAAGCTATTTTGATTTAATAGGTCCATATCTTATACTGATTGTAAAAACAATGAAAATGCCTTTAAATTCAAACTGTGTTTTTTTTTTGGTTACATCAAATATATTTGATGCATTTGAACATTTGCCCCTGAATTTGAAGTTGAAAGGAATTTTCTTGTTTGTACAAGTAGTGTAAAGCTATTTTGATTTAAAAGGTCCATATCTTATGCTGATTGTAAAAACAATGAAAATCTATTTTGACTTAATAATATGAGATCTTGTACATGCATTCGTACATTTGCCCCTGAATTTGAAGTTGAAAGGAATTTTCTTGTTTGTACAAGTAGTGTAAAGCTATTTTGATTTGATAGGTCCATATCTTATACTGATTGTAAAAACAATGAAAATCTCTTGACTTCATAATGTAAAATCTTGTACATTAAATTGTGTTTGTAAGGTTGTACATATGCCCCTGAATTAGAAAGGGATTTACACCATTCATACAAGCGATGTAAAGCTATTTCAATTGAAAAGGTTAATATCTAATGCTGATCGTAAAAACAATAAAAAATGCCTTCAAATTTCAAATTGTATTTTGCTACATCAATTTTTCAATGTAGTTGTACATGTGCCCCTGAACTGAAAGTTGAAAGGAATTTTCATTATTTGTACAAGCGGTGTAAAGCTATTTTCATTTGATAGGTCCATATCTTATGCTGATTGTAAAATAATGAAAATCTCTTTGACTTCATAACATAAGTTATTGTACATGTACATTAATTTGTGTATGTATAGTCTTATATATGCCCCCAAATTTGAAAGGAATTTTCATAGTCCATACAAGCAGTGTAAAGCAATTTTGATTTAATAGGTTCATATCTTATGCTGATTGCAAAAGGTATGAAAATTCCTTCAAACTTTGAATGATGTACTTATTACATCAAATTTATATATTTGTTTATTTGCCCCTGAGTTTTTATTTGAAGGAATCAGTACATGTAGTAATGTTGATAAACTTATGCCACAAAAATTTAATGTAATTGCATGTTTTACTAAAACAAGCTTGTCATTAGTCACAGCTGTACATGTAAAACTCATTGTTTTTATTTTTCAAACTCATTCACTTCATATCAACAGGATGAGGAAATCAACAAACTCGTCGCTGACGCCAAGAAGGTAGAAGAGAAATTGATTGAAGCTGAGAAAGCAGCTAAAACAGCAGCTGAGAAAGCTGTGATGAAGCACCAAAGTCCAACACCAAAGACTCAAGAAAAGCAGCAATGTCCAACACCAAAAACTCAAAAGAATGTGTCAAAGGTTGCTCCTAGGACTCCAGTTACTCCGACTATCAACACCAAGATGCAAGATCATCCCAAGACACCAAGAACACCGATCAATAGTAAGTAGTGTTGTTAATAGGTGTTAGGTGTTGATAGAAGCTACAACTACTGTCAATGCCAAACTAAAAGATTATCCCAAGACACCAAGAACACCGATCAATAGTAAGTAGTGTTGTTAATAGGTGTTAGGTGTTGATAGAAGCTACTACTACTGTCAACACCAAACTAAACGATTATCGTAAGACACCTAGAACACCAATCAATAATAATTAGTGTTGCTAATAGGTTTAAGGTGTTGATACTACATGTAGTTACTAATAGTAAAAGTAACTTGTTGGTTTATGTTACTGCTACTATCAACACCAAAATACAAGCCAATCACAAGACACATAGAACACTAATCAATAGTAATAAGTGTTAATATCTGTGGGATTAGGATGTGAGGTGTTGTTAGCAGTAGAAAGGTGTAAGGTGTTGATACATGTTTGTCCTATCAATTTGAAGCTACAAGATCATCCTAAGACAGCTACATGTAGGACCCTAATTTGTCAATATTGTAAAGTGTAAGGTGTTGATAGTGATTGCTTCTTCTACTTTTAATATGATACCAAATTATGAACACTAAACCTATGCAAAATTTTCCATCAAATTTATCAACCCTCCTTTTTGCTCCTGTAACCAATATTGGAGCAATCTTGGAATTTGAGTTGCAGGAGGACGTTAACATGTTTTTTTATAAATATATAGATAGAGTTCTAGATGCATATAGTAGTAATAAATAGCGTTGTCTTTCATCAGAGTCTTAGTTCATCAGATTTTTTTTATCCAATCCATTTATTCCATCCAGGATGCAAACCTTCTGACAACATTGGTTCTAAGAACATCAGAACTCCTTTGACCAGTGAGTTTAAATTCCTTGAGAGATTGAATTATCATTTTGATGGCTCAGTGGTAGATCACCATCACATATCACTGTTTTCTGAATTCAGAGCCCCTCGAAGTGAGGATTTGAAAAAAATATTTGAAGCAAAAACTTAATTAGTTTGAATTGATACATATATACGCCTGTGCAATGACAGCATAAGGTATGGCAACGGAGGTCTTTAAACACTGCGTCAGTTAAATGCTAAAGCCCAGGAGCTTCAGGGGGCGCTGCCCCTGGGACCCCGTCCGTAGGTTTAATTTCCTTTCAGATATTTTTCAAGAAAGTCATTCTCATGCCTGATTATAGGAAGCCAAAAGTCAAAATCTTTATTAAGTTGTATGTTTCATATATATTTTGCTCTTTTCTGATTCATTGATGGTGAAGACAATCATCTTTTTATACTTCCTAGACAATTATTAATGCCTTGAGAGCCAAATGAGCTGAAATATGATATCTCTACTGTTAGTGATTTATGTAACAATTGGCTATCCATACTTAAACCACAACTTTAAACCTGAGTTTAAGTTAAACCTGAATAAAGAATACGGGCCATAATCTTTGTGAATATGTTACTTTTGTGATATACCACTATGTAAAAGAACCCTGTCCACAAGCTGTGCTTCACTTGGGTCCCAAACCTATCATTCTGAGTTATTTGATGTTGTGCTTTGTACCACTGTTTGTGCTTGATATGGTTTGAATAAAATACTCTACTAAATACTAAATACATTGTTAGACTCTGAAATTGTCAGTGACATACAAATTTCAAAACATCTTAATGCATTGCATCTCTTTGCCTGTAAATATTTATATACATAGTATACGGTCTACACCACAGCAAATCATTCTGAAATAACCTAATTTTCCTCATTTCACGAATCATTGATTGCTGAAGTAATGATAGGCGAAAATGTGAAAAACATGTTTTAAAATTTTAATTCCTCTCTGTTATTATGTAGTCAAAGCGATGACACCACGAACCACCCCCCAGCGTAGCATTCTGAAGCAACATAACTCGGCCCGTTTGAAGCGTAATGTAGCCTTTGCTGACGATGATGTGATGGAAGATGATGGGGCCAGCTCTGATTCATCAACATCACAACTGATGGAGTTTGAGGTAATCTAACTGGAAAATGGCCATAGAGGGCACTTTATAGGGGGATTTTTATTTGTGGGGAGGGGGGGGGGGGTAATTATGATGATGATTATCTAGCTCAGATTCATCTTCATCACAGCTGATGGAGTTTGAGGTAGTCTAACTGGATAGTGGTCTTAAAGGGTGCAAACGAGGGAGATATATATATATCTTTTTTGGGGGGGGGGGTGTTGATGATGAATGGATGATGATAGGGCCAGCTCTGATTCATCAACATCACAACTGATGGAGTTTGAGGTAATCTTACTGGATAATGGTCTTAGAGGGCGCTATAAAGGGATATAAATATATATATAATTTTTTTCTTTTTTTAGGGGGGGGGGGGGGAGGGGGGTGTTGATGATGATAGGGCTAGCTCCGATTCATCTACGTCACAACTGATGGAGTTGAGGTAAACTATCTGGATAATGGCCATAGAGGGAGCTTTATAGGGGGATTTTTATTTGCAGGGGTGGGGGATGGGGGTATTTATGATGATGATGGGGCTAGCCGAGATTCATCTGTATTACAACTGATGGAGTTTAAGGTAAACTAACTGGATAATGGTCGGAGAGGGTTAGAGTGACATTGGGGGAGCTGTGGGGGGGGGGCGATGTTATTGATGTTGATGACAATGAAATTTATTAGAATCTGATTCTAAACTTGATAATAAGAGATAGAGGCTGAAGTTTTTTCTTTTTTTTATTAAGAAACAGAGACATCATCTTATAAATAAACCCCCAAAACATGCAAATATACCCAAAACAATGATGGCCGGGGTACAGGATTTTAGAAGAAATAATTCATTATTTCTTTTTTCTTTGTAGTTGGAGGAAGTGGAACACAGACTGAAGCACAATAACACAGATCGCCGTGTTCCAAGCCGGGCTGTCACGCCGATGCGTATCAAACCATCTCCTCAAATCAGTCAGAAACCAACGCCAAAGGGACCTCTTCAAAGATCACTAACAACATCAAATATTAAGGTACGTAGTAACCATTCTATTCTTAGTTTTGTGTATTAATCTATCTTTGGAGATCACTAACAACATCAAACCGTTAGGTACCATTCCATTCCTAGTTGTGTGTATTAATCTGTCTCCTCAGATCAAGGAGATTCCAACTTAAGTGGATGTTGTCATTCAACTTTCAACAACTTTGGATAATCTTTGAATCTCTACAAGGTTATCCAAAATGTTTAATAACAGCATGTGCTATTACTTCACTATGATTTTTGTCTCACCTGCATAGCAGAGTGAGACTATAGGCGCCGCTTTTCCGACGGCGACGGTGACGGCGGCGGCGACGGCGGCGGCGACGGCGGCGGCGGCGTCAACACCAAATCTTAACCTGAGGTTAAGTTTTTGAAATGACAGCATAACTTAGAAAGTATATGGACCTAGTTCATGAAACTTGGCCATAAGGTTAATCAAGTATTACTAAACATCCTGCCTGAGTTTCATGTCACATGACCAAGGTCAAAGGTCATTTAGGGTCAATGAACTTAGACCATGTTGGGGGAATCAACATCAAAATCTTAACCTAAGGTTAAGTTTTTGAAATGACAGCATAACTTAGAAAATATATGGACCTAGTTCATGAAACTTATACATAAGGTTAATCAAGTATCACTGAACATCCTGCATGAGTTTCACGTCACATGACCAAGGTCAAAGGTCATTTAGGGTCAATGAACTTTGGCCGAATTGGGGGTATCTGTTGAATTACCATCATAACTTTGAAAGTTTATGGATCTGATTCATGAAACTTGGACATAATAGTAATCAAGTATTACTGAACATCCTGTGCAAGTTTCAGGTCACATGATCAAGGTCAAAGGTCATTTAGGGTCAATGAACTTTGGCCAAATTGGGGTATTTGTTGAATTACAGCCATAAATTTGAAAGTGTGTTGGTCTAGTTCATAAAACTTGGACATAATAGTAATCAAGTATCACTGAACATCCTGTGCGAGTTTCAGGTCACATGATCAAGGTTAAAGGTCATGTAAGGTCAAAGAACTTTGGCCACGTTGGGGGTATTTGTTGAATTGCCATCATATCTCTATAAGTGTATTGGTCTAGTTCATAAAACGTGGAAATAAGAGTAACCAAGTATCACTGAACATCTTGTGCGAGTTATAGTAGTTTTCAAAATCAGCACTGCTGCTATATTGAATCGCGTGATGCAGGTGAGACGGCCAGAGGCATTCCACTTGTTTAATTGAAGTCATCAGTGACAAAAGTAGCCTAGGATTTCAATTTTGATACTCCACAACTTTTCAGAACATTGATCAGTTAGATTTTACAGATTAGAATGTTCATATCAAATGCTGTTACTAGAGGATTGTACACTGTGTGTTGGGCTTTAGCTTATATGTACATGTACATGTGTATATGTACATATTTATATTTTACATAACAAATTGATTTATGTATGAATTTATGTTTACGAAAAATGTAATGAAATGGAAGAAAATAAATGTTTATTTGAATTTAAATATTATAGATCATTTCAATTAATTCTCATTTTTTTCTCTCCACAGCTAATGGAAGAAAGCACAACACAGAAAGAGCAAGAGCTCTATGATGAATTATATCCTGATGAAGACACTGATAAGATGGACAAAAAACAAAAGGTACAGTTATGATTTTCGCAATAGATCAGTTCACAGTTGCATCTGTGCATGATCAACATTAAGTCATTTGAGATAAACCATGAAGGTGGCTTTCAAATTAGCTGACATAAGTATTTGTGATTTCATGATTATTAATGTTGTCATTTTTTAATTTTCTTTTCATCACATTCCCCGGAAGATTAACATATTCATTAGAATTTGACAGCAGCCAGTAATCAATGGGCTAAAAACGAACGATACAATAAATGATTTCCAAACGTGATCACTCATACACCATCCTAGTCACCTGGGGCGGTATTCTGAAAACGTTCTTATCTTAATTTTGTTCTTATCTACGTCACGTTCTCAAATTGGTATTCTGAAAACGTTCTTATCTTTTTCTTATCTTTTGTTCTTATCTTTTTCTTATCTTGCTTTCCATCCTATGCTGAGCGCGTAAATTTGTTACACGCGCATAATACCAAAGCGCGCTAAATAAGATAAGAACAAAATAAAGATAAGTGGTATTCTGAAAACGTTCTTATCTTTTATCTTTCTTATCTTTTACGATATTTATGATAATATTTAAGATAGCTAGAGGGTTATCACATCTCACGATGTTCGCGTTCTTTCTTGCTAAAAAAAGATGGCCACTGGTAATAACATGTATTCTTTCCATCCTTTCTTTTATCCACCCTTTATTTTGTTTTTCACCTTTTTTTCTGTCCTTTTGTCTTTCTTTATCTATTTTCAATTTTTCTTCCTTTCTATCTGTCTATCTTCCTTTCTTTCATTCTTCATTTATATCTTTTGCTTTATTCTTTTGAATTTTTTAATCTCTTCCTTATTCTTATTTTACTTTGTTTCATTTATTCTTCATCTTTCTTCCTTTTTATTTTTCCTTTTTCGTTCTTTTTCTTTCTTTCTTTGAATTAACCTTTCTTTCTTTGAATTAACCTTTCTTTCGATTTCTTTCTTTAGTCTTTATTTTTGCTTTAATTTCTCTTTCATTGTTTCATTTTCCTTTTTTCTCTCTTTCTTCACCTTTTACATTTTTTTGTTCCTTCTTTTTCTCTTTCTTTTTTTTCTTTCACTCATTTTTTCAGTTTTTTCAGTTTTTTATTCCTTCATTTTATCCTTTTAATTTTTTTTGGGTCCTTTTTCGTTTTTTCCTTTAAGTTTCTTTCTTTCCTTTTCTTCATTTAAGTTATTTTTGCTTGCTTTCTTTCGTTTACTCTTTCATTATTTTCTGCTTTGTTCCTTTCATTTTTTTTTCTGCTTCATTCTGACCCTTTTCTGTCTCCTTTCTTATATACCTACTTACTTTCTTTCTTCCTGTTTTATTCTTTATTCGTACCTGCTTTATTTACTTTTTTTCTTTACTTCCTTTCTTTCTTCCTTCCTTCCTTCCTTCCTTCCTCCCTCCCTCCCTCCCTCCCTTTCTTTCTTTCTTTCTTTCCTTATTGTGCACGTGTCTTGAAATAATAATCAGTCATTTTTAATGCGTATAAAATGCCTATTTCGCGCAATGCGCCAGAAACAGTGTTCGCGCAGTGCCCATGATACTCTCTTGACATAAGGAACGCTTCTATTGGTTAAACTGACAATATAAAGCGCATTTTGATTGGTAATATCCTAAAAAATGGGCGTGTTGAAGATAAGAAGGAGGCAGTCCTTACAGAGATAAGAACGCGTTAAGAAGATTTTCAGAATACCGATTTGCAATCATTTTAGCGTCTTCTTATCTCAATGAGATAAGATAAAAGATAAGAACGTTTTCAGAATACCACCCCTGGTCTATACCATGTCTTTTTTTACTTAGAATTTGACTACCACATAAGGCTATGTCCGGAAGGCATTAAAAACACATCTCTCTCGTAGTTTGTAGTTTCATAGTTTTAGCATTATATAATTTCTTTTAAGTATTTTCATTGTAGGCACTTTGGGCCTTATGGGAAAAGCCCCATAGAAGTATTATATTATTGATTTATTTATTTATTTGGTCTTCTTTATACAGGGTAGCCCTTTCAAAATTGAGTAATGTTCTGCCAAGGGGTCCTGTCTATACGGATAAAAACATTAAAAATACATGTATACACAATATATTGTTATTGTTATACCGAGGTTGTTTTACCTGACTGCTAAGAAAGCACGAATGCCTGTGAGCAAGCAACCAGGGGACCAACGGCTTAAGGTCCTCTCCGAGGGACCTGGTAATGAGGATAAATGCCTTACCAAAGGGCACTAGCGCACCACTTGGGAATCGAACCCGGGTCACCGGAATCCGAAACCCCCGCTCTACCGACTGAGCTATCGCGCCTCCCTATAATATAATATATATATTATTATTAAGCTTACGTAACATCTTTCTTGAAAGTGTAAGTGCTAATCCCAATGAAATATAGGAAAGGCCATTCAAGAAAAGTTGAGAATGAGCCGACTGTGAATCAGCTGATATGACAGTTTACTGAGTATATCAATGTTTCTTTCCAATGAACCTAATTTCAACGTATTTGTTTCAAGTTTGTGAACATTACTTTTTTGCTACGTTTGTCAAGTCACTGGCAAGCTTTTAGAATTCCCTTCTAAATGGCACATGGGATTCAGGTCATCTCTTTCTTGGGTCCTGTTGCATAAAAGTTACTATTATGGTAACTAATGGTAACTACCATGGTAACAATGCTCATCAGCCAATCAAAATCAAGGATTTCATGGTAGTTACCATTGGATGGCAAAGCTACCATCTTTATGCAACAGGGCCTTGAGCAAGGAAACCAATCAAACCAAGAATGGGAGGAAGACACCACACAGAGCTACTTACATGAAAGAGAAAGATGAATGTATGAATGTACATCATATCTTGAAAATATGTTGAACAAATATGCATTTTATATGTTGACGATGCTGGCTTTCCATAGTTGTGGTTGATTGGATCAATCGTAACTCTTTGTAAGATGGGGCCCTGGTGTTAACTCTTAACATACCATACACACTACTAACCCAACGCCACAGTGCTAATCCGATGCTAATCCCCTGTGCCAGCCACAAAACCCCCCTGTGCCACATTGATTTTGGGATCGCGAGTCGTATTCACTCCTTTCAATAGTCATGATTACAATTGCTTGTAACTCTCTAATGATTAGTTTATCCACAAAATATTGTGTAGTAAAGTTGTAGGAAATTTCATACTCTTATAATGGTGTCCTCATTATATGGATTGGTTCTTATCTTAACCGCTAAACTATGAGTTGTATCAAGTAGTTCCATTTTGTGGAGTGTTTTGTATGGATAAAAAAACCTAGGTCTCTTCCCTCTCGGAGGCGGAGCCATATCTTGTAAAAAATGTAGAAACACTCGAAAAAGTCGAATGTAAACTGCGTGAGTAAGTTGATCTGTCAGAAAGCAGAGTTCGCACTGCACACAATAGTGCTAATTAAGGCTTGCATGCAATGCGCAATACAATGCAAAACGGCGTAACAATGATTGTAATTCCGAATGTGCGCAGTCATGCACGAAGCAGGCGAGGGTAGGAAACAATGCAAGCACAAAGCAATCAATAGTAGGCGTGCGAGCACGAGTGTGGCATGTTATAGTAGGATACGTAGCGTGCACCAAGCACTCAATGAGTTAAGTAACCAACTTGATGTCATAGCGAACTTGCCCTTTTGATATCAAAATTACTGTCCGTTTTCATCCTTTTTCCAATGTTCTTGAGCAGGGATGCCAGTCAACCAAGAATGCAAGGAAGACGCCAAAGAGAGCTTATAAGATCAAAGGATGGGGGGATTCTCCTAGAGGCAGGAAGAAGAAGAAGGACGCACCAACCAAAGAAACAAAAGAAAACAACCTCTCTTGGTTTGAAAACGACGCTGTCTATGGTTTCTTTGACTAAATAATATTTTTATCATCAGGGGCCATAGTAAACCTCAGAAGCATTCTAGATTTAGAGGAAAAATATGATTTTTTTTTGCCATTCTGAGCTCTTGTTTCAATATGATTTTCATATTTTTTAATACCATTATTGCACAATTCTGTAGGAATTACTGTTGCTTCCTATTTTTGAGCAAAATCATCCCTATTTTCCAGATTGGGGGTCTGCAAAAATAGGGTTAAATCAATTGGAAAATTATGGTTAAATAAGCATGGCTCTTAGAAATATATATTATTATATATATGAAGTTCATGATACTTCGGGAATTCTTTCCTTGTATAGAGTGCTCGATGTCCTTCACAGGAAGAGCTTTGAATAATAAACACAAGTTCACAAGGTTGACTGGAGGTTCATCAAATTTAATTGCAACTCTGAGTTTCACGCAACCTGCGTGAGGTGCGATCTTCAGGCAACTGATAAAACTTTTCAATACCATTGAACAATGGTAAATAGATAAAAGCTTTTGTGATGATACCATAAAGATAAAAGGGGATTTCACACCAGGCCTAGCTGTGTAAAATTGTGTTGTATATACGGCACGTAACTATTGTACATACTATTTTGTTTGGCATACCATTGATAATTTTGGTTCATTTCATCGATGTGACTAATACATGATACTGGGAATGCTGACGGTGATGTGCATGCAACAAGGTTTGTCATTGAGTATTGGGCGATTCCATGTTAGAAAAATCAGCATATCTTTCTTTTTTTTATATTTTTGCAACATTTTTCAACCTGCTGTCCAAACAAAGAAGGAACTACAATTTGTTTTGTGGTAATAACAAAGCACTACTGGGTAGTCCTCTAAAAAATGACAACCAATAAAAATATGTTGTCCATGGGTGAATTAGAGGTGAAAATTATGCGTGTCGTAAGACACACAACATTTTTACTTTTAATTCACCCATAATCAAATATTTTCTGTTGGTATTCAGTTTTTCACATCACTATAACTTTATCACTGACAAGAAATATATTTTTATTGCCCAAGCAATCAGCTAAGAGACTATAAATTGTGGTCAAAATGTCCCGTATGACACATGGAATCGCCCTATTACCCTTGTACAATTCATTACTAACTTTTATGTAACAGGCCTATATTTATATTATTCAACCACTATGAAGAATAGGCTTGGTTAATTTGTTTATGGAGTTGAATGATTATGTGTAATGCTTTTATTTTAATTAATGATGTTGTTCTATTTGGATGGATTTGAGATAGCATTAAGACAACTACTATGCACATTACTTGCCCACAAAAAGAAAGAATTCTAAAATGATTTGGAAAGAACTCTTGTCTATTATGATGATTTACCTGTATAACTGTGTAGGTTTATACTGAGATGGGGTTTTTCAGTGTAAAAGAAGTTTGATGTTGTTTTACTATTGACTTGAAATAGTGGCCTATAAAGATATCTATGCATTTTTTTTTTTGCTTCTGATATTATTTTTGTTTGTTAGAAACAATTTTATGTATGAGTGACCTGCATTCTGTGCAAAGAAGAGAGAGAAAAAAAAAATCACTTCACGATTCTTTCCTTGAAACTAATATATTGTTATAATTTGTTGCACATTTTCTTTTTATCATGTTTCATCATATCGCATCAATTTTTTTAATTTTATGAAAGTTTGTACTGTATTTTATATTAACTTTGTGATTCAGTTGTGTTTGTTTCTCAATTAGCCTGTCTAATGTTTACCTCAAGTTTCTTGTTGTGCCTTGGTGTTTAAAAAAAAGTGTAATTGTTGTTAATTTTCTTGTTCATACATTTTTTCACATTTTTGCATGTGTACATATTGTACATATTTCAAAAAGTTATTTAGTTTTGAGTTTATTAAAAACATTACTATGGCTCTTTACACAATAGTGTTATAATATTTTCAAAACAACTCCATATAAAATAGAATAATGTAAATAATTGTAGATACGTTAAAGATGTGTTTACTAGGTACATTCCAAGATATTTTATATTTTATAAAGCTTCACATCAATAACTCATGTTTTATGTGAACTTGTTTTTCAAGCTAAGAATCTTTAAAAAGATGAATTTATTTTACCTATCGACGGAGCCAAGCATTTCAATGAAAATTTACCTGAAATATAGAAGCTAACATATTATTGTATCAACATTCGACATAAGTTTGTCTGAACATAATCATTCCATAACATATGGAATATAAATTGTTTCACTGCCAGTATTTATCTGCAAAAACCCTTATCAATTGAATTTGTGCCTGAAATATTAGTGATTTGAATTTATGCATGGTATATTTATTGATTATTTATTTATCTATGTATTTATTACCATATTTATGTATTTATTTATGTTTACATATAATCTATTTCTTGTTCATTAATTAATTCATCCATATATAAAAATAGTAAGAAAATATAAACGTTGCAATTTACCTGGACATTGATGTATTTATTAATATTTATTGAAGTTATTAATGTGTGATCTAGTAACATCAGATGTAAAGTAAGAAATTGTAATTGCCTTTTCTGCCAGATTTTGGGGACGAATGAAAATATATAGACAAACTATATAAATGGAATGTGATAATACATTTAAAATAGCTACAAGTATTCAATACAAGTTGTTTGTTATCTTTTGTTATGCTGAAAATAAATTTTTTTTAAATTGTCTGAAAGCTTTATATTCTCTTGGTCCTGCCTTCTAAGCAATACTAAGCAATATTAATTTGAAGATTCCATAGAAGATCGAGATGAGCTTTAAGAAAAGTTATAATTTTCAATAAGTACCGTATATGTATATCCTTCCTCTCAACTCTCCACTTTCTTTCATATATATATATATATATATATATATATATAAATTATACAGATAGAAGGTAAAAGCCGGGGGGGTGTGGCAGACAGAGGAGGGGAAGGATGATGATTGTGAGAGGGAGAAATATAATGAAAGAGTGGGGAGTTGAAAGGATGGATGAAGACAAGGTGATGGAGGGGGGTAGAGGGATTGCAGTGATAGAGAGAGAAGGGGGGGGGGGTTGTGGAGCCAGGTGAAAGGATTTTGAAGTCGCATTTGCTCTACAGCAGCCGTGCGGCGAGTCAAAAACAGCCGTTTTATTCAAACCACCTATATGTAGCTGTACAAAAAGTGTTAAAACGGTTGTTTTTCGACTCGTCGTAGAGCAAATGTGACTGAGGTATAAAGGAGACAGTTGAGGGGGAAAGCAAAAGGATAATAAAAAGAGAGAACATAGAGAGAGAAAAATAAGAGGGATTGGGACAGAAGGGAAGGAAAGGGATTGATTGGCAGAGAGATGGGGGGGGGTAAATCAAATGATTATAAAAGGAGAGATAATGAAAGAAAGAGAGAGGGGAATGGGAAAGAGAATTGGAGATATTAAGGGCCTACAACTTTGAGGGAGATTTTTTTTTTTGGGGGGGAGGGGTCACTACCATTTGACAAGACAGCATCTGTGAGAAGAAAAATAATGGGGGAAAAGGGATGTTTTTGCAGGTAGGGCGGATCGCGAAATGAGTGTCAAAAACTCAACTCCTGATTTAAAAAAAAACCTAGGTCGCTATGGCCCAACTCAGTTTAAATAGAATATGTAATTTGCAAATGTGCTGCACAAAAATAATATCCTTGTTTAGAGAGTGCTAACCATCTAAACCTGGGACATCTGTGCACAAAATCCATGTATAGCGTGTCCTAGTTCTAGTGGCCTGCCCTTGAATTCTCGTTTAGGGTGCCTTTTTAAGGATGATTAGCCCGGGGGGGGGGGTGAATTCATACATAAATAAAATGAGAATATATCAATTATTCTACTCAGTATATTAACGTGCCACATATGAAGCAGGGCAATATGTAATTTGATGGATTAGGAAATATTCATTTATTTCTGATATTTTGACAGGGTAGCCCATTCACCAATAAGTAGTGGTCTTCCATGGGGCCCTGAATAACAAACATATTTACAAAATGCATAACGTATGTACAGAATGTTACGGCATTAAGATTCACATCAGGATTTGAATGTAAAATGAAACATTAACAAACTTAGCAGCAAACAAAACGCAGACGGGAACTCGTTTGACGTTTAATGAAATATCAATAAATCAAATTAACTAAGAACGACATCTTGAAAATACTGATAATATACACCAAATCATCAAGGGCATGCTAACACAAAATACGCACAACAGTGGATGTTCCGCAAGTTATTTATAAATTACAAGTTCTTCTAAACATTCTCTTAAATATCAAGTGGTGATAGCATTTCGTTAATTAAAAGCAACAAGAATGTTGCATGTAATTTGGAATAAATACGATATGATGATGGGGGTATCCGGGTATGATGATTCTGAAAAAAAAGATGTCGAATTGTCTCTAACTCTATGATGAGGCATCCATTCTCCATGTATAGACTCAACATCAGCCTCGTGCCAATTTTCAACGGGTACGGTGCGAAGACATGCAGCTCCATAGGCCACGTACAATACGCACATACATGGTTGACAAAGAAACGTCTGGTAAGACGTCTACTGTACTGAGGCACCGAGATGTAAACATGGCGCAAGCATCGTCCCCCGAATCTCCCAGCAAATTGGAATTCGAGGATGATTTTATGCATTATTATGTCGTCGATGGGGTCCGTCTGCCGCCATTCTGCAGGGGGAAGATTCAAGATATTATAGAATTTCCCGTAAGGCCGGATGATGTGTGGATTTTGTCATATCCCCGTGCCGGTGAGTTCGTGCGATGCGAAACCTAATCTGCTCGAGGTTTTCTGATCTGTTCGCGTGCTGTGCATGTGCGGGGTGCCGGTGTCTGTGTGTGTGATATATTGAATGATGATGCCGTCCTGTACGTTCATGCATGCAATTGTATGCACTTCACGTAGGCAATTGTTTTACATCTTATTTAGATAGCATTGTGTTGAACATCCATGTACATTCCTGTCACTGAGTGTCGGCTATATCTCCTGTTACATGCATGTATTGTGGTTCAGAGAAATAGATTAGTACAGGGGCGGATCCAGGATTTTTTGAAAGGGAGGGATCGGCACATTTTCCCTGAGGAAAAACATTTGACAAGCAAAAAAAAGAGAAAAAAGGGTAGGCCCTAGGCCTAACTTTTAACCAAAAATTAAAGGGATTTCGTCCATGAAAATGTTTGACAAGCAAAAAAAAAGGTCTCCACTTCCAAAGGGGAGGGGGGGGGGGCACACTCCTGTTTTAACAGTATTTTTTTACATTACATATTTTAATTGTGCCTCTCAAAAGGGGAGCATGGCCATGGGCCGGCTGTGCCCCCCCCCCTGGATCTGCCACTGATTTATTTAACATAAACATTACTTCTCGATCTCTTTTAGGGGGGGGGGGGGTATAGACTAGTTGTAAAGAAGGTTTAATGTTTAGTAGGGGCCTAGAATTGACCTACTTCATTAGACTTTAGTTATCTGCATGCAATAGGTGACACCTACATGCTTATGTTTATTTTTGTTGATGTTTTATAAATTTATTTATATGTTCAGATTTTTATTACCTTTTTGTTCTCTTTGATTCTGTTATTTCATTTCTATAATGCTGCAGATATTTACATGTAGGTACTGAATTGAACCAAATTGCAAATATCAATAGAATGGACAGTGTATGGTAAAGAGAGAGCAGAGGTAGCTGGAGGGAAAGAAAGAAAGATGGAGAAAAATTATGGATATAGAAGAAAAAAAAGAGAGAGAGACAGAGGGGAAAGCAGAGAATGATGATAAAAATGAGAGAGTGACAAACTCTAGATAGAGAGAGGATCTTGGGGAGATTAGTATGAATCATAGGTATGATTATTGGTATGATTTATAAAAAAAAAGAAAAAGAAAATTATAGTTTTGTTTGATTTATTGACCGCTAATAGATAACCTGGATGTCAAGAAATCATTTTTTTTTGTCAAAGATTTAAAGTGGAAGGAGAATGAGATGAGGATGATGGCAGGAGAGGAACATGAGGAACGAAGATCTAGCAAAGATAGAATATAGAAGATGGGGGATAAGTACATGTACATGTATAAGGGACAATATAGTCTTTGTGCATGTCACATACATGTAGAAGTGTGTGCAAGAAGATCCATTAGCTCTCATATTGTTAAGCTTTGTATAGGGTGCCCTAGATGCAGGCAAAACAATTTTTTTTTAAAGCTATTCACACCTTACTGAAATCTGCAACATAGGATTTAAGCTTTAAAATTGCGATGAATGCACTGGCGGATCCAGGGCGGGGGGGGGGGGGCACAGCTGGCCTGTGCCCCCCCCCCCCCTTTTGAGAAGCAAAATCAAATATTGTAATGTAAAAATGCCGTTAAAACAGAAATGTAATGTACCGCCTCTTTTGGAAGTGAAGACCCTTTTTTTTAACTTTGCTTATCAAATTTCCTGGATCCGCCCTTGGATGAATGGGGAGTTTTCAGGGCTCTTTTGAGTATTTTGAAGGTGAAATTGCCCCGAGCCTCCATGTAATTTTGCCCCTAATGCAATGAGGGATTGGTTGAGATTCATAGTTTAGTTTGATTTATTGACTGATAATAAATTACCCATGTCAAGGAAAAGATTATTCTATCATAGAGTTCAAGTAGAAGGAGAATGAAATTAGGATGATGAAGGGAGAGTAGTCTGCAGGCACAGACCCTGGTTGTAACTTTGATCAACAAGTGTGTCCCGACGCAAAAGACAAATATATATACAAAACTTACGTTTCAATTGAGCATACATGTAGTTTTACCCCATCCCCCCCCCCCCCCTTTTAAAACTTAGGTCTCAACCTTTGCTTTTTAAATAGATCTGTAGAATGGTTTGATATTTGTATTCATTATATTCATAGACTTGACTTCTCAGTTCTCATTATGGTTTTCAATTGATTCTCAATTCAAAACTAATCTTCATACAAATAGGCAATTTCATTTCAGGAAATAGTTTAAGGCTGTGTTTATGCTTCCACTTTTCAGGCCAGAATTAGCGTTTTCATACGTGATTAGCCCAAAACATGGTTGCGTCATTGCTTACTTTCATTTAAACGACGTTTAGAACGCCGATCGTAAACTTACAAAAAGGTGCATTTCTAATCGTCGTTTGACCAGAATCAGGCTTTCTGGGGAAGTATAAACAGGACCGCGATCGTAAACGTGTTTAAATGATGTCATTTGTACGTGCTTCCAGTGAGATAAAAATCCGCGGGCAAATACAGTCGCATGGTTCTAACAGGGACTTACCTCTCATCTCTCTGATTCTATTAATGACCAGCACAAAATTGTACATGGCAGGTATGATTATTATTAAAGTTAAGTTTTATCACTATTACTGTTCCTGTAATTTAGATTTACAAAAAAAACAGAACATGAGTTATGATGAGGAGACATCACTTAGCCAAACGCCCCAGTAGCATAAACAAATACCGGTAGATGTCTTATTATTTTCTTATGTATACTTAAATATTCTTTATTTTATCTTACTATTATCCTCACCATGGTGAAAATTCTATAGCTATGTCAAGTAGCTCCATACAATTACTTAAAGATCGAAAAAAAATTGAAGTTCAAATAATAGTTGACCATAACAACACTAAAAAAAAAAATTTCGAAAAAGGCGCGCCCAATTTGACCTCACTTTCCTGCTTAACAAAAATTACAATGCAAAGCCAGCTGCAGATCGCGATTTTGCCTCTGAAAAATTAAGCATGAACAGCACTTCCAGAACCACTTTTGCGATCAGTGGTTTGAAACGACGTTTGAAAACGCTGATTCTGTCTACACAGTGGAAGCATAAACCCATCTAAGTCTAACCTAATGATGAGAGAGGGGGAGAGAAATATACATATAGAGAGAGAAAGATAAAAAAAGAGAGAGCTGGCAATGGGTGTCAGGTTGCAGTAGTACTGCCTATATATTCTTCAGTGTGTAGCACTAATGTAATCGGTATAGTACAGTGGCCCTTATTGACATTCATGGGAATGCATGTTGGACTGTGTATTAATACCACTAATGTCTTCATTGGCATCCAGTTAATTTTAATTACATTGTTCCTAGATGTAGTTAGAGGCTTACGAATGGTACATTAATGTATCGGGGTGAAAATCTATATGGAAGGTGGTTAGTACATTCTGTACAGGAACATATATTTTCAGAGATGAAATTCTTTGTTTTTTTGTTCTTATTGTAAATACAAAATCAAGAGAATCACAACATGTATTAAGGTATTAAATCAGAGCAATGTTTTAATTAGAGTATTATAAGCTTTTAATATGTACTTTAACAAATGAGCTACGGTATGTAATAGTCTAGGATACATACATGTATATTTTTTTATGAATATTTGAATGATTTATTGATTAATTGATGCAAAATTGGTGAATCTGAACAAAACAGAAATGTCCAGATCATATTCACATTGTCTACAGGCAGTTGGTCAGATAATCTACATGTGCATGTACATCACATTCGCTATTAAAATCCATGTTGTGTAATTGCTGTTTGATGTACTGCACTTGGTTTTATACTCATAAAGTCTAATGCCCAGTCTTTCTACATTTCCAATTTGTCTTTTTTTGGGTCAAATTTAAAAATGCATGGTTTATAGACAATTTACCAAACCATATGGTCTATTTGTGTTAGACCTATTGGATAGTCACAAAGTGGTTACATGTATAGCCAAACTGGAGATCAGACAAATAGTAAATGAGCTAAATGACAATTATACCAAATTGGCTATCCTATGTGGGGGCATCATGGTCTAGTGGTTATGACTCTCTTGGAACATGGGTTCGATTCCCAGCCATGGCGTGTTTTCCTTCAGTAAGAAATTCCTTGAATGCTTGACTGCCTATAGTAGGCAGCACATAAAGCCGGAGTGATTATATAGCAGCGCTTGCATCCTCACCCAAAAAAGCGCTATATACACTGTAAATCGAGCTATTCTTATTATTATTATTGTTATTATTATTATTGTGTTAGGATTAGACCAAATGGGATGAGACCAAATGGGTGCAGGCAAAAATATGTGTATACAAATATAAAATCCCCCCCCCCCCAAAAAAAAAAAAAAAAAAAAATGTCCTGAAAGCAAGATGCAGTCTCATCTCTGTATGAACAAGACACAGGAAAGGTTTGTAATTTCACACCATTCTCTACTCGAACAGTAGAAACACTAAGGAAACAGTGTTGGTTAAATTGTGGAATAATTTACCCGATACTTTAAAATTGTCTGTTACATTCTCATCATTGAAACGTAGGTTGAAACAAAACCAACTGTCTACTTATAGTTAAGATAAAATTCCAACTGCCTATTTCAAGGGGGGGATTGATGTCAATATGTTTGTGTCTGTTGTTTTTTCGCCACTATTCTATAAATTTGTGTTTTTAATCGTACCATAACGTAGTAATCAAGGGAGTTGGCTTTGACAGGTCAATAGCCTTTCTGACTTCCTACATCCGCTGCATTTTCTTTTAATTTCTTTTATATTTCTACCATTTTTTATTGCTTATAGTTATACTGCGTTTGAAATTCTTTTACTCCTTTGTTGTTGTATACTTGTACATATGTTTGTATGTTTTTAAAGGATGTCAAATAAATGAATTGAATTGAATCAAATCATACCCACCCATTTAAATTAAAAAAAATGAAAATACAAATTCTCCCTCGCTTGCTATCTTTCTCTCTCATTCTATGTAAATGTAGAAATAGAATAAAAATGAGCTTTCAGGTCATAATCAGAGAAAGAATACATGTATGGTATGTTTTAAGATCATGTTTGCTCTAAAAGTTGTTTTATTAACATATTCTGATAAGAATGCATGAAGAAACATTCCATGCAATAATTTACATAGAAGAACATAGAATGTGCATTCACTGGACTTCAAAGGGAGAAAAAAAGTTGACAAATGAAAAAGAAATCCAGCTTTAACCCTATAGCACCTACAGATTACATGTATATGCATAATGGCAATCTCTCACTAGAGGAAACAATAAAACTGGTAATTCGTAGGCATTGTTCCAAACAATTGAAACAGTTTTTGTCTCACCTGCATAGCAGAGTGAGACTATAGGCGCCGCTTTTCCGACGGCGACGGCGGCGGCGGCGGCGTCAACACCAAATCTTAACCTGAGGTTAAGTTTTTGAAATGACAGCATAACTTAGAAAGTATATGGACCTAGTTCATGAAACTTGGCCATAAGGTTAATCAAGTATTACTGAACATCCTGCCTGAGTTTCATGTCACATGACCAAGGTCAAAGGTCATTTAGGGTCAATGAACTTAGACCATGTTGGGGGAATCAACATCAAAATCTTAACCTAAGGTTAAGTTTTTGAAATGTCATCATAACTTAGAAAATATATGGACCTAGTTCATGAAACTTATACATAAGGTTAATCAAGTATCACTGAACATCCTGCATGAGTTTCACATCACATGACCAAGGTCAAAGGTCATTTAGGGTCAATGAACTTTGGCCGAATTGGGGGTATCTGTTGAATTACCATCATAACTTTGAAAGTTTATGGATCTGATTCATGAAACTTGGACATAATAGTAATCAAGTATTACTGAACATCCTGTGCAAGTTTCAGGTCACATGATCAAGGTCAAAGGTCATTTAGGGTCAATGAACTTTGGCCAAATTGGGGTATTTGTTGAATTACAGCCATAAATTTGAAAGTGTGTTGGTCTAGTTCATAAAACTTGGACATAATAGTAATCAAGTATCACTGAACATCCTGTGCGAGTTTCAGGTCACATGATCAAGGTCAAAGGTCATGTAAGGTCAAAGAACTTTGGCCACGTTGGGGGTATTTGTTGAATTGCCATCATATCTCTATAAGTGTATTGGTCTAGTTCATAAAACGTGGAAATAAGAGTAACCAAGTATCACTGAACATCTTGTGCGAGTTATAGTAGTTTTCAAAATCAGCACTGCTGCTATATTGAATCGCGTGATGCAGGTGAGATGGCCAGAGGCATTCCACTTGTTTATCAATTTACTTTTGTTCATTACATTTATTTTGTAGCATAGGACCTGTTGAATAGAATGGTACATGGCAAAGTTCAATCAGATGTACGAATATTGACCTTTGACAATCGTTTGCAGAGCAAGAAGAAAAAAAAGCATTTGTTCAGGTTTCAGCCGCCCCAGTCCCACGCCTTCAAAAAAATGTAAAGTATCACTGACAGAATACTAAAGTTTTCGCCAAATCTGGGATAAAATATGTCAAAAATTAATTCCAACTCACATCTGAATGTCACTCTGTGATATCCAACATTTTGATGAACGTATAGCAACGCCCGAGCTTCTTCGGCGGAGTAAGTGGTTTTCCAAGACATGGGCGCAGCCATCTTTGCTGAGATCGACTGCGCAACAGTCTGGAACTTGCTACACACCGATGCGTGTCAATCGGTTTTTCTCTATTATACTCAATAGGAGCATACACTTTTCTATGCAGATCTATATAGCAGCCAACCTATACAGTATGCACACGCAATCTTACCACGGTAAATCATATACAAGAGATACTATAGCGCAAATAAAACGTACGGGCGGTTCAGTGTGTAACAGGAAGGGCGGTCTCGGGCGGTTCAGGGGCTATTTGGTTAATATGGTGCTGCTTGTACATTTTGTATTTTTATATTGTCTTTATAGTCAGTACTTTTACATACTATCTGTGTAATTCTAATGCATCATAATGTGACATTGCAAACATATATAGATAGTAAATGAATGAATGAATGAATGAATGAATGAATGAATGAATGAATGAATGAATGAATGAATGAATGAATTGATGGATGGATGGATGGATGAATGGATGAATGAATGAATGAATGAATAGATGGATGGATGGATGGATGAATGAATGAATGAATGAATAGATGGATGGATGAATGAATAAAAGAATGAATGAATGATCGAACAAACGAACGAATGAATGAATGATATAAAGATACTGATATACAGCATCATGCATTGCTAGATCAAGTATTTCATAGTCCACTACTCATTGTCATCATCATACATACAGTGTACATGTATGAGATGCTGATTATCCAGCTGCCTATGCAATGAGTGCAGTATGTACATGTAAACTATCTTTGCCCACGGAATTAATCCTGATGGGGACCCATATCACTCACATACATGTAGGTTGAGTAATGAGTAAATTTCTCACTGAAGGAAATGACTCAGTGGTAGGAATACACACCCACAACTCTCCTTTTTTAACTTTAGGCAAGAGTAAGAACCACCAAACCAACACTCCATTCTACACAACAAGAACATACAATATTAAAACTTCATTTGTTTTATTTTTAGGAGTGTGGGTCCAAGACCTGATCTATCTCCTGCTCCAAGGAGGCAACCTCCAGGAAACCAGTATCAGCTTGGAGACCGTGGAAGATGCCATCCCGTTCCTAGAAGGACCTAGTCCTGGACTAGAGACGATCAAAGATCTACCGTCACCACGTTATATCAAATCACATCTCCCATTCCAACTACTTCCACAAGGAGTACAGGAGAAACAGTGCAAGGTAAGGTCAAAGGTCATTAATTTCATAGAATGTTGTCAAAGGTCATTGGTTTCCTAGAAGGAGCTAGTCCTTGACTGGAGATGATCAAAGATCCACCATCATCATGTTATATCAAATCACATCTCCCATTTCAGATAACACTGGACAAGCAAGAACATGATCTTATGAAGATATGAATGTAGAATTCATGCAGTAAAATCTTGCAATATGTGAATAGAGAGTAAGTCAGGCATGGTTATTTGAATCTTGTTCCATTTTCATAAAATACATAAAGATATATGTAGAAAATATAGCAAGTTGGCTCAGTCGGTAAAGCGTCTGCCTAGCATGCCAAAGATCATGTGTTCGAGTTAGGCCTGCATTGTTTGTTAATGTACCTGTTTCCTGTTTAATAGACACAAGTTTCATGTAGGGAACAGTACAGTGGAAAATGAATGTCCTTTGGATGGATGTTTAATGCAGACCCTGTCCAGAGGAAAGTCACCACCTCTGCACATGGTTACACTTCGTAATTCCGAAGGTTCGTAATACCGAAGGTTCTTTATTCCGAAGGTTCGTAATTCCAAAACACGCGTAAATTGCCTATACCTCGATGTTCGTTAATCCGAAAACGTAAAAGGGTTCGTTAATCCGAACATTTGTGGCGCTATTCCGAAGGTTCGTTATTCCGAAGGTTCGATAATCCGAAAACGAAATAAGGTTCGTTGTTCCGAAGGTTCGTTAATCCGAAAACAAAATAAGGCTCGTTGTTCCGAAGGTTCGTTAGTCCGAAAACAAAATAAGGTTCGTTAATCATTTCGTTTTCGGACTAACGAACCTTCGGAATTTCGAACCTCATTTCGTTTTCGGATTAACGAACCTTCGGAATAACGAACCTCACTTCGTTTTCGGACTAACGAAGCTTCGGAATAACGAACCTTCGGAAATACGAACCTTCGGAATAACGAACCTTCGGAATATCCGAACCTTCGGAATAACGAAGCTTCGGAATTACGAATGTATGCGCTGCACATTAAGAACCCATGACACTATTGGTATAAGAGTAGGGGAATGCCCAGGTGTAGTGGTCCTCCTGCACAGCATACAAATCGGGAGGAGAGACCCACTGGTCACTGGCTGTGAATTGAATAATCAATTTAATTTGCCTATTGCCTCCCACAAAAATTTGACGGCAAATACACTAAATTATATCAAGTTTCATCTAAATATTACCGGTACATCTTATGAAAATGTGGACTTGTGACACAAGTGTTTCTACTGCAAATATTGTTTTTCCTCTTTTTTTTGGGGGGGGGGGGTTCCTTCTCCCTTTCCATCTACCCCTTGTCAATTCTCTCTTTCCATTATATTTTTTGTCTCTGTCTCTTGTCTCTCTCTTTCTCTCAGGTGATATACATAGCTAGAAACCCTAAGGATGTGATGTGTTCATTCTATGACTTCCATCGTACTGTTCGTATGGTGCATTACAAGGGAACTTTCAACCAATTCTTCTACAGATTCATCAACAACAAATGTGAGTTTTAGTCAATCCGCTCTTCGAATGCAAGTAAAAAACTGTTATACAAATAATGAATGTGTATGCGTGCAATGGGAAGAATATTTTCATGAGATGAAAGATGTAAAGTTCCATTCAACGAGGCGTTAGCCGAGTTGAATGGAACTTTTAATCTTTCATCGAATGTAAATATTCTTTCCATTGCACAAATATTTACATTCATTATTTGTTTTATATAACTCATATAAGTTACAAAGTTTTTAAAAATGTAAAAAAAGGAATAAAAAGATAAAGATTAGGTTGGCCTATTTCAAGCAACTAATTTTTCTCTGATAATTGCTAGTCGGTGGATAACACCATGTATCGACAGCTCATCAGCCCTTTGCTTTCATGTTTGTGACGCGCATTGCTTCATGGATCTGAGTCGAGTGCGCACAGTCAGTTTGATCTGCGCTAACTTCATGCGCGCGAACACACACACACACACATACACAATAAGTAGACATACACATGATTATACTGAGGGAGCGCTAGCGCGCGTACCGTGCAATGGGAAAATAAAAATGCACGGTCACCGTGCAATGGAAAATTACAAAATGCACGCAGTAAAAAATGGACCAAATATTGAACACCTTTCAACCAATCAGATGGCAAGAATCTTCGTTTGAGTTATATAAAGTCATATATATAATTGTTTGCATGGTTTGGATTCTCCTATAAGGAGATGCGTAAGACAAACTGGTATTCTTTGAGTCTAACCAGGAACCCCCTTTTTTATTCATGAAATTCTATGAGTTTTAATCAAAAATTTTGATCTAGATTTGAAAAAGAGCCAAAACAAGATTTTGGAAAATGTCCACTTCTGCTTGGAATTGCCCGTTAGACATTTGCCACTCTCCGCCCAGGTGTAGTATTAATGGGTACTGGCCCGGTACGAAGAAATTTGAGCACTTGATAAAAGTAGCCATGCTAAAGCCCCTTTCACATTTAGTCGTGCGACTGCTTACAACCGTTATATTATGCAACATATATTGTGACCAAATGATCGTAAGAGCGATTGTAAAAGCCCCTTAATGCTGGGATAATAGTATGCAGCACTTAAAAACATATTGCATAGTATTATTATTATTGAGTAATTACTTTGCATAGAAATGGATGTCAGACCACCTACTTTGTCCTCATGATCAATCAAATTTATAGTCTTTCTTTATGTCGTTTTCTCAGTGGGATATGGCTCCTACTTTGATCACGTTCTGACATTCTGGAAGAATAGACATCATGAGAATGTTCTCTTCTTGAAGTATGAAGATGTCAAAAAGGTAAGACTCTTGGTTCTGTAACTCCTCTAGCATAATCTAATTTTCATTAACTTATTGCCAGCTTTTTTGAGAATTTTTTGCATCTTTGAATGTTCACAGATGAAATTGTGCTCTGCAATTTGTTTAGATTTTATGATACGATAAAAATCATGCAAATTACAATAGAGTAAATGAAACATTCAAATAAGTATACAAATCAAACAGACTTTTCGAGTTGTAGTATTGGATAGATGGTGCTGTATATGAAAATTATAGTGAATTATCACCACCACCACCACATCATCATCATCATCATCATGCATCATCATCATCATCACCAAAAATCATCATCACCAAAAATCATCATCATCATCACGAAAAGTCATCATCATCATCACCAAAAATCATCATCATCATCATCGTCATTGTTATCATCATCATTCACTCGTCATCATTAACATCATCATATCATCATCAGCATCAATATCATCATCATATTTTGTTGAGCACAGAAAGGCTCTTTTTCTTTTCACCACCCATCATGATTTTCTCCAAATTTCTCTCAATGATAAGGTTATGAACTGCTGGGAGGACAGTTTATTAGGACCAAAGTCTGTACCTGGGTAAATGAGACATTATTATTATTACCTGTATTTGTATTTTCTATCATAGGATTTTCCAGCAGCGGTGATTCAGGTTGCTAATTTCCTTGACAAACCTCTCGGTGAAAGAGCGATCAAAGCTATAAACAACTATTGGGATGATGAACCACTTTATAACAGAAAAGGTAAGTTATTTGGAAATTTTCTACTTGCTTGCTCTCCAATCGCTTTGCACATAATCTAATATTTCATTTACATCATCATACAGTTTGATTATTCCATATTTTCATGCCTAATATGAGACAAACACTTCATGCATTAATGAACAATGCAAATTTGAATTTTTAATGTCAAATTCGTGTTGCGCAGAAAAATTTGACAAAATTGATTCATAATAGGACAACCGTGCTTATTTGACGATTGGCTCATTCTCTTGTAATCTTTGTAAAGTTTCTGTCACTGTTCCCTGAAATGAGAGCGGATTCAGATGCAAGTTTCTCTGCAAATTGTTTCTGATATGCCTCAATATTTATTGTCTGTAATTTGCCATGCATGAAAAATTTGCAAAGCTGTTGGTCTCAGATTCCGCTGTTACCATAAGTATCAAATTCATAGTAAAAAAGATATTCAGTGATTATTAAATCTATTCTGAAAACAGGTTTCCTTTTTGTGTGGGGCGCACTGTATGTTAATACATACAGAAGTTAGGTAGTTAGGAAAGCACCATCCGTAAACAACTTTAAATAAAAGCTCAAAACACATCTATTTAATTAATAACAAGCTTTTTAGGAGTCCTAAATTGCGCAGTAGACTAGTTTCTGCACTCTATAAATTTATATATTATTATTATTGTTATACATATATGTTCAGATCTCAAAATATAAAAGAGGCATTGGTCCCTTGCGAACCCGTCTGGGGCAGTCACCGGTATAATTTATAACAAATAATACATATAGACGAGTGGAAATGCTGTGCATGCAAGGTTTCTTTTAATAGATAGGTGCCCCACTGAGGGGCAATTGCCCAGTGCACCCTCTGAAGAAACTGAGCTGTCACTGCATTTACTCTTACACATGACAGAGCAAGTGCATTATTTGTTTTATGAAATAGCAACACAGAAACACAAGTCTTTAAAAATCACAGTACATTTTTGTTGGACTTCTACTGTAACCATAGCACTGGTCCGCTGGATCGAGCATCTCATGTCGATTTTCGTTGTGCACCTTATTGCACTGCAGTGCAATGCATAAGAAAGTTGAATGTCATGTGACGTGCTTTGACCAACTGTGATACTTGAAATAATACACCAATTTTATAAAAATGTATGCGCTTTACTGCAGCGTAATCATATTTTGTTGATTTTTTTTTTCAGAGGATCGGGTTGGTTTTTGGCGATACTACTTCACGGTTCACATGAACGATAAGATGAACAAACTCTTACCGGACAAACTCAAGGATGCAGACATGGAGTTTGACTACACGATATAACAAGAGCGCCCCCTATCATCAACGTGTCACCACCGTACAGTATCCTGCGTTATTTTGTGTGAATGTTTTAACCCATAATGTTGCAGTCACTGTTGTCAGCCAGTGCCATGCTGGTTTTATTCAGCTGTTTACCAACAGTGAAATAGTTCAAATTAAAAGGCAAACATTGCTGTATTATGTAGCTTATATATTTCCCATTTGTCAATTTCACTGTCTTTAAACTTGTTAACCATAGTTCATTATGTACTATAAAATAGAATCACCGATACATGCAGTGCAGTCTACAGAAATATGCAATAAGCATAACATGTGTGACGATTGCATGTTTATGTGTGCTTGGCTCTCCCGCATGTGCTTGAAACTGTGTACTTAATGGTTCCTCAGCTGTGAGGGCATTAATATACCAATATCCAGAGATGCCAACCTAAAGGGATGGTTGTCAGGAATATTTACCCTATTTGTCAGGAACAAATGGGAGTTTCTCAGGAATATCCCGCGAAGTAGCATCGTTTATACGCTCAACCACCCAATGATTGGAAAAATGTATCGATTCCAGGAGCTTTCTGCAACTTGGCATATTCTTTATGCTTTTTGCTTGAAACATGTCTTCTACAGTCATCGCGTCCTCCGTGTGAAATTGAAACATCCAGTTTGCACGCTGAACAAAAGATGTGGTTTTTACTCACTTTACTTGGCTTTAAAACTGGCCACACAGCAGAGTATTCCATTTTAAATGTCTGCAATCTCCTTTTTTTGGTAGGCTGTGACTCCATTTCGCCTGCGTCCGTAATTCTTTTGCGCGATTCCATGATGTTAACGATTTTAAACTTTCAACCACCAAGACGAATGCTACTTCGAAGTTTGAACTCGCTACAGTGCAATATGCATGCAATACACGTATATGCAGCGCAGTGACGTGCCTAGCAGTAGCACTGCACTAGCAGTTACATGCGATTACCATGTCACACATGTGTTCATGTGTACAGTCAATCGCCATTGACATTGTGCATGCATGAACCGCGGCTTGCACTCCGCACTTCGCTGTGTATTCAGCAGCAGCGCGGAGGCGCTTGCAATAGAAATCTCATTAGAGAAACTCCCGTTGGTGTACCGTTGGCCACACATAATGCTGCATGCACGATACATGTATACACAATACACGCATATACATGCACAATACAGAATACACGCATATATACACATGCACAGCAAAGCAATACACATGTTTTGTAGTTGTTTTTTCCGTAACCTTTTTATTGTTGCCGTAACACCGTAATTGGAGGAATAAAATCGGAACAAATACGGCAAATCCGTAACGGTTGGCATCTCTGCAATATCTATCTCTCCCTGGTTCTGGATTATTTTTATAAACCTTTTTGCCTTTATTCCAAACTCAGTACATTGTAATCTTTATTATATCATCATCAGCTACATGACATAGCAACAGCGCCCTCTGTCATCAATGTCCACCACCGTAAAGTATCCTCAAGTTGCTTTGTGTGATTGTATAATCAACCAGAGAATGCAATAGTAAAAAGAATAATAAACCAATCATCTATTCCTTTTGGGGTTGTGGATTAGTATAGATCGTTGATTATGCATGTATACAAAATGAAAATACAATAACAAATAAAACTATTATTTTTCTATTCTTTTCTGTAGATGTATAGAGGTAAGTTGGGCGGGACTCGCGACTGAATTGTACTGATTAACAAAAATGATATTCAAGGTCTCATTATAGTATAACAATGTCAGTCACAAATGCCTCTAGTCAAGGATCGAGGCAAAGAAAATTAATGTCTTGCCATAATTCAAATATGTAATGACTTGCCAGTGCACTGGCAAGATGTTTTATTTTACGATATAATCGTTTCAAATTAAAAAGGTAAGCCTACATGTATGCATCATGATGCAGTACTATTGCATTGTGTTATACTGTTATGTAATGTGGTTTTCAATGTGGTATTAATTTGTATATATTTGTCCAATATAGTTCATTCCAGTTCGGTAACATAATTGAACCTGTTGATGTGTATAAAAAGAAAAGTATATATATTTATTTATTCTTGTGCAATATTAAGTGATGATGCCAGCATGTCAATGAGCCTAATGTGCATTTTTTTTTCAAGTCAGTTCAATTTAAGAAAATGTGCAAAAATTATATTAAATTATGTGTTTATCATAAACTATGGAAACTTTAGATGCCACCGACTTGTCAACTTAGTAAGAAAGATATCTTACGATAAAAAGTACATTAAAAAGTATGTAAATTCCAACAAAAATTGATTCAGTTAACAAATTCAAACAGCCCTTAAAACGTACTTATTCAAATTGTACCTGGCCTCAACAAAATGAACTCACCAACTCTTCTCTTCCTCTCCTTTGTTTTATCAAGCGCATACAGACTTATTTGTATGTGTTATGGGCTATACAAAATCTAACCATTATTATTATGGTGAGATTTAATTTTAGTATTTCACCATAAATATAAATTTTTTTATATGTCGACTTGGCGAGTTAACATATCTCACAAAGTTGACATGCGACATTTTCATATGTCAATTTGACGAAATAACCTATCTCGCTCTCGAAAAGTGGATGGCACTTTACAGCTTCCATAATAAAGAGATGTGGATCACTGTCCATGGAAGTGTTGAATGTAGATCTAATGTTCCATAAACTGATATTCCGCTCTATTTAATGGTATATGTTGTGTTCTCATGATATGTTTTTTGAAAGGGTATAAACACCAAGACTATTACAATGCAGGGTAGGCAGAGCACTTAATAAACATGATTTAAGGATAAAAATATTGAGCATAACATTATGATCAAATTTATTATTTAATATTATAAATAAATAATAATATACATTAATACATCTAGACTTTGTGTCTAAGCACTTTACATTGCAATTCTTGTTACCCCGATCATCGGATCCCAGCATGCCCGCACACAATGTATGCACTTTCTCCACTCCCTGGGGAGCTTACATGTATATTCTAAGCTTAATTAGATTTATAATTGTAAAAATTAGAACATTGTAGTGTTTCACAAAGATTTAGGATGACTTGTACAAGTCAGAATGAGCAGCCAACACGCACACGTTATTCAATGTGTAAAGGTCAATGGTTATTATGCAATAGTGAGCATCCCCCACATACTGGTAATTAAAGTGATATTTTAAGTCACACTAACCTATGTGAAACAAAACCATGGGCTATGCCTATTTATATGAACAATCAACATTGTATCTGTATCATATTTTTTGTAAATTCAAATATCATTTAATTCCATTCCACATTAAAAAACTAGTAAATTCATAGAATTACCAAATTGTAAAGCCAAGCGCACACTACACATATTTGATATGAACATTTCAACATTTAAAATCTGAAAGATCAACATTTCAAATAGTGGGATGAATATCAAAATAAAAATTCCAGTCTTTTCTGAGCCTCCGTGTAGGTGTCAAAGCAAATTCAATTCCAAATAGTAATGATGTCATCGCTGCTGCGACTTGGAGCCATTTTGGAATTCACTCTGACCACAAGGCTTGCAGCAGAGTAGAATTCTGATTTTAGTATTCCTGGGGCCTGTTGCAGAAAGAGTTGCAATCAATCGCAACTCTAAAAATCATACGCAACTCTAAAAATCATACGCAACTTGATTTTCAACCAATCAACAGCGCGCATTTGGGACTTGCGATCAATTTTTTTTCCTTGCGTTTAAACGCAACTCTTTCTGCAATGGACCCCTGGCATTATACTATTTATAAAAAGTGGACGTACAACATAAAACAAGCAGGTATGTGGTTAGGGCTACATGTTGAAAAGCAGAGCTTTTTTAGTCTAGCCCCTGCAGACTTATGCAATGATACTGTTAGAACTATTGGAAATGTAGTTATTCATGGTTAAAATATCCCGAGTATTAACATCTCCGAGTCCATTGGCACATTATAGAAAGTTTCAAATTTTCATTAACATTTAACTGCTTGGATTTACATATTTGCTAATTTTATTTGAATAGATTTCACCTCATTTATATAATTATAATATTGTCATGTTTTTGTAGAATATTTATTTTTTTACCTGATTTTGATTTCTTACACCTTGTACTATTTAAAATTATTTTTGAATAACCAATTTCATCACATAATCTGCAAATTTGAGTGTATGAAAATAGAATATGATCAAATGAAATATACATTTTGGGAGCAAATTATTGTAAAATTGAAATTTTTTTCCATAGAAATCTATTCCTTTGTTCATCATTCATTTGATGCATGTAAATTCAATCATACTCCTTATATTTGTACTTACTATGCATCTGTTTTTATTCTAATTTGTGTATCTTTGATTTTTTTTTAATTAAGGAATTGTATCATGAACTTTCAGGTTCTTATGTTAATGAAAATTGAATCTTAAATGGGTATTCTCGGTTGGAAAATCATGATATCTTAATAAATAGAGAAAAATAATCTCAATGTGAAGAAAATTTGAATAAACATAATTTCATAAAATAGCTGGCGGGAAAATGACATAATCAGATTGCATAATTACGAGGATATAAAAAAGGCAAAAATTTGGAATTTCATAACTTGTCAAAGAGTCATCCAATTTTGATGAACTTTTCAGTGGTTCGTTTGTCCAATTTAATGATTTTTTATCTGTTAAAATCAAATAATTAACCCCTTACAAGAAGCCAAAGGAATGGGTCTATGAAGTTGAAATTGCTATTAAAGTAAACCCTTAGGATTATCTATGGTGAGGTCTGCTGAATATTGTTTTTCGTTTGATGCACAAAGCTTATCTATGCATGCTATTGTTATTTCTTCCTTAAATGTTTCCCCCTCCGTCAGAAATCAAACTAAGGCTGCGTTTATGCGACCTCAAGCCAGAATCATGATTTGAATCATGATTCAAAACACAAACATGAATCACAATATCACAGAATCAGCGTTTAGACGACCTTCATTCCAATGCTGTTTCTCCTCAGATTCGGGCCAATCCAGTGCGCATCACTAGTGCGCAGTTTGACAGAGGAAGTTTTTCGCACGTGTTTCGGCTCTCGAAAAATCTTTTGCTTCCAGAATTCAGTTTATACCACATTTTGTTTACTTCTATCATATAGGGTCCATATGCTTCTATTCATCTTGTTAGTTTATCCAAAATGGTGTTCGGAAGTGAATTTCAGCGTAGATCCAATTTAATATTGATACTGTATACTCAACAACAACTGAGATCATTGTCTGTCCAGTTAATTCATTTACTAGAACTTGAAGTTGAAGACATGACCAAAAATTGAAAAGTAGTGGACGATGCAATGACCAACACAGAACTTGAACATGACAAGAAATGCATGCATAGTACATAATCATGTACATACAATGAGCATATAGAGCGCCTTGAGCTTGGCAAGAGTCAAACCGAAAGTAGCCCGACACAACAGTGAGGTCATAGAATCATGATTGTAATCACGATATCGTTTATTCGAACATTTTCGTACGTGATTCTGCAGAAACGTCTTTCCAAACGCCCCTTTTTTCGTGTTTCATGTTTGTGATTCTAATCATGATTATATTCAATTTCGACTAAACGCAATCGTGATTCTGCAGAATCATGATTTGAATCATGATTCAAATCATGATTCTAGGGTAAAAAAGTGTCGGATAAACGCACCCTAAATCAGCCAGAGCAAATTTTGAGATTTTTAAAAACTCAATTTGATAAACCAGATCCTATGCTTCAAACCTGGTATCTAATACTGTGATCACAAATGCCTTTACAAACATTGTATGAACGATTTTTATACATAGCAATAAATGGTATGAAATCATTTGTACCGTTCTCGTAAAGGTATTTGTGACCATAGCACTACTTGTCAAAAATGATTATATATAACTTACACTGTGTCAGGGTCCAATTTCATAAAGACTCGTTATAAAAACAAATGCGAGATTTCTATAACAAATTTATTATCAACCAATCAGTGTGAAGGATTTCAGTAGCTTATATATTATTGTCAATTTGTTATTTTAACAAGTTTTATGAAACGGACCCCTTATCTAGTGCAACAGTACAAGTAGGAGAGAAAACAGCCAGGGACCTGTTTTCATAAAACTATCAACTTTGATAATATGGTATTGAACTACCATGCAATCCATGATTGTCATAGGTTACTGAGCCGTTACCATGGTAATTGCCATAATGGCAAAGTTACAAATTATGGTTCTAAATCTACATGAAACCGGCCCTGAAAAATAAAAAAAATAAATGTTAAAAAAAAAGCCAATAATTTTGCGGGGTCATTACTTCTAAAAACTCTCAAATGATATACACATTTATGCTTTCAAGTCAAAGATGTCAGAATATTAAGTTTATTCCTCATAGCTAGTATTATTATGCAATTCATGCTTTCAAGTCATAAGATTTAAGAATATTTTTTTTTCTTGTATATAATTTAGCCCTTATAGCTATTATTACTGTAATATATACTTTCAAGTCCAAAGATTTCAGAATATTTATTTCTTATATTTATATGGTTTAGTCCTTGTGAATATTATTGTAATTTATACTTTCAAATCCAAAGATTTCAGAATATTTATTTCTTATATCCTTATGTCTTCTTAATGTAATTCATGCAGTCCCCCCAAAAAAATGAAAATACAAATTTCCTTATACATGAATATCAAATGAAATAGAAATATTGTTTTCTTATTGTTTGTTAAAGAACTGGTATGTGTTAAACAAAGACTTCTTTATATACTGATGCTAATATTTATTGATTAAAACATCCCAATGTTTCCTTGGATGAGTAATTGTGTATCAGATGCGACGAAATTATGTGAAAATTGTGAAAATGTTAAATTGAAAAAAATAAAATAAATGATCCATGTGAAAAAAACAATACTGCTTTATGTGTTAAACAGTATCCTTCTTGATTTTAGAATTCTGAAACCACTCTAAAGGCCACCGCACACCTTACGACTGTTCGCGATCCAATTTTGGAACAAATCGCATTTTGCTCATTTTCTGAAAATGCGAAAGGTACATATCATTTTATTTGAGGTTTAAATTAATTGAAAGAATACTAATATTACCATTTTGAAAGATTGCAAACCTTTATTTTGGAGTAAAGGCCAAATTAGTTTCAAATCATAGCCAATTGTACGACTGCTATGACGTCATTACGACTAGATATTAAATTCGCTTTTATTCTAAGAAGGATGATAGCATAGTCACAGATTTGAACATAGGTACATGTATTCGTACGATGATTTAGAACATTACACAGTAAGATATTCCAAGTCTCAATATTAGCATCAAATTCTACTACATTTTATTCTGAAATCGGGTCGCAGACCAATCGTAAGGTGTGCGGTCGCTTTACGGGGTGAATCTAAAATTTAAGAAGGGGGGTGGGCAAAAAAGAAATAAAGATCAAATTTCACCAACCTTGGTGAAACTTTCTTTTAAAAAAAATCAGACTAGAAAATAAAAAGATTCTCTAAGAGGAACTTATTACTTTTAACTTGTCCCCTGGATCCACACCTGGGTTCCGTTTCATAAAGACTTATTATTACAAATGCATATTTTCTATAACAAGTTGACTACCAGCCAATGAGATTCAATGATTTCAATAGCTTTAAACTATTATTGCAAATTTGTAATTAAAACAAGTATTATGAAACGGGCCCCAGCGCACAATATGCAATGCGTTTGCACCAAGATTTTAGTGCAACAAAATCGCAGTGTGCGCATTGACCTACAACGCGCAGCAACTGCCTCTTTGTTGCAGTTGGATCGCAACCGGGGCCCGTTTCGTAAAAGACTTGGAACTGTTGTAAGTTTGCCATAACTACCATGGTAACAGGGCTCAGCAGCCAATCATTACCAAGGTTACAATGGTAGTTGCCATAATGGCAGAGTTAACAACAAATGTGAGTCCTTTATGAAATAGGCCCTAACATTTGACATGTTAAATCTTTCTGCAAATTTGCTAATTTTAGCCAATCAGGTTTGTCCTAGATGATGATGTCATGGCCAATTTGTTGCGATTCTGCAGCGATGAGATACGCGCAAAAAAGAGGCACCATGAGATGCAGCACGCTTCAGCGCTGTTGCAATGCGTGTGCTGGGCTGCGATGTGATCATTTGCGCTGATATGCAATCGGCAACTTTGTTCCAATCAGTTCCTAGAGCAATCGCGTCACATAGCGTGTGCTGGGCTTTTGGAAATTACAATATGGTATATTTCATATATTATTGTTATAAAAGTGAATTAGTTAGATTTGAATTGGAATGGAATTACATGTAAACATTCAATCAACAAGAATAATTGATTTTAATAGTCATATGCCAACTATCACAATTTAATCTTCTGGAAATGAGTTTAGAAAGACTTTAAAGTACATGTACTGTATACATGTATGTAGAAAATACATGTAGGGCCTACATGTAATTGGTATAAAAGTGCCCACAGGTATGCACAGGAGCCATAAAAGCAGTTAAAATTGTTATTGCAACGTGAAATCGATTGTTTATTATGAATAGTCAAGAAACCATATAAATCTAATGAAAAATAGAAGAGGCTCGTGTTTAAACCATGATTTGACTAACTCGATTCATACTTTGAACAAGAAGTAGAATTTCTACTTGGTGCTCAAAGTGAATTGCAAATTCATGCTATGCGCTATATTTCAAAATTGTTGGCTATTGTTGATATCAATAATTGTGTTTATTAGAAAGCAGTTGATATGCAGCATGCTAAACTGTACACTACCTACTGGAAATTTAAATAAATTACAAAACAAAGTACATGTAGGCCTATCATCAAATGCACTTTAAGCTGGGACACTGCGAGAGGAAAAATTAGGCTAAAATCACAACATATTGGTTCTTGCTTGGAAATTAGACAGTTTTGGAACTTTAGAAAAAAGGCTTTTTGCTAGTAGAAATAAGCTTGTTTAGATGAAAAAAAGTCTGAATACCACATGAGCCCCTCTTTGAGGCCAGGGGGCCGTTTCATAAAGTTGTTCGTAAATTAAGAGCGACTGGTAAACCTTTCTTACACGCTAATAAACCATCGCAAATGAGAGTTTTGGTGTATACAATTTACTACAATAAATGATCACCAGTTATTAAAGTCACTCTTAACTTACGAACAACTTTATGAAACACCCACCTGGAGCCTGTTGCATAACGACTTGAAATTATGGTAACTTTGACAAACAATAGGAACTAACTTGGTAATGATACTCAACAGCCAATCAAAATCAAAGACTTCATGGAAGTTGATATTGAATGTCAAAATTACCAGAAAGGTTTACATTCATGCAATGGGGTCCTGGTGTGCATCAAGATTGTAATTTATTTTCTTGCGTACATTGTAACTGGACTACATTAGCTGTTTGGTTTGTTCCTGTTTCAATCTGTAGGATTTGGCTGATGTTCCCAATGTTCTGCGTAGAGTCAACATTGAATATCTGGATGATTCTATTCGACAGGTTTGCACTGTCTGGTTCTTTTTGTTTATTCTCGTCACAAGTCATTTCCTTCTCAAATGTCTCCCTAAAAGTTCTGAAGCTGTTTAACGTTCTTGCAAGTACTTCGACCTGAGAACATGACTGTACGTTGTTAACAAAGTGCTGCAATTCAGTAAAGCACTCTTCCTTAAGCTTTGACAGCTGCTCTTCATAGCTTCTGCGATTCTTCAGTTCTGTTCGTTTCTTCCACTTGCCAGTGTCCGTGTCGTCCTCGATTTCTGACAGCTCCTGGATGAATCCGTTGTAGTTATATCTTTCGGCGATATCCTCAACCTCCTTGATCATGTCTTGGAACTTGCACGTCTCCAGAGTGTTACTCTCAATGTGATCTAGCATTTGTTTGCGATACCACCAGATCTGCCTGCTACCGCATATATCCTTTTTCCTTTTCCAGCTCATCCCTTCCTTCCGCAGCACTTGCTCTGCGAAGTGAACCACATGTTTCTGAATGGTGTGGGTATTCCTGAGTCCCATCTTCACAAGTTGGCAGATCCGACCGATCAATCGTTTATCGAGAGGTCTATCGCGTAGACGTAACGTCCGAACAAGCTCGTGGTTGGTGTGTGCGCTGGCCTTGGGAAGCATAATGTAGACTCTCCACTCGACGGCGATGTCCTTTCCTCCTTCCTTCCAGACTTTGGACAATGTCTGTGACGCTATCAGTCGATGGTGCTCTGTGTCGCACTTCAACTTATGCTCTGGAAACCTTGCAATGACGCGAAAGGCGATGCGTGCCTCGCATCCAACCTTCTTGCTATGCATTCGTTTCTCGGGGTGCTTTAACGGACGGTCCTTCGGGGGATGTTTCCTTTTATTTCCCAAATGACAATAATACATGGCTTTACCTCCATGATAGTAAGGCACAGAATCAAACGGAACTTTGTAACCGCAGATGATGAGAGGGGTGTAGCGGAAAGGGCGTCCTCTGGTGGCATTAATCTCAAAGTTTGTCCTGTCACATCGCTTGATGCCTACGTATTTAGATTCCGTGCACACCTCATAGACATGGAGCAGCTCTTCAGCCTCTTCTAGAGTGTGGACGTAACCTAAAAAGAAACAAGATAACATTTTAAAAGTACTTCTAAAAGTTAACAATCATGGATGGTGAGAGGGGGATGGGGTTACCAAAGAACAAATAGAAGAAGCAAGTGGTGGACAAGTGGTGAACTGAACGAGCAGATCCACAGAATAAACCATATAATGAAGGGAGATGTAAGGACTGTTTCTTTGAAGGCAATGTATCCCAACACTGGGGATAGAGCCAGATTTGAATCCTAGATTACAGAAACATAAACACACACCAACGGTATTGACATGCATGACTTTTACCTCAGTATATTTTTTTTAATATACATCAGAATGTAAAAACATGTTTACTTAAAAAGGGACTTTAAAAAAATGCTATAGAAAATCCAATGTATTTTAAGATGTGGTAAAGAAACGTTACTCTACTATACTTCCACTTTCTTGCCTCTCCATTTCAATTCTACTGTACCTCCACTTTTTCATGTATCTCAGTCTTTTACATGGTGTACCGTAAACCATTTCTGCGATTGTTCATACCACCATGCAAACCTAACATCATCTCACTATTATTTGATAGAAATGGCCTAATCGTCAATTTTCCTAATCATTATTTTTACTTTGATTCAAAAAGAGAAATTAGATGAGATCATTGCCTACCTGTAAATTAGACAATGTATTTAATTGGCAAATAGATCAAATGGTTAGTAGACTAACTGGTTATAGACAAAGTACATGTGGGATAAGACCAAATAGAGAGTAGACATGTCTAGATCAATCGGTAATTTACTGTGTGACATGCAATAGATTGGAGGACTTTAACCCTAAAATGGCCGGGGGGGTTGAATCAACCCCCCCCTCAACATTTTCTGCGATCATTCCGCCGCGCGAAATTTTTTGACCGCGCCACTCACAGAGTTTATACTTGTAAGTCTCACGCATCTTTTGAGACCAAATTTACGACGCCCGGGTACACGGTTCCGAAATTACCTAACATTTTGTAAGTGCATGTCAGACCAAAAATTGTTCCAAAACGTGATTTTGTGTACAAAGTCAATGCAAATTGAGTTTTCTCATCTTATTCATAAAGATATGATTATTTTTGCTTTAAACAGCTGAAATCAATTGATTTTAGCATAATTATGCTTCAAAAAGGTTGTGCAATAAATCTGGTGAAAAAAACAAAGAAAAACAAAAGGTTGAAAAACAAAGAAATACATAAGAAATTCATAAAACAATAAAATACATAAGAAATTGATTTCCAAACCGAAGTTTTTTTCAATTGCCATTGTGAAGAATGCTACAAAGAATATTTTAACCAAAAATTAGCATTCTAGGAGCTTTATTTAGTGAATTAGAGCAAAAAGTATGATTTATGCATAAATTAGCATAATTAATTCATATAAAATAAAATCTCATTATTTTGGAAAATTTTACCATATAGCCTTGTAGATTACATTGCACACTACCAGCGTGCAAATTTTTGCGGCCTAGTTTAGGGTTAAGACACCTACGGGTAACCTGAAACAGTCAAGGCTTTAATAAAGGACTTTATTAGAGGACAAGGAATGGTTATAGTGCTGATGTACAAAAACACATTGGAAGACGACAACTTACCAAAATAAGGAGAAAATTTTTCTTTGAATAGCCGTGACCATTCGTTAGTGAAAGACTCCTGGTATTCTCCATCATCATCAAGAGCGGATGAAGCGCCAGGTTCCTCTCCAATGTTGTCATCCCAGCAGGTTGCAAAGTCTGCTTCCCCTGCCTCATCTTCTGCATCTTCCCTGATGGCCTTGGTGGCTACTTCCAGGAGGTTCTGAGGATTAGCTCCAGGAAGGACCAGAGAATCAAGGGAAGTGGATAACTGAGATGATGTCACCACTGCTTGGTTGGACACATCATCTATCACAGATGGGACCAAGTCAGTAAGGGATTGCATGGTGGATGTGCCCTGTGACATCATTGTTGCGAGTTGTGGGGTTGTGAAGGTTAGCAGCTCCGAAGAGGACGATGCCAGTGAGCTTGGTGATGTCATGGTGGGATGAGATGTTGTCACGGTAACCTGGGATGATGACGTGAAGGGGAGGAGCTGTGTTGATGACACTAACATGAACTGGGAAGGTGTCAGCGTAGTCAGCTGTGGAGAACTGGCAGTTGGAGGTTGAGCAGTGTCCGAAGGTTGAACAGCCTCTGCGGATGTCAGCAGAGAGGCATTTGATGCTACCATGGATGAATCTTGAGGGGCCATGACAAGGGCAGAGTGTAAGGGTTGGAAACCGGTCAAGTATCTCCCAATTATCGTGTCATCACAGAGCTCCGATGCGACTGGTACCGTCACGGTGTGGGATTGAGACATGATGTCCGTGGTGGCACTCTCAGAACTTGTAACATTGACAAAAGGAATGAACTGAGATACCATCCCTTGTAAACCTTCCGCAGGCGAAGGTTGGGTCGATGTAAGCATTTGGAGAGTTGAGTATGCATTGTTTGAATCTTGACTGGGATGGAAGGGCGAGATGTCTGTGTTCAATGGGTCATCGACCCCTGAGGATTCCATGATGACTTTCACTTGAATTCAATAATCCATCACCATACGCAAAGCATCTGTTAAAAGAAAAAACAGAAGGAATGAAAAAATTATACTACTTATCTGATCTACAGTAACATGCAATTGCATGGAATAAGCATTGCTAGGTTATTATGAACCTGATGTTTGGAATTCTCTACCTACTAGTACTAGGAATATATTATCAGTGCATTCCTTCAAAAGTGCGGTAAAACGCAGACTTGTCTATAAGATGTAATTTTTTAGCAAGACACATTTTTGTTGTACTGTACATTTCAAACTTAAAGATTGATATAATTTCAATTATTACGCCTCACACACTCCTTGTAAATATTTCTAATTAGTTTTGGCACATAATAATCTGTTTATTTATTTTTTCTTTGTGTAATCGTTAGTTTTGACTTTTTAGTATTTTTTATATTTATGTATGTGTTTCATATGTCCAAAGGTGTGACAACAGCTCGAGCATCTGCTTATATTGTCATACCACTGCATGTCTGTAACCTACAGTAGGTATAATCAGTTATGTAAATGATCATAATTATACATTATTATGTAAAATTTTATGTATTCAATTTTGTGATGGTCACACTATGTACATTGTCATGACATGCAGAAACAAATAAATAAATAAATAAATTATTTCAACCAAGAGAAGTGTAAGGTCATTCATTATTGAAAAAAAAAATCCTTGCTACAGCTGTTACATGTCGGACATGAATACACCTATCCTTTCATAGAAACATTCAGATCCACATATCACAAATTATATCCAAGGTAAACATTTCGATTTAAATATCTGGATTTTGTACAATGGTGCTTGAAAGTCAGACTACCCTGGCAGCTTTTTCCAACCCTATGGGGGTCACTCCTAGTACCAATGAGGTCGAAACATAACAGTATTGACCTTGTAGGCTGACAATAGCGCATAGTATTACTATTAATTGAAAGTTGGCACCCGTGGCAACAAACAAATGCAAACAATGATGGCGATAAGGCTTGTCGAGGGATGAGCTGTCTAGTAATTATATTTTTTTTCTCTTTTTAATTATGAACTTTTTTGAGTGAAATTAGGTAAGATATTGTGTATTGCAGAGAAGATATCACATTATATTTAAACAAATAAATATCAGTGGATTTTGTACAATAGTACTTAAAAGTCAGACTACTCTGGCTGCTTTATTCAACCATATTGAGGTCTCAATTTCCACTAGAGTAAGGTGCACCAGCGCCTAGACCAAAAGCTTCAGTCTCTGTATATTGGTTCTTCTGCTGGACTGCATTGGCTCCACTCACCAATACATAAACTGACGTATTGGAGGCACATACATAGAGACAACCATATTAGCAGTAACATTAGATCTAATCTTTGGCAGCAACCCGATTTTCAGATCATTTCTTGGTGCATAGATATGACATTTTTGTTACAAATTTTCCATCCAACCTGATAAGAAAACATGTAAAATTAAGAAATTTAGTGCCGTAGACCACAATTTACGCGATCAAAACATCATCATCCTTGATCCTTTTGTTGGTCATCGTAATTTGCCATCTTGAAAGATGTAATCATCCTTATATGTCTTTACCAGTCGCAATATATCGCTATTCATGTCGCTGCATTGTGCTTGTCTTCATATTGCTAATTTCATTGTCTTTGTGCATGCGTTCGGAACTTGTCACTTGCATTGATTGCCCGGAATATCGAAAAGTCTAATTGGAAAGTCTTGATAAAAGCTTAACTATAAATGATAAACTTGGCTGCCAGTTTTTCGTCTCTGTGATAGTCATAAAAACAAGAAACAAAACATTGGTAACGTATATTTTTCAGTATTTGATCCGATTATCAGTAATATATCACAAGAAAACGTATAATGTAAGGAAAAATGTGGGCCTTCGGCATCGTTTCAAATAATATTGATTTATTTAGAAGGTAGTAAAATGCTAAACATCTCATCAAAACAATGCATTATAGGCCCAAATTGGGCGACAGTAGTACCCATGGGAGTATGCACTTACGTACTACCATCAGTGAATGGGATGATAGTAAAATGTCAGAAATTGTAATGTTAAATGGAAAGATTTCCACATGTCCGTGATGTCCCCTCCACTTTTTAACAAAATTCAATGATAAAACCCCCATCGTTTTATATCTTTTTCTTCTTTTTGTTTCCATACTTATCTTCCGGTTGTGCCAAGATTCGAACCTTTGGTTGCAGAATGGAACTCACTGTGCAATAATCTGAAGTCATGTTCAACATCCTCTTGTTTCAGATTATTACTGAAATGATTAATTTTCGAAAAACTATCATTTTTGGCTGAGTAGACATCTTTTTTTTCTTCTTCTTCATTTTATACTCTTTTCTCGCTCTCACTCTTACTGTGATTCTATTATTCCTCTCTTATCTAATTTTTCTCTCTCATTTTCCTTATTTTTTTGTTGCAACGCGTGATTGTGGGTGTATGTGCTTTTTTATAGGTATGGTGTGCAGGCCTTTAGCTAATACCAATGTTTTTAAACAAAGTTAATTCAATGTTATTTTTTGTATTTTATTGTATTTCTTAATTGTCATTTAGGGCCTCAAATATAAGCACAGAATGCTTTTTCAGAGGTCCTGGCTAATTCATATGCATTTTTTTACTTTGTAACTTCTTGATTGTTTTAATTTGCCAAATAAAATTGAATTGAATTGAAGAATGAGTCATCTCTAGTCCGCCGGATTACTCACTGGAATTGTTGAAAGCTGTGGGTTTCACAGTGACTAAGTAAACCTGATGCCATTGGGAATACACACATTTGATAATTTGACGGAATAAACCCAAGGCTCCACAGCCACACTAACTTTTTTCTTGGTGGCCAGATCGGTTCACCAAAATCATCTATTTCACATTCTTGGTAGCCCGCAAAGCAAATTTGGTGGCCCTATAACAATAGAAAACATTGCAAATAATCAAAACTTTGGTAGCCCGACTGAACCACCAAGTGTGGGCTTTTACAGAATTTGGTGGCCCTTCTCTCATATTTGGTTGCCCCGGGCCACTGCTAATGTTGAGCCCTGATATTTTGGTATGTATCCAACTTTTCCTTCCTAAATCTCTTAGATAAATGACTCGATAAACATTCTCCATATTTTTTTTTCAATTTTACTGGAGGGGACATATTTGAAAGTCTTCTTGCCAACTTCTTGCCTGTAATAGATAAATTCCCGGAAACGATGGTTATTCCTGTCTAGCGCTGCCTTTGGCATCACTCAAGGTTCCAACTCGGGCGTCGTGCACAGGAAAGTGCAAGGCACAACACCCACGAAACTTCCATGGAATTGTTTATTATTCAGACATTCCTAGTGAAATCATAATTTTGCTATGACACTTTTACCCAACGATATAAAGCCACACTTTCCCTATTGTTTGTCTTTCTATAAAAATAATACTATATTTTATTCTCAATGCCGAAGAAGGTTGTAGCTCACATGTGGCGTCCATCACGTGTCCGGATTTTGACGTAGATAGAGAGCTGCGAGAGGGCGCGCGATATTTTTATAAACTTGTTTGTTTACATCAGAAGCTTGTATTGCTGGTTTCGTTCTAGGCACTGAGCATTTTTTTTCTCTTGCCCTTTCATTATCTTGTCAAAAGATGGCGTACTTCACCTATAAATTGTTACGAGGTGCAACCTGTTGAGTTTTTGTACAATTTCCTATTATACGCCGACGACTTGAATCGAGACTGCTATTCACATTTTAATTAAGAAAAAAAAAGAACAAGAAAAAAAAAGAAAAAGAAAAAAATGACAAAGAATAAAAAGGAAGATTAACAGAAAAGAAAACAAAAGGAGAAAAAATTGAAAAAATGAGAAGGAAAAAAAGAAATAAAAAAAAGGATGAAGGGAAAGAAGCTTTTCATCCTCTCAAAGAAGGCTCCAAATCAAAGCAGTGGCAAAAATTGTCATTATTTGACTGGTTGCCAACACACCACAAGACAGGAGAAGATTGAAGAATTGTTGTTTGATTTCGACCGCAGCATGAAAGGATCTTCGGTGAAGCTTGGCCAGAGGTACATGTAGATCTAAGCGTTAATAATTTTATTTTAAAAACCATTTAGACATATAGATTGGAAGTGATTGACTCAATGATATGAAAAGATTTTGGCGTGTTTTATCACCTCAAATTCGTTTGAGGCTGGAAAAATTAAATATCCATAGGGAAAACGCATACGCTGTGGGAGTTTATACTAACCTTGCATGTGTGTGATTGCCTGTGCTGAGGCTAGGGTAGGCTACATGTATGGCACTACATTTGTGCTGTAGACTTGAGTTGGCCTCAATTTTTTTTCTATATTTTAAGTGAACAATGTAGTTAAACGTAGTGACATCTTCACATTTTCTGGCAGCCAAGTTGATTATCGATATTAAAATGTAACATGTTTCCAGGGCTTCTCACAGAGGCTCAGTCTAGGTCAGCATAAAGTTGACTTTGAAATGCCTACTTTTACCCACTAGTTAGCCTATACTATAGGGATGGACCAATATGCTACATGCATTTCCAGGCACATTTTAGGGAGTATTTAACTTTAAGCCTTATTTTTCACTATATAGGAAATTTTGAGGTAAGTTTTTAGCAATTTCTGTGATAATAATGCTAATTAATGTACCGGTAGACCCACTCACACATATTGCGAGGTTATCGTATACTATACTAACCTCGCACTACGAACGTGTCTACGCAGTGGATATTTTAGCTGTCTGTTAACATCGCTTCATAACGGGAATAATGTTGCCGAAACTCATTCCGCTACTCACCAGGGCTTTTTCTGGTGACGGGCGTTCCATTTTCAATTTTTATATAAAAAGCAAAATCGCATGTCTCTTCCACAGAAATAAAAGGAAGGTCATTGGTGGCACTAATACAAAGCATTATGATTCCCACTACTCTTAACTGGATATGAGAAGTCAATTTTCACCAACTTGCCCCACTGCCTCCTTAAACTTATTGAAACTTATTGAAGCATGAAGGAAGCTGACAAAATTAGAAGAAAATTAGAAGATAGACCTGGAAGCTCGACTGCTAATTCAGCATTCTTCCAGTATTTGCGGTAAGGTAAGGTAAGGTAAGGTAATTCACAACCTTAATTCAGCTCTTCGGTATTTTATAACTAGAAAAAGTCTAGATTCATTCTATGAGAAATTCCCATAATTGTTTGATAAAATATAGACATCAATAAATGCAATAACTTAAAAAGCATACTTTTTAGATTATTTTCGCTGACGATAATACTTTTTGGAAAACATTCAAAGCGATGTCAAATTAAACAAAAAATAGAAAACTCTACATGTACGTGCCTTGAACGAAGCCAGCAGTATTACCGTTCGTTTGTCAACAAACATTCCACCAAAGTCTTTACAATAAAAAGATTGGACACTTTGCCGACGGCGCGTAACGCTTTGCATTGATTTACATGTAAAATAGTTTTTGTGCCTAGTCTTTTCCACTTGCTCACTGCAACCATCGTGCCTGTGGGGAATGTACAGGTAGGACTATGGTATGCCAATGCAGTACACAACACTCACTTTAATAATCATTAAAATATCACTTTTGTGACCAAAAATAGTAATTTCCATACAGTTGCAATTTATTTTTCATTAGTAACTTGGGAATAATTGTTGTATTCACCAGAGCACTAAAAAACTTGAATTTCTGGCATATCTTTGTGTACGCCCTCTATTGGTGGAAAGTAATATGGCAAGAAAATTTTAATTTTTCAATTTCTATTTTTAATTTATAAAAAAAAATCAAAAGAATCAAATTTACTTAAGAGCCAAGTTATATGATAAGCTGTTGTGGATTTGACAGTCTCAAACAATCAAGCATTTCTTCAAAAGAAAAAGAGAAAATAAGCCATACATTGCCAACCATATTTGCCACACATGGAGTACTAACTGAGAACAAAGTTATATCATCACCTTATTCGTTGAATGAGTGGTCTTTTCTATGTAGTGTCTTTGATATGACGATAAATTCTGAACCTTCTCCATGTTTTTATTTCAATTTTAGTGGGGGTGCATATGGAACTCTTGCTGGACTTGATTTTATAATTAAAACCTCTTTTTAAATTCGCGGGATTGGGATTTCCATGCAATTGTTGCATACACCATGCCTTCAATTTCTCTTTACACGGCGGCACGTATGCATCCATGCGGTAGACCTAATGCTTTTATTTTAGTAACGTTAGAAATGCTGTTTTGCCTTTTTTTTTCCCCTACCTGTGGCACTGTGCTGGCATGTGCTTTCCAATGCAATACATTACCTTATTACCGGATGTACTGGAAAAATGCAGAAAGCTGCAGCCAAGTTTCCAGGTCTAGCTTTCGTCCAAGCTTAATCTTCTTCCACAAGTAGAATATGTGTGACAGTGTCCAGTGTACATGGTGAATTTGCAATCATTTTTGTCAAATCAAATCATTCCCAAGGGTGACTGGACCATTCTTTATTCCAGAACTTATCAAGCCTGGCTTTGAAGGAATTTACAGAGAGACAACCTCATTTGGTAGCGAGTTCCAGTCATGCACTATTCTGGCTCCGAAGGCATTTGCTCTTACATCCAGTCTATTGCTTTTCTTGAAAAGTTTAAATGGGTGACCTCGGGTTGCCTCAACAGTAATAGACGAGAAGAACATATCCTTGTCAAGCCAGTCAATTCCATGCATTATTTTATAAGTCTGGATCATGTCACCTCTTCTCATTCTGTATTGCAGGGATGGTAGTTTTAGGGCTCGAAGTCTGTCTCCATAGTTTAGCATTGCCAAGGATGGTATGAGTTTTGTTGCTCTTCTTTGTACTTTCTCAATCTCTTTCATGTCTGTCTTGTGTCTTGGGTGCCAAACTGCATTCCCATATTCGAGGATTGGTCGTACAAGACCCTTGAAGAGTTTTGGAATTGTATCCCTATCCCTGGTGAGGAAGGTTCTCTTGATGATTGCAAGTACTCGGCTAGCTTTCATGACAGCTGAAGCAACATGTGTGTGGAAGTTCAGTTCTGAATTCACGACAATGCCCAGGTCTCTTTCTTCTGACACTTCCTCAAGAGCAGTTCCATCAAGGCTGTAGTTGAAATGCAGGCTGTTTCTCCCAATGTGTAAGAACTTGCATTTTGCTTGGTTGAACTGAAGCTGCCATTCTTCAGACCATTTTATCTAGATCAGCTTGCAGGATTTCACAATCAGCATTTGTTACAATTTCTCTGAAGATTTTGGTATCATCTGCATATATTCGGACTAGACTTGTAACTATCTCTCGCAGGTCATTGATAAAAATAAAAAATACTGTTGGCCCGAGGACACTTCCCTGCGGTATTCCACTCTTTACTCTACTCCACTTTGACATCTGGCCATTGATAACAACTCTCTGTCTAGGCTCCGTCAGAAAAGCACGGAACCAGGGGCCCGTTTCTCAACACCTGGACAAGTTAGTCACATCATTATCCACCAACTACGGAGTTAGTTCCAATCTTACTATACCCGTTTCACGAAAGGCTTCCTAACTAAAATACCTTGATATCGATACTATCGGTAAAAAAGGGCAGACGAGACGTAGCCTTAGTCACAAAAAAGCATAAAGTAATTTTCAATAAGAAAAATTATGACAAAATTGCAAATATTGAGTTGAATTGGGAAATACACCTTTTCAAAATAATAGAATAGGTAAATTATGCATCATACATAATTAGACCATGAAGACTGGAGCATTCAATTGCTGAGAAAATGGAATTATGAATGATTTATTTCATGACTAAAAAATCACATGTGGACGTTGAGATGGGTACCCCCGGGATATCCAATTTTAATAGTTTACGAAAGTAAATAACGGTTTTCTTTGTAAAATGATGATAATCATACAGTCTTTTACGATTACAAACATCATCGAAATATAGTTTAACATAATTTTTTTTTAATCTTTGATACCGAAACTTACGATTTGACAAATTCTATGCATAAATTAGAGATAGAATTTATCCGATGTTAATAGGGGTGTGAAAACGACAAATACGAGTCCAGTTATGGATGGCCTGACGTGGTAGAATCTTTATCGATTAAATTATTTTCCTATTTCAAAATGAATGGTTTTGTGGCGTTTTACCAACAAAGGAGTTTCGGCAAATATTACTTCAGCAATGAAGCGATGTTTGCCGACTCCTTCGAAATCCAGGGTCAAACACGGTCCCTTGTACGAGGTTAGTATATACAAAACCTCGTATTAGTGTGAGTGATACTGAGCATGACACACCCACGGCTACATCTCAGCCGCCGACTACAGAATAATTGAAGGCACGGCGCATTCAACAAATAACGTTAATTTACGAAAAATTAATACGAGGACTTACAGAATGAAGTCCTCCTACGAAACTTACGAAACGATGTGAAGTCAATTCCTCATAATTTGATGAATATCCCTCAAAATGCGTCATTTAAGCGTTGATTTTTCTTCTCGTTGACAAAATACGAGAGCTACCTTTCTAGCTCTCAAATTTTTTGTCTAATGAGCGAAAGAGGGCGCGCGATTTATCTTCATATCAAAGACACTACAATTGAAAGACTAGACACAGAAATTAACTTACACGTAAACCGATGCAAAGCGTTACGCGAAGTCGGCAAAGTGTTTAATCTTTTTACTGTAAAGACTTTGGTGGAACGTTGATTGACAAACGAACGGTAGCACTTGCGGGGCTTTGTTCAAGGTACATAGAATATTCTATATTTTTTGTTTAATTTGTAATCGTTTTGAATATTTTCCAAAAAGTATTATCGTCAGCAAAAATAATAAAAAAGTATGTTTTTTAAGTTATTGCAATTATTGGGGTCTCTATTTTATCAAACAATTATTGGAATTGCGCATACAATGAATCATGAATCTAGTTTAAAAAATACCACCAAGGCTCCAAGCTGAATTTAGGTTGCGAACTGTATGAGCGCCACCAACGACCTTCCTTTTATTTCCGTGGAAGAGACGTGCGAAGCCACTTTCCAGGCGGAGGTAAGCGATTTTGCTCTTTTTGTGTCCTTTTTAAATTAAAAAAAATATGTTAAAAATTGATAATGGAACGCTTTCTACCAAAAAAAGCCCTGGTGAGTAGCGGAATGGGTTTCGGCTAACATCATTCACGTTATGAAGCGATGTTAACGACAACTCTAAAATCCACTACAAAAACACGTTGGTTGTGCGAGGTTCGTATAGCATATACTAACCTAACCCAGGGAGCTTTTCGTTTTTTGAGGTTCCAGTCTGTGCCCAGATGTCAGGAAACTGCCACTCGTTAGACCTTCATCCCACCCAAGGGTTCATTACATGCCGCCGCGCACAGAAAATTCAAGCCATCGAAGTCGTGTGTTGTGGACCCAAGAAGTGAGATCCCAGCACGCGCGACCCACTAGTTAGAAATCCACTGCCAAACGCGGTTCGTGGTGCGAGGTTAGAACTTAGTATACTAATACTAACCTCGCAATACGTGTGAGTGACCACTCTAGGCGACACCGCAATACTTACCCGTGTTAATAAAGTGGGACTCCGCTCACGCGCGTTTGGGCCTCCCTAGCTTAGAACTAAGCACTAATATCACCTTAAAAACTAAATCTACAAGGTATGTATAATCTATTTAGTAATTTGATAATGTTTAAACGGTACTCACCAGTTCTTTTGATGTATTTTCTCCAGAATTCCCACGGATTTGTCCCAAATCTTGCAACAAACCACGTCGCGGTAGACAGCTGTACATTTTTTTTTATTTATAAATAAAGCGCCCCTTACGATAGTTGTTAACAACGCGGCCAAATCGTTAGGTTTTTTGCACTGTGTCCAAGGCTTTTTTATTTTGTTTGATTTTTTATTTTTTAATAAATATTTTGTTCAATAGCGATTTTTACGTCAAATATTAAATTTATATCACAAAATATTTTTTAATTGTAGAAATATACATAATATTATGCAATAATTTATTCTATATATATTTTATAATAAAATGTATAATTGTTGCGGTCTTTAAAAAAGGATAGTCGATTGATCAGGTGATGACCACACGTATCACGTGATCTGAAAATCAGCTTCATACCGCTTTGATCGCACTCGACGGTGACCGGACTGACTGCCAAAAAAAGATCGAAAAATGACTCAAATGTAAGTTTCCCTTTATTTTATTAAATTCAAATTAGGAATGGGAATATATTTAATGGGCAATCTTTTAATAAATGATAAACAAACGAGGACAAAACTCATATTTTGGGAGTAATATCATACTTGGGTGCAGGAAACAGTACGGTTAGAAGTTCTAACCTGTTTTTAACGCATTGTCGCCTATGAGGTCCATACATGCTAATGTTTGGACCTCATTGGTACTAGGAGTGTGAGTGACCTTCATCCATTATAATCGTGGTAAATGCACTCTAGGCGACACCCCAATACTTACCCGTGCTAATAAACTGGGACTTCACTCACGCGCGTTTGGGCCTCCCTAGCTTAGAACTAAGCACTAATATCACCTTAAAAACTAAATCTACAAGGTATGTATAATCTATTTATAAATTTAATAATGTTTAATCGGTACTCACCGGTTCTTTTGTTGCATTTTCAGACCATTTCTCACAATTCTTCGTAAATATTTGCGGCAAATTTTGTCGCCATAGACAGCTTAGCATCCATCTTTATTGATAAATGGAGCGCCATTTACGATAGTTGTTAATGCCGCGGAGAAATCGTTAGGCATTTTGGCCTGTGTTCAAGGCGTTCTTTCTGTTTTATTTTTTATATTGAAGATTGTGCATTTGTTGAATAGCGCCGTCTACGTCAGGTATGAGATCGAGTGTATAAATACACTCTTCCAAAATAATTATGATTCCGACCTGGCGCTGTTTAACTTCAATCTCTTTCACCTAAATTAGCGATGAATGCTAGCATTATAAAATATATATTATTAACGTCTGACGAAAAGAATAACCAACCGATCAGCTGACGAGAACGCGAATCACGTGATCTTCATATCAGCTTCGATCGCGAGTCAGAAGAGAAGAGCAGCTGCCCAGAAAATCAGGAAAAAGCCGTGAAAATGTAAGTTCCCCTTCATTTCTTTCAATTTTTTTTTATTGCTAACAATGTATTCAATAATCCTAGTGAGATCGAAATGTAATGATTAGACAGTACGATAGCTTGTAGTTTTGATAAAATACAAAAATAATCATCTTCACAAAGATTTCTGACACAAAATACTACTGATGTCGCCTATGAGGTCCATACATGTAATGTTGGACCTCATTGGTACTAGGAGTGGGTAAATGCATAATTTCTGTTTTCACAATTCATTTGGAGAAATATTTAGACCATAAATCACCCTTGTCCCGTGAGTATGGTCAAATACACGGTAAGCCCCTGGGCTCCCGCCCGCTACGCGGGCAGTAGACAGGAATAACCGTCGTTTCTGGGGATTTATTCAACAATTTCTGACATTTTACTGTAATCCCCATGAGCCAACGCAGTTCAGCGGAACAACCAAAATACAGAGACTGAAGCTTTTGGTCTACGCGGGCAGGAGCTCCCTGGGTTAATACTAACCTCGCAATAGTGTGAGTGAGCATGACAGAGCATTATCATTTTAATAATAATCAATTATCATTTTCGCACAAGCATGACAAGTATTGAATTACAATGCCTCGAATAACACTGAATGAAAGATAGATCTAGAGGAAAAAAATATTGGGAAGAGTTCCTTTTGCAACATCCAATGGGTTGGGTTAGGGTGGCCGAGTGTCGCAAAAGGAACTCTTTCCAAAAACTAAACATCATGTCTCATGAACATCGCCCATCGCATATCGATGAGAACACCAACATAATCTTCGGCGTGTCGGACTACAACAAAATATTTGTATACTGTTTGCGTCTTTTTTCACTTAGAACAACTGTTTACCCGTACAAGAATGACACAAGGAATAAAAAATTAATGGTTATTTATGTGAATTATACTTTTACCTGTTTAAATCGCTAAAAGGCCATGAAATTTTGCATATTGATGGCGTTGATTCACTTCCGTCCTTACCGAGTAGAACTGCTACTGCCACGACACAAACTACAAAAGGAATTAGGCCTAGCGTTAGATCTACATCAACTAAATAATAATAAATATTAATCAAGGTTTATGTATTCAATTATGAATGATTTCATTAATTATATTATTAATACAAGGTACAGAACAGTGGTCTATACATAACCACGAAAAAATATATGGGGTGTTCCCGCTTGGGAAAAAAAAATCCATGGGGGGGGGGGGGCAGGTTGCTACATTCCGAGAGGCTGACTTTCTGCAAATTGTCCTTCTTCATGAAAATAATGATGTTGCGGCATCCTAAATGTTGTTTTCATGATAGGCTCAAAGTGGACTGAAATAGAAAGAGATAAAGAAACCCAGAAGGAAAAACCAGTAAGACCAGTAACAATTTTTACTGGTTTCCAGACTCCAGTAGAATTTTACTGGTTTCCAGTATATTTTTAGTGGGCCAGTTGATTTTTAACTGGACCAGTAAAAATCAACTGGAGACCAGTTCCAACAATTGCATTCCAGTTGATGCAATTAGTAATACCAGTAAACTGTTTTTCATCGTACTGGTGTTTCTGGTCCAATAAATGGTTTCCAGTAGATTTTTACTGGTTTCCAGTATATGTTTACTGGACCAGTTGATTTTTAACTGGACCAGTATTAATCAACTGGAGACCAGTTCAAACAATTGCATTCCAGTTGAAGCAAAGTAGTAATACCAGTTAAATTGTTTTTCATCAAACTGGTGTTACTGGTCCAATAAATAATGATTTTATTTCAAGTCAGATCATTTGACGAATTATGGAAAATGAATCTTGCAATTCAGAGAAAGTTATTATCGTTATCATCATTCTTCTTATAATTATCATAATTATTATTATTATGATTATTATGATCATTGTTGTTATCATTCTTATTGCTGTTATCATTTTTATCGATATTGTAATTATTATTATTAATATTATCATAATTATCAAGTATTAACATTATCATTAAAATAATCATTTCCTTTAATTATAATTAAGATCAAAGCAAGATACATTCCTCTGATTTAGTCAACTGGTCTAAAGTAATTCATTGTTTGAAATTGAACTGGTTAAGACCAGTAATACCATTAATTCTGATGATGCTGATCACGTGATTTACCTCATTTGCATATTTCCTATTTAAAAAGGAAAAATCAGGATTTAGAATGGAATATCCTTGCAATGGCACTCATTGTTGTTTAAAAACTTTCCAAATAAATGTGTGATCTAATTCACAATGAAAATGTGTAATTTCATATATCACATTTAAAATAACAGCAGAAAGATTAATTTACTAACCATCTTTTCCATCACATTTCACACACCATGGTATATAACAAACCAAATGCATGTAATAAATTGATCCAGTAAGACCAGTACGAGGACCAGTTTGACCAGTTCGAGGACCAGTTAGACCAGTAGAAAATACCAGTAAAGAAGACCAGTACGAAGACCAGTGAGACCAGTATAACAACCACCAAATAAACAAGACCAGTATAAAATTCCAGTAATTCAAGACCAGTTTAATTTTTAACTGGGTGACCAGTGAAATTTTAACTGGACCAGTATGACCAGTTAGACCAGTAAAACGATGTTCCAATTTCCAGAGTTTCCAGTTAAAATTCTACTGGTCTAACTGGTCCAGTGGAACTGGTTTTTCCTTCTGGGAAGCGAGATAGAAGGATCGCGAGGCTTCGGGAGGGTAGGCCTGGCCTTCCTGAATTTTCTGCTGAATAGACCTTCTCCACCCGGCCCCTATATAATTGATTCATAATCATACGGCAGGTGTGTCATCATTTCGTCATTGTTCTGAAATTTTGTTTAATGTTCCCAGACCTGCATATTGTGGTCGGATCAAGGGATCTTGACTCATTTTTTTTTACATGAACGGAGGGCAGCCGGTAGAACTAGGCCTACTGAGTAAGAATTCAAACCAATTACTTCAATTGAAGGGAGACTTACGTCCTGTTTGGATCTATCCTAAGAGTTTTTCAGGAATACTCTCAATAAATCACTTTGTAATATTCGTATTTATTTTTCACTCATGAAAAAGCAATCAACGAACAAATTTATAAACATACAGTACATAAGTGTGGTTAAAATGAGTGAAGGCAGTAGTATTGGGCGAACCTTTGAAACTCCAACTCTGAGTGACTCCAACACATGATATTTAAAATGGTAAAATTGAAATAACATATTTAAAAAGTTTTATTCCAAAAGGAGCTAAATCCATTATTGCAGTTTTCTGTAAATCAAGATTTGTTTAATTCACCACTTTCCCTTATCAACCGCCGTTTCATTTTAATATATATGATAGTTCTATCATATCAGACTAATTAAAATCTAGTTTTTTCATCGATTTAGCTCCTTTTAGAATAAAACTCAAATTTACAATCAATTTTTACCAACCTTCCCATTTTTTTGGAAAAAAATGCAACATGGTGCATTTGGATCCAACGTCTCAGATACATATATTTTTATTTAAAAAAAAAAATCAATTTTGGTCAAAAGTGGATTTAGCTCCTTTTGGAATCAAGCTCTTAATTTAGAAATTGCACTAAAAGTAATATAAAAAACAACGAACAAACCATGGGCAAAACAGAACTACATAATACCAAATAAAACAGCCTATCACTGCAAATAAAAATGGTGAAATAAAACAAATGTCAAATTTCTTTTTTAAAACGTTCAATGACTTACTTTTACGAATTTCGGTTAAAATTGAATTTCAATCAATTATCATTTTTTTAGATTTCCGGTTTTTTTAAATCGTTTTATAATTCTTACTCATTATATAACACGCGAAAAAAATGAATAACATGAAATCATCAACATAATTGATTTGATTTGATTTATTGATTTCCGTTTCACAATTGTACATAATATGATAAACATAACATAACAAGGTCGAAAATACTACAAGACAAAATAAGATATTATATATATATATATATATATATATATATATATATATATATATATACATATATATATGTATATATATATATATATATATATATATATATATACATATATATATAATATAATATATATAATATAATATATATATATATATATATATATACATATATATATATATGTAATATATATATATATATATATATATATATACATATAATATAATATATATATATATATATATATACATATATATATATATATATATATATATATATATATATATATATATATATATATATATATATACATATCCAATACATATATATATATCCAATTGGTATGGGATGCCGAGGCAGAGCAATATTATATTCATACCTTGGTCAGTTCGTTCTACAACCGTCGGTTTCACGCTTTCGGCGATCTTCAGGCAGACTGATGATTTGACGACTTGGTTGTGTCTGCGTGCTGCGATGGGTTGTCACATCTGATTGGTTTTCTGGGGGGTCTTTGCCGTTGTCTGTGGCGGCACTTTGAGATTATTTCTGACCTTTTGTTGAGGCACTCTTTGCTGTTGGTGATTATTATATACTTCTCTTCTAGGCAGAGATTGCAGAGCCTACTCTTTCTTAGGTTTAGTGTTAGAGTTCGTCTCTATCCCCAACGTTAATTCAAATTTGGTGTTTGCTTCCTTCCTCTACTGGCGTAGATACATGACGACACCCCACCCCATGGTATATATAGATAAATAAATATATATATATATATATATATATATATATATATATATATATATATATATACCATAATCATATATTTAAGGAACACAATTCAATAAATAAAGTTATCTCAAATGATATTTGTATTTAAAAATAAAACGGAGGGACTTGCCGAAAAAGGCAAAGCTTGTACAAGAGGCAAGCCCCTATCTTATAAAATTACAACAAATAAGTATTGGGTCGTAATAATAATTTTGTTTAATTTTGTGTAAACTGGTCGTCTGGTCGTGGAAGCACCCCCTCATCTGTACGCCAGTTCACAAAAAATGTGCGAGAATTGTCGATCAAAAAAATAAAAAGGGCGATCTTCGGGTGACATTCTCAAATGGACATATTAATGGGCGAGTACACCCTTACGAACAACCTATGCATGCTCGGGTATCAGTGATCGAGGAGCCTACTGAGGTTGTAGGGAGGGCTTATTACCGCGAAGCGCGGGAACTGTGATTTATTGAGAGAAAGAAGACATCTCAACTTGTATAGAAATTTTACGTGTATTAGCTCAAATTCTATGCCAGTGTCAGTAAGAAAAAAAATTGATTACGAGGATAATAGTGATAAAAGGACACAAGGGGGGTGGTTTTTAAATTCCAATCTAATTATTTCACTTGAAGAGTTCCTATTGAATGAATGAATGAATGAATGGCAAGCTACCTCAGATTATTGTGTACATGTATTTTGTATTTCTAGTCTTCAACCCACTCTTACTACTACAAATTTCTGTATCTTAATGTACGTCAATAATATGTTTAATTTTAATTGTGTGAGTCCAAAGTGTTTTTTTTTTCAACGAGACCCGACTAGTATTCATGCTATTTTCATGGTTCCTATTATCCTGTAAACTATAATCATATTTTATTATACATCTTTGATGTACGGTTTTTATTTTAATTGTTTTTTATGATAAAATTCAAGTTAAGTTCAGTTCAAAATAAATGTTGGTCTTTTATGATGTGATCACGAGGGCAGCTGCTGGCATGACTATACTTCTTACGAAATAATTGACCTCCTTTCTTTCGACGGTCGACCTACCTTTGATGTTCAAACCCATCAGCCATTATCGATCATCAAAATGAAATATTAAATCCTATATACCACACCTGGCCTAAGCCATGACACCTACATGGTCTCCACTCGTATGGATTAGATATAAAAGGAAAAGTGATTAACGAAAAGGATGTGGGTTATTTGTAAGGTCTAATTTTAAAAAGTTCAAGGTGTCCTTGATCATTGTCTTTTTAGACATTGTCACGCCATCTTCATATCTTCCTCCGTCATGGTTTCGTAGATCCTTGCCAAATTATTCCGTGTTTTTGTTTTTGTCCATTATTATATTGGTGTTTTTCATTATCATGACAATTAGTGTTATTGTTGTTTAATTATTATCATCAATAGAATTATTATTATTATTATTATCAATAATATTATTATTATGATCATCATTATTGTTGTTGCTGTTATTATCATAATCACTATTATTATCATCATTATTATCAGTATCATTATGATTACTACTACTACTACTACTACTACTACTACTACTACTACTACTACGACTACTACTACTACTATACTACGTCTGCTGCTGCTATTACTACTACTGCTATTACTACTACTACTACTACTACTACTACTACTACTACTACTACTACTACTACTACTACTACTACTACTACCATTACTACTACTACAACTACTACTACTACTACCACTACTACTTATATTACTACTACTACTGCTATTACTACTACTACTACTACTACTACTGCTATTACTACAACAACTACTACTACTACTAATACTACTACTACTTCTATTACTACTATTATTATTACTACTACTACTATTACTACTACTACTGCTATTACTACTACTACTACTACTACTACTACTACTACTACTACTACTACTACAACAACTACTACTACTACTACTACTACTACTACTACTTCTTCTACTATTAGTATTATCATTTTTATTATTGTTGTTGTCGTATTATTGTCGTTTATTTTTCAAATTATAAGAAATTCTTTTTTCCAATCCTTGAATAGGCCTAGGGGCCTACTCTTATACTAGCTCATAAAGGAAAACTAAGGTAGAATGGACTTGATGAATTCAACTGAATTAGATTAAATTAGATTAGATTAAATTAAATTAAATTAAATTTAAAAAAATAAATTAAATAAAATAAAATAAAATTAAATTAAATTAAATTAAATTAAATTAAATTGAATAAAATAAAATAAAATAAAATAAAATAAAATAAAATAAAATAAAATAAAATAAAATGAAATGAAATGAAATGAAATAAAATAAAATAAAATAAAATAAAATAAAATAAAATAAAATTAAATTAAATTAAATTAAATTATATTAAATTAAATTAAATTAAATTAAACTGAATTGAATTGAATTAAATTAAATTAGATTAAATTAAATTAAATTAAATTAAATTAAATTAGATTAAATTAAATTAAATTAGATTAGATTAAATTAAATTAAATTAAATTAAATTAAATCAAATTATATTAAATTAAATTAGATTAAATGAAATGAAATGAAATGAAATGAAATGAAATGAAATGAAATGAAATTGAATTGAATTAAATTGAATTAAATTAGATTAAAATTAAATTAAATTAAATTGAATTAAATTAAATTGAATAATTTAATCTAATCTTATTTAATCATATTTAATTCAATTTAGTTTAATTTAATTTAATTGAAATTAACTTAATTTCATTTAATTGAACTGACTGACCGCTCAATGGATTGAATTAAGTTGATCTTGGTTCTGTTGATTAGGTTGTATCTCATCATATCGAGTTCAATCGAGAAGCGGAGTTGGATTCGTCTAGGGAACTCCTCCAACTCAATAGCCAATCTGTGGATAACGGTTGATCATCGAATATCGGGAGAAGAACAACATAAATGAGATGGAATGATATTGAATGCCATTGAATTGAATAGAAGTGGTGATGACCTTCAACATGATACATTTTCTTTTATTATTTCATCAGTGTTTTTGTGTTTTTCTTTGAATATAATTCAAGAAAGCAATATATACATCCAAAAGACTGAAATTATTCATGTTTCCATTCAGTGATGTATATATATATATATATAAAGTTCCTCAATAATCATACAGGTACATGGAGGCAGTTTTGGTAAGCTTATCATAAGAAAATAAAGTACATTTCTAAAAAAAAAAAGGTAATAATGTAAAGCTATTCAAAATAGAATAAGATTGAATGTATAGAATTACAATACATAAGTAAATAATTGCAATTAGAAATATAGAATTGAAATGGAGGCTAAAATTGTAAATTTTATATAATTTCAAGACTGCGAATAAGTATTTTTATAAAATATGGTATTGCCTTTTTCCTAAAAGGATCTGTTTGGCATCTGAACTATGTTAAATTCGAAACATTTCGCAATGACATTAAAACATTTCTTTTTGGCAACCAGTTAATGCAAAGCGGATTTTTTTTATAAGTGATCTTAAAATTGTTTAATTCACATGGTGTCACTGCATTTTAATAGTAATTTATACTAAGAATTATTTTATATTTTTGTATTTTCTCAAAATCTTTTACTTTTTTTAGTTATAGCTCCGTTAAATACAGGTACACAATACTCCCAAACTGGACTATATATCCTATATAACATTGAACCAGGTCTGGCACTGGTAGTTTGTACTGTCTGATAATTGCATCTTTTTATAATATCTGAATAAAGTTATAATTTAATTTGCTTTTACTTGCTCGAATGTAAACAAAGATAACTATGTTTTGCTTCTTCTTCAATTCATTATGTTTTTAAGTTGCCTATGCGCGTTGGCATGGGCATGGATTACGCCTATACTGACCTCCAAAGGTCACTGACTACGCTAGAGCATTTTGATGGGGGAGGGGGGGGGGTGAGGGGCTTGATTACAGCCGTAACATATAATTACAAGATGCAGGCCTATATGTCTTTTTATGGTATCTTATTAAATCTTTCTTCGCCTTTCTCCTTATTTTTCTTATCTTTTCTTCTTCATTTGCATCCTTAATGAATACATATATATAATAGAGGTCGCCCACCCCTGCCCCCCCCCCCCCGTAGCATCGCCCATAGGATTAAAATGAGGAATTTACATGAACCTAAAGAAGAAACCGCTTTATGATTTTGACGTGCGTGTGATGACGAATCACACGATGGCCAATTTGGTTAAACATGGACCTATGGTTAAATGATTCTAATCCAAGGCCCTGGCCCAAAGTTTGACCATGAACTAATAAAGACTTCCAAGTATGATCATAGACACTGTCATCGTCTTCTAACATAATTATGGTATCTTTGAAATGGTTTACGCAACGATAAAGAATTAGAATGATGTTACGTAAGAGCCATATGGCCTTACGTATCGGGAGGGGGGGACCCCTTGATTTTTTTTTTTGGGGGGGGGATCTCCTGGAAAAGTACTGCTTTCTATTCAAACTTACAATTTTGCTCATCAATGTCCATTTTATATCACTGGTGTAAAGATGGGGGGGGGGGGAGGTCATATGTACCCTCAAAAGAAATTTCACAACCAAAAAAAGGGGGAGAGAAAAATAAACAGAATGGAAATGAAAAGAAATAGCGAGAAATATTATATCAATTTCTAAATGTCACGTCAAAATCTATAAAAAAATACTTTAATTCATTTTTGTATTAAAAAGATCAGAACTTTTGCTTGTTTGCTCCACTCGCTCGCAACTTTTCAGTTGTTTTGCTCCATGCGACATGTCTAATTTGTTTTATTTGGCTCATTACTCCACTGTTTCAAATTCATTTTTCAAACTTGTATTTATTTAACATTTCAAAATAGAAAGCCATACAACTCGACCCCGTCCCTTTCTCTCTCCCCGCTCGATTCCTTGGCCTCATGACACATCTTAATTTAGTCTAACCGATCAAGATCAATTTCCTTTTGACCACTCTTTGATATGTGTACCCCAATCACCATGCACAAACAGTCACACACTCATTTCTTAAACCAATCTATACAATGGTGATCAACTGTTGGTTAAACAAAATTACATGCACGACAACATTGGACATTTTTTTAAAAACAGTTGGTATAGGTTAATCATTTTAACCAACTTTTTGGCTGGTTAAAATAGTTTTGGTCCCCGTTGCATAAAGGTTACCATTATGTTAACTTGATTTTGATTGTCTGTTGGTCATAGCATGGATCCTCCTTGGATCCATGGTCATAGTTACCATTTTAGTTTTATACCATTGCATGAAAGTCACCATAATGGTAACTTTCATGTAACCATGGTAACGGGGTCCTGAGAGTGAATGGTAATGGGTGTAGGAAAGGAGAGGTCAATGATTATTTTTTGGATGAAGGAGTGTTAATACACTCTAAAAATATTGAGTAAAATGCTCCGTAAGGGTAATTATGTGTCCAAACAACATTGGGCATTTCCTTTGGGCATTTTTATTTATCCAGTGTGATGAAAGTTTTGCCCATTCTAAAGTAATTGCTGCTTATGTTTTAATCCTTACTGGACAATATGCTTCCCAGATTGGGTAAAATACTGCCCAAAATTGGTTGGACACATAATTACCCTCATGCTGTTTATATTTTACCCAATATTTGTTTACAGTGTATATATTATGTAAGGCAAAGGTGGTAACAGCTCTTGTATAGTGACATGAATTCTTCTACAAAAGAGGGTTGAATAATAATTATATAAACCGGTATATGTAACTAACTTTCCCTTGCATACAGAGGGTCGATATCATGACAAAATTCGATGACACTTTTTAATAAGTCTGACCATCATTGTTGACTGCAAATAAAATCAAAATAGAACGTAATTTCAGAAGGGGCACTTGGTCTTTTGAAGGCCACTTATCCTTTTGAAGATAAGATTGTCAATATGAGGCCATAGATACCTGTTCAGCGCGTTCCTTCTGACAAAAATATTTATTTAAGATTCAATTATTTTCAGAGTATGCCTTCACCTCGACATAAAAGACCGTCTTCATTCAAATTATGATTTTTTTTTCTTCTTCGATCTTCTATTTTCTTAAGGGGGAAATATAATTATGATGAACATCAAGGTGGTATCTCGAGCACTAGTCAGCAATATTTTCTACTTGTGACGTCATTTCCGTTTTTACTAGAATCCAATTTCACCATCGTATCGAACTTTAATACGCGGTGCGCAGAAGCGGAAGCCTGGTTAAGCCGCTGAACGGGGGTAACTTCAGCCGGGCGAGAGGGGGGTTCCCCAAACGAGAAGCTATAAATTTGAGACTCCACCCGCCGTACCGTGTATTCTTCAGTTACAGTTGACTTGATGACAGTAGGATATTATTTCTCTCCGCTTCTTGTTAAGGTCTAGTGTGGCTGCAATAAGGATTGCTATTCAGTGTTTTCCTGTTTCTACTAAGACATTACATTGAATTATGAAGTGGTTAATAACGATCGGCCTTCTGGCCCTTTGCTCTATGGTCAGCGGACATGTACAACCGACGTGCGAACCATTTTTTGTTTATAATAACGGCAGCTGTTACAGGTAAGGACATTATATTAACCCCTTGATAACTGGATTCTCTGATTTCAATGTACTTTTTATAGGGATCACCAAGGTATTATATATAATGGTTTAATATCCAATATTGGTTAAAGCGTGGGCATACAACACTAAATGTTGTGTAAATTTCAAAACCCAACTTATGACATCTCTTTCATAATGCTTTTAATTAGATAATTCATTGTAGTTTAGCCGTATGTGGTTATTATTATTATTGTCATCATTATTATTATTCACAAATTATATTTTACCTAGTATCATGGCCGACGAAACATACCCTTCAATCAAAATTTCATCCAACTAACATTCATTTTCACTTTTAAAAATCAACATTTTGCAGTTTTAATGAATTCATATACTTATAACATCATGATCCGCCAAAGAATATTCTCAATTCATTCAACACATTTCACTGCTTACAATTGAGATGCATGCTCATTCTTCTTGAACTGCTATTACTTCTGAATACTATTTAAATGGGATATACTCTACAAAATCAGTTATTACCAACCCTCTCCATCATGTTACACAATTATTATTTCACTTTTTTTGTTATTGTGGGCCTACCTTAATATCATATTATTGTTTCAAATAATATTTTCTACTGTCTTTAACATAAAAACCGTGCCTTTTGCTTGTTATAAAGGGAAATACAAGAAGTGAATTTTTTTTAACAAATAAGATATAATCACTGGCGTACAGATAGGGGGGATGAGCCCCCATCATATCTAAGTCTAAGGAAAAAGGAGAATATTTTTGTAAGTCAAAATTTTGCTCGCCATTTTCGCTCTCTCGCATTTCTTTGAAAATTTTGCACTACACGCCATGTTTAGCCCCTCAAAGTTTTTGACTCATCATACCACTACATAATTTGTAACACCTGTTTAATAATAATAATAACAAAATATTATCTCTTTAAACGCTTCAGAAACTTTTTAATGTAAAATAAGAAATGTATTAAGATATGACGATACTCACATATTCACTTTTAGAAAAATATATATTTTTTTCTTCTTTTCAAGTCTAGTTTTGTTTTATTTATGTTTGTGAACAGCATTATTCTTTTCTCATTTTTTAATTTCTGATTTTATTGCATTTTCATAAACTTAAAAGAAGAATGCAAAGGATATCATAAATTATACTTTTAAAGTATATTGCATGCGTGTTATGTGCAAATTTCAAAAGCAAATATTTTTTGGCAACATTATATAGCTCGTTTATTGAGAAGAACCTGTCTTAAGAAAGCTGATATAGACCTATGATCAGGGTGTTGAAATAATGTAATAGATACGGGTTATGTACTTCTGAATGCAAGAAAATGCCCCAAAATACAGTTCTGTAAATTATAGATTAATATCGTTTTCTTCAATCATCTAAAATCAATAGATATACACATTTCATACGCGAATAACAATTGTTAATGAAGTTAAAATGATGAATGACTCCACTACCTCATACATTATTAATGGCATTACATGATGCTAAGATTACTTCTGATATAAGTAGGATATTGTCTGTATTTGTTTCTTTGATAGTGCACCAGTGGCATATTTAGCAAACCTCGCCAACAAATTAACGAATAAATTAAAAAAAAAACATAAAAACTGACAACTAAAAAATGGGACATAAAAATCAAGTCCGATCTAAGGCCTAATTATACAGAAATTTCATCTCCCCTTGCCCTCCCCTTTACGCTACTTGTGTCCTGAATATGATAACATACTTCATAAAAATAATATTTTTGTTCTTTGTAATCATTTAAAAATAAACTGAAATCACTAATCTGTCTTACATTAAATACCGCCCGTATAGTTCACGACCGATCGAGTAAGACAGGTGAGTGATTTCAGTATTTTTTGAAATAATTACAAAGAAAAGAAAATCATATTTTTATAGAATAAACACAAGACTTGATTTCGTGTGAAGACAGTCATATTGGAAGATTAGTTGACTCTGGAAATCATGTTAATTGATAATATATGTAATAGGACAAACAAAACTTGAAAATAAAAACTTCATTTGGATTCAGGCGATTAAGAATAATTGGCTAAATGATTTTTGGCTCAGTGCGACAAAAATTGGGTTATTAGATTAAAACGAAAGGAGCCAAAATTGAATTATTAATAGATTGTTTTTTAAACTTACGTATTTTTAAAGGGGCGCTTGTCATTCCATCTGAAAAGAATATTCCGCTAACGAGTGTTTAGAAACTGTGGTAATATGTTACTAGTGTGTAAGATATCACAATAAATATACAAATTTGGTAACGTTATATAGAACTCGGCTCCGTTTATATCCAAGTACAAGAAAAAATGGTTATGAAGAACATGAAGAAGAAGAAGAAGAAAGAGAAGAAGAAAAAATGAAGAACATGAAGAAGAAGATGAAGGTTGAAAGGAAAACGGGAGGGGAGAAGTTGAACGACCTAAGCATGGTGGACGTAGAAGGAAATGTAAAAAAATAAATCACAATCTGGGGTACATGAACACACATTTTACAAAGTGTTTCTTAACCATTTTATTCACTAGTATCATAAGACATTCGTATAGGTCTCACTCCCAAAATAGAACAGAAAACAGATACGTCGTAGTGTGAAGCTGGTAATTTAATTCTGTTGAGAGGGAGTTACCGGTCATTGACGACACGAATAATGCTGTGATTGTAAAAATTCGTAGGACTATCAGTTCCTTTTGACCATGATTTGACCGATCCCGGGTACACTTCTGATTAATTACAGTCTTTTCAGTATTAAATAATTGCAGAAGAAAGACTAATATAAAGCAACAGGTGCTTGGAGACGTGATAATACCTAAAAAAGCTCAGCTAACAAGACGTATAATATATTACGCAGAATAAGGACACATAAATAATCGCTTATGATAAAATAGAAATTGTAGTTAATAAGATGCCATGCTGTCCTTGGTAAACATAGCGTTTTAATTGGAAAATCAGCTACAAGACAAACAAATAGTTGCGATAAGGAGGATTATGAATGTATTGTTGAGTAATCCTGAAACGTTAAATTTCATGTTAGATTTTCAGTTAGCTCACATACATGTCATGAATTATATACAATAAAGTTTAGTCTATATAGAATTTGATAATAAAGAATTTGATTTAAGGGGATACGGAGGGGGCATCCTCGATGAGTCTTAAGAATACCACCGCTCCCACCTCTAATTATAGAGATTGACCCCAAAAGGCTTGATTTTATTCGCATGAGTGTTGTAAGAAAGTCCAGGGACACTTGTCATAAAGAGTTACAACTGTTGAAATGTTACCATTGTTGTAACAACTATAGAAACCTTGACTGTTCATGTCTGCTGAGCCCTGTTACCATAATGACAAAGTTGCCAAAGTTGTAAGTCCTTATGAATGTACTGCTGGTTTGAGCGGAAAGCTTGTATGTAGTTTTATTTTAACCATTTGCCTTGAAAATGAAAAGTAGGGTTTTTTCATTGTTTAGTAATTAATATTTCTTCAATTTCCCCATGTTTGTTCTGACAGATTAACAGGAGGACAAAGCTACACATCTACAGGAGTGAGGATACGTCTTGAAGGAATGCCATTCATGCAAGCTAACACGTACTGTAAGACCCTGCACCCTGATGCTCATCTCGTCGTCATCAACGACGCCGTCGAACACGCTTACTTATTTGATATGTTCTACGGTTTAGAGCCCATCGAGACGTGGGTTGGTCTCTTCTATAACGCTACTACTTTGGCATGGGAATGGATAAATGGTGACCCAGCATATTACCAACCATGGGAGCCCTTCTACGGAGAACCCTTGATCCTCGCTGAGGGCGGTGCAGTCATGTTCATGAGTGAGGTCATCACGGCGCAGACCACGCTGCAATACGGATACGGTCTTGAGTGCTCCGATTACCTGGTCACAGAGATGCGCGAAGAGCCTCTTCCATTCATCTGCGAGTACTCCGTGACCTTGACAGAAGTCAATACGACGTTCGTTGATACAAACACGACAGCGACTCCGAACACGACAGCTAGTAGTAATACCACCACGTTTTCGCCCTATTTTACCAATCCTCCTCCAACGATGGCACCTCAGGTTCTCTTCCAGCAGAATGCCCGACCGATGCCGTTGTCCAATCCTGGTAAGTTTGGCTTCATGAAGGAGGTTACGGCTGAGGACAGGAAACGTGCACGTCCCGCTTACAGTGGACCCATGGCCTACAACCAAAGAGGACCACAACGGAATAATGGCTATCCATACATGGCCTTCCCGTAAAACAACTCTGGTCCTCCTGGACCCCATCTTACAGAGACCTGAGATAAATATAGGTCCCGTTTCATAAAGATTTGTTATAATAACAATAGTACTATCGACCAATCACATTGAAGGATTTCAGTAGCTTTTAACTGTTATTACAAATTTGTTATTATAGCAAGTTTTATGAAACGGGACCCTGATCAATCTCAACTATGGAAATCCATCAATAAAAGAAATCTTTGGATAGGAAATGTACACGAAATCACTTTGAAGCAAAGACGGACACACCGATATCTGTCGAGACAATAATGCATGTAACAGCGCATTTAGAAAAAACTGAAATGATGTATGCATTCTAGATGTTGGCATTGCTGGCTTTCCATTGCTGCAATCGATTGGATCAGTCCTAAATCTTTGTAAGACGGGACTCAGAACTGTTTTACTCGATTAGATTATGAAGAAAAGATTGAATCAAATCCCTGGGGAGCGTTTCACCAACTTTCTGGTCTGACAGGTTGTCAGATCTGAAAACTATCCTTGATTTTGATTGGCTCAGAAGCCCAGTTCCTATGGTAACTGTCGGATAGAACAGGACTTATCGGGTAAAACGTCCGACAAGTCATTTCGTGAAACGCTCCTCCGGAAAACACTCTAAACGCCGTTGGTAATTTGAAGTATGGTGTTGAGGGTGTTTGTGTAGAGAGTACGAGTCGGGCTGCCTAAGCTAGCACCGATAACATATTTTTTGTGAAAAAAATGGAAAGTGAACATGGACTTATGAAATGATACCAATTGTGTGATTGCTGGAAATGAAATGATGTGATGCGACATCATTGCCATCCTCAACAAAAGTTTGTGTTGCGAGCTATTTTAATCTTCCTAGCAGCACCTGTCTGTAGGCCTAACATTCCTCATTCCAAACATCAGCCTTCAAAATCGAACTTGAAATCACTTGTACCATACCCCCTATGGCCCGAATTCTCGAAAGGTGGCTAACTTAGCCCATGGGCTAAATCGCGTCATTTGACGTCATTTAGCCCACCGGGCTAAATTTTGCATTTCTCGAAGCTCGGCTATGTTAGCCCGGGCCCCGGGCTAAGTTAGCCACCCTTCGAGAATTCGGGCCATTGAAGTTAGCAACATGTTGTTCATTGTTCATTCCGCAAGTTGTTTTAATCGGGGAGAGGGCGGCTTCTTACGAAATACACTTAGACAGATAGATGGGCGGGAACAAACAGTGTTGTAGGACTCGAGTCCAAATTTGTAGGACTCGGAACAGCCGAACTCGGACTCAAGAGCAAAAGACTCTGACTCGCAATACATGCATGTCCCACAGATATGACAAGAATTTGATATGTACATGAAAGATGCGACTAAATTTACAATTCTTTCATTCTTATCTATGGCCTAATTAATATAGAAATTTTATCTCGATTAATAGAGGCTGACTTGTGATTTGATACTGAAAAATAATAATGTATCCTACTTTAATAAATCTTCATTTGCTGCATTTTTTGTATGCTTAAAGTGTAGATTTTCAATGATTGTTATGTTCTCCTTTTCTATCAATAACAAACAAACAAAAGATTTATGTTATATAACGATACAAGACTAATATTACGCGAACCATTATTTAAATATAAAATCAAGTTATTGGTATTTAACAGGAATAGAAGGATATTCAATTGAATATAATAAATGCTAACGATATTGTTAACCAAAACTAAAATGACATATCCATGTGGAGCAGGGAGGGGGGGGGGGGCTTGTCCCTTGTCTCTCCCTATTTTCCAACTTTACAAACTGACACCTGAAATTTATTTTGAAAATGGAGACTTTCTCTACCAATCAGCTCGGTCGCCTCGCTCGCTCTTTACGTCAATAGGAGGAACAATGGTAGATGATGATAATGATTAGTAGTTAAATATAGTAATAATAATATTTTGTATTTGGTTGATATTTATGTCAGCTGAAAATTAGTCTTTCACGGGTATTCCTTTTTTGGAATAAAGTCTTTCATCAAAAATGAAAATAATTATACCCATACTTTGAAATAATTCTATTCAAATTCAAATCGGTAACTCATCAGAAGGGTATGCACTTAATGGAATCTTTATTGAAGAAATGAAATCTTTTGTTTTCTCAAGACAAGTAACGTGTCAATCAAAGAATAGAATGTATTCATCTGACACGAATTTTAATAGAAAGTCCATCAAGCATAAATCTGATTTAAATTTGAATAGATCAAGTTGTTATTAGAGTGTAAAAGATATCATATATGATGGGTGTTTCATAACGCTGTTCATGAATTTACGCAAGACTGGAACATGTTTTTGGAACAAGTGAGTTACACAGGGATATTACATACAGCGGGAGAATGGACACCAGCTGTGCATGTAGTCGTTCGTAACTTATCAACAGCTTTATGAAACACCACCTTGTATGAATATATTTGAATTTATCTAAATGATATTAATACTAAATGAAAGCTGCCACATTTATTCGACAACAGATATATGGACTAGTCACATTGAAGAAATATGCTTATTTTCAGTTGGTCTATAGTGCCAATTCATCCAATTACCAACTCGTCTTCTATCAGTTGGTCTACCATCTATTCGTGCAATATCCACAGGGTCTAATTGCTATTTCTTCCACTCATCATTTCGTCTAATAGCCAGTTGGTCCAATACCCATTTAGTTCACTTTTGTCTAATTGGACTAATTCTTTATTGAGCGAAATGTATTAAAATGAAATGGGTATTAGACCAACTGGTTATGAGACGAAATTAAAATAGACGAACTGGTGATTGGACGAAATGATTATTGGACCAAATAGTTATTAGGGTTAGTTATTTTTGTATGACTATACCCATGTTGTGTGATTATACATATCAACGAACGTAGAGGGCAGCAACACACGGCAGTCGTTTACGTTCGTTGATAATACCTTTTTATTAAACTGTTCACATCATTATGTAATCAAGATATATTGTCAAATGTTTTATTTTTCTGTAAATTTAATATGTCTATCGTATGTCAAATAAAGATATTGTACATACTTCGAGCAAGGTATTTATTCTATTGCATTATTACTCGATACTCTCTCACGTGTGTGGATCTTTGCAAAGTATGTGATAATATTTGAGGGTGTGAGTGCGCGGTTGGTGTAAGTGTGTATGCGTGTGAATTTTAATGTATGTGAGGATGGTTGAGGAGGTGTGTGAGGGGTTGCTGGGTGTGTGTGTGTGTGAAGATGTATGTGATAATTTTTAAGGATGTGAGTGTGGGGTTGGTGTAGTGTCCCTCTGTGTGTGTTAATGTATGTGAGGATGGTTGAGGAGGTGTGTGAGGGGTTGCTGGGTGTGTGTGTGTGTGTGAAGATGTATGTGATAATTTTTAAGGATGTGAGTGTGGGGTTGGTGTAGTGTCCCTCTGTGTGTGTTAATGTATGTGAGGATGGTTGAGGAGGTGTGTGAGGGGTTGCTGGGTGTGTGTGTGTGTGTGAAGATGTATGTGATATTTTTTAAGGATGTGAGTGTGGGGTTGGTGTAATGTCCCTCTGTGTGTGTAAATGTATGTGAGGATGGTTGAGGAGGTGTGTGAGGGGTTGCTGGGTGTGTGTGTGTGTGAAGATGTATGTGATAATTTTTAAGGATGTGAGTGTGGGGTTGGTGTAGTGTCCCTCTGTGTGTGTTAATGTATGTGAGGATGGTTGAGGAGGTGTGTGAGGGGTTGCTGGGTGTGTGTGTGTGTGTGAAGATGTATGTGATAATTTTTAAGGATGTGAGTGTGGGGTTGGTGTAGTGTCCATCTGTGTGTGTTAATGTATGTGAGGATGGTTAAGGGTATGTGCATGTGCGGGGTTGGTTTAGGTGTGCGTGTGTATTATGTGTGTGTGTGAAGATGTATAAATTTGGTTATAATTATTTACCTTCAGTTTATATGTAATCGATGATCTTGGATGAAATCTCTAATAAAAAAATTAGAAGAATGTGTGTGTGCGTAAGAGGGTGTGTATGTGTGTGTAATCGATAATTAACAGACATGAGAGAGGAGCAGTAGTCGAGTGGTCTCAGGCGCCTGAACTCAAATATTAACAGTTCTGGGTTCGATTTACCAAACATGAATTAAATCGGGACATACATCCACCAAACTTAACTCGGATTATTATGCTGCAAACAAGTTCAAGTATATTTTTCCATTTCCATCATTATGTAGCTTTAACAAAATTAATACAAATCAAATATACATCACATATGTCTACAAATACAAATACGGATCAAATATAACTACAAATCAACTACAGATAAATTACAAAATAATGTACAATAGTATTAACAAAAACTTGTTTGGAAATGAGGGGATCCACTAAAAAGCACTGTTTGTAGAGCGTGGATCCCCTAACATAATATATTACACAATGAAAAATTAGCACTCATTCGCATTATGTTTGTAGCATAATAATCCAAGGTAAGTTTGGTGTATGTATAGGCCTATATGTCTGTAAGGAGCAAAAGCTGGAACATGTTATGATTGATTTCCAAAATTAATATCATAATGAGCATAATACCCTTCTATTTGAATATTTGTATGAATGCAATAATTGTTTGCAAGATTTCTTGACTTGTTTTAATTTGGTTTATTTGTTTAGTAGATGTGTGTTTCCATTTTGTTTTGTGAAACATCTGTCAATTCAGCTGTCATGCTGCTATCATATGTTTTTAACAAATCTTGAATTTCGAATCTCGTTACTTCCATTCTATATATATATACTGCAAGCAAAAATAAATCATAACTTTATTCCCTTTCATTATAAAATCAAATCAAATACAGACATAAGAAAACGAAATCATCAGACAATGGTTTAGCAACGCTTTCATTCCTCAAAACATTGTACTTGAAGAGCTTGATTCCAAAAGGGGCTAAATCTATGAAAAAAAATTGCAAAAAAACTAAAATAATTGATATTGAATGCTATTTTGTTTACAAACATGATTTAATAATCTAAGATGATAGCACCATCATGTTTATCAAAATAAAACAGCATTGGATAAGAGAGAGTGTTGAATTAACAACCTTGATTAACAGAAAACGTTAAAAGTGGTTTTAAGTCCTTTCGGAATAAACTCTTCATTTATAGATCAGATCAAACAATTGTCATTGAGTCATAGTCGATGACTGTTGTTAAACAGGATTTGAAATTAATATAATATAATAATTACAGTCACCTGATAATGATTTCCTGTAGCAGATGTAATTATTTATGGAAATAATGAAAGGATTTGAACAAGGCTGAATGTGATACAGAGTGGTGAAGAATAGATGAGAAATTTGGTTCTTTGTCGAATAATTTTGATAATCTCACTAGCGTCACCCATAGGTTCTCCTTGTCACGTTCATTTTATTTTATTTTATTCATTTTGTATTTTTTTCTCTTTTCTTTCTTTCTTTCTTTTTTTTTTTCTTTTTTTCTTTATTTCTTTCTTTCTTTCCTCTTTCTTTCTTTCTTTCTTTCTCTCTTTATTTTTATTTTTTTCTTTCCTCTTTCTTTCTTTCTTTCTTTTTTTTTTCTTTCTTTCTTTCTTTCTTTCTTTCTTTCTTTCTTTCTTTCTTTCTTTTTTTCTTTCTTTCTCTCTTTCTTTTTTTTCTTTCCTCTTTCTTTCTTTCTTTCTTTCTTTCGTTCTTTCTTTCTTTCTTTTTTTCTTTCTCTCTTTCTTTTTTTTCTTTCCTCTTTCTTTCTTTCTTTCTTTCTTTCGTTCTTTCTGTCTGTCTGTATGTAAACTCTTCCCTTTCTATTCATTATCTTTTAATATTAGGAAACATCATGTTTTGTGTATATTAATCGTTCTGTATCAAGTTTAAGTTTTACCTTATTATAAGTAATTTAAAACATGTTATATATGTTTTATAATAAAAGAAAAACAATGGATGTGGCCTTAGTGTAACGTAAAATATCTCTCCTCTGTAAAAATGGCGAAATCATATAAAAAAATACTGAATGATAGGATAACGATGATGATAATAAACAATAGCGTATGACATAATATACGCACTTATAATAAAGGACTTGGAAAATTACACTAATTTCCCCCCTCAGCCCTTCAAATTTTTTTTTTGGAATGTTTCCTGCCAAGTATCCCGTCTACCTTACCTGGGTTGAGAGAAGCAACATTGTTCACCTATCTCCTTATATAATTTTACATTTGATTCAAATGAATTTGTGAGTGTGTTTCTGGTTGATTATTCATTCAATTAGTTGCTAGGGAGGACTTGGCCTTTTATCAAATCTTCAGTGGGTAGAATAGGCCTATTAATTTTGGACAAAACCCAGATGTAAAAAGGTTTATTGGCAGGCATCCGACTTATAGGCGTTAAATTCTATTTTTATAACCAATTGATTCTAATTCAAAGCGACATGTATTGGCGGAAAACAGAGTTTACGTGGTTGGCGGGTCTTCTAATGTAATATCGTAAGATGACTTCCTTAGAGCTCGAATTATTAAAGGGGAAGTTCACCCTGACAAAAATTTTGCTGTAAAAATACAAGAAAAATAATAAAGAAATATTGGTCAAGGTTTGAGAAAAATCCATCAAAGAATAAGAAAAATATTTGGATTTTTTGAAGTTTATGAATTGTTACGACAAACATGAGCTGCTGCCCCCTATGTTATGTAACATAAAATGCAAAAATTTCCTTTTTTAAATGGTTCATGATGACCAAACAATTTCTTCTTTCAGGAGTGGGTTTGAAATAATTGATATACTGAAAAACCCATTTTAATTCTTTTTTTTAATTCACAAAACAAAACGACGGGAAGCTGCTCGCATATGACGTCACAAATCCAAAAATTAAAATTCTAATAACGTTCAAATTTTTGATGGATTTTCTTCAAACCTTCAACAATATTTTCATTATTTTTCTGCTATTTTTACATTCAACCTTTTTTTGTCAGGGTGAATTTCCTTTTTAAACCTAAATCAAAATTTGTTACTATTGAAAATGATTGGCGCCCCGCATGCTCCGGTTTGCATATTAAATGAAACCGTCATCAGCGTTCAAGCTCCTAACTCGACCCTTCAATAGCTTTCTCAGGTCATTCTCATCGTATATATATCGATAATAAGGGTATAACGAGTATATGAATACCTACATAAGAATGATCCAATTAATGACAGTTGAAGTAAATCAAGAAAAAAGAAACCTTTATTGTATGTCCAATCATAATACTACTCATTATAATGATAGCCAATTTCTATATAGCGCTTTTCCAGCACGGCTCAAACCGCTTTAATTACAGCATATTATTACCCCGGTCATTGGATTCATTTCGATCGCGCACGAAAGGTGCACAATTTCCACTCACTGGGGAGCATTTCTTGCATTCATCGCAGCCTCATAATGGCACTGGCAAATTCAAATATACAATATCGTTCACATCCTACCTGGTTCTCATTTAGTACCTTGGGTCGATAGTGGCAAAGTGTGGATTATAACGCCTTGCCAAAGGACGCTAGCTAGACCGCAGTGGGATTCGAACACACGACTCTCTGTTTACAAGGCGAGAGTCAGCTCCACTACACCACGGCTCTTCCAATTATGATTTTGTTCATTTTTTTCTATCTATTCATTTCGGAATTTCAGAAGATAAAAAAATGATAAATCACAAACGAGATCGGCTCATGGTTTAATTCCTACTGTGTGTAATTTCTTTGAATGTCTTCAGAACAATTTATTCCATTACAGGATCATAATTATGTCAACCGGTGTAAATGTCTCCATGTGAATCGTGGAAGTAAACTGAATATGGAGCTGAATGTATAAGCATCAATTAACAAATTCTATCATTTTTTTAAAGAGATAAACATATACTTTATTATCATTAAACAAGGGTCTTTGATCACGTGGCTTAAAGCAAAATTATCGTACTTCGATAATCAGATTAGCTCGTGTGATGTCGTGTATGACATATGACATGTCTGTCATGCCTGGCACGAAGCAGGCCTTGTGTGTAACATTTCAAGTTATATCAATTAATGCAATGCCAGGGGCCAATAACACAAAGCTTTGCGATAAATAGAAAATATGAAAGAACTTTTGTGATTGGTTCCAAGTCGGCATTTTGAACCAAATGCGCCTAAAATATAGATCTTGATTGGTCTATCTATTTAGCGATTGATCGATAATCTTTGTGTTACGGACCCCAGATCAGCAATAGCGGCAAAATCAGTAAAGAAAATTAGAAATGATAATCACATCTTTCCAATACAGAAAAGTATTATAACATGATGAGGGACTTTATCAAAAGCTATAAACGTTTTTGTCAACATTTTCACAACGTATTTACCATGAAATGACGTAATACTTTTTTATTATAAAACAACTTTTTTTTGTAATTTAACTATTATTATGTACAACGTCTTGTATCTATTTAACCGGGCGTCGTGGCGTGTGCCAGTAATCCAAGCTATGTGGGGGAAGTTACAAATTGATGCAGAGGTTCGAGGTTAGAGCCCTGGGCCCGTATTCCATAAACGAGATAAGCATGCTTAAGTCAAAAATCTAAGCATTTTGTCTTAGTTTTCTGTCTCAGACAAAATTCTTAGCCAAAACGCGTATTCCATAAAGAATTGGCTAAGAATTTTGTCTAAGAATTTGGCTAAGAATTTTTGCGCGACTAAGACAGATTTAGGATGAATGGCTAAGTAACTTTTCTTAAATATGCAGAGTCTGTATTTCATAAATTCTACATGGCTAAGAATTTTGCCCTAACTTTAAGACAGTTGTGAGTTGTCTTAATTGCTTTAAGACAACGTTTAAATCCAACAAATCATGGCCAATTTTTTTTTAGAATTTATACCTATATTGCATTTCGAGCTACTTCCTCAGTTTTTAACCGATTTTCATGAAATTTGGAACACACATTGGTCTTAAGGTAAGGAGGTGTAAGAATTTTTTTTTGCTTTTTCAGAAATTGTGTTGCCATGGTAACAGTATATTATGGCCAAAATTTGAAATTTAAATTACTTCATCGGTTTTCTACCAATTCTCATGAAAGTTGGCTCACACATTGGATTTGAGGAAAAGATGTGCAAGACACAATTTTGCATGTGTCGGAAATTGTGTTGCCATGGTAACAGTATATTATGGCAAAAATTATGTATAAATCTTGCTATTCCAACTACTTCCTCAGTTTTTAACCAATTCTCATGAAATGTGGCACAAACATTAGTCTTGATGTGAAGATGTGCAAAACATATTTTATGCCTATATACAAAAATTACGTTGCCATGGTAACAACTTATTAAATAACGAAAATTAGGTGAAAAATTTGTGGTTTTAACAAGTTTACAATATTTCAACCACTTCTCATGATGTTTACACAGACATAAGTCTTGAGGTAAAGATGTGCAAGACACATTTTCGCATGTGTCGGAAATTGTGTTGCCATGGTAACGGTATATTAGGGCAAAAATTATGTAAAAATCTTGCAGTTCCAACGACTTCTTCAGTTTTTAATCAATTCTCATGAAATGTGGCACAAACGTTAGTCTTGATGTGAAGATGTGCAAAGTATATTTTATGCCTTTATAAAAAATTGCGTAGCCATGGCAACAAATAAAATAACAAAAACTAGATGAAAATCTTGTAATTTGAATTACTTTATCAGTTTTCAACTGGTCAATTCTCCTAAAATGTTGGCGCACACAATAGTCTTGAGTTGAAGATGTCTAAGATATACTTTTGCCTGTATCAGAATTCGTGTTGCTATGGTAACAACATATTATATTTATAAAGAAATTAGGTGAAAATCTTGTGGTTTGAATCCCTTTATTAGTTTTACCAATTCTTATAAAAGTTGGCTCACACATTGATTTTGAGGTGTAGATCTGCAAGACATATATTTGAAAATTTGTTGCCATGGTAACAGCATATCAGATCAATAAATGTGTAAACAGCATGATGTGTATTGAACTACTTCTTCATTTTATGACATTGGCCTATATGTCCATGAAATGTAGGTTTTGAGCTAAAATAATCTGCAAGACACATTTTCTCATTCATCAAAATATGTGTTTGTATGATAACTACATGTATACGCCAAAAAAGATTAAGACAATGGTCAATGCTAACTTTTGTTTGGCTACATAGAGAACTACATGTAGCTGAGGGCTTAGTTCTAGTTTTTTTTTTTTTTTTTTTTTTTTTTTTGGGGGGGGGGGGGGGGCTAGACCTCAAGATTTCGAACTACAGCCCCTAGTTTAGATCTAAGCCTAGATCAAGATTCTTTAGTCCTAGAAATAATCCAATGGTAGATCCCTAGCCTACTTCCTTTCTCAGGCCTAACGTTAGATGAGTAGAACTAGACTAGATCTAGCCTACATTTACTATTTTTAGATCTAGAATCTACATTGAGATAGAGTCTACAAGTCTCTAGATCTAGACCTATTACTATGACCCTATGTACACCTAGATTGGTATAGTTCTAGATCTAGATAGGGTCTAACTTTTAGTCTAAGTGAGTAAGTCATTTAGTCTAGATCTAGGCCTAGGTTAGAGATTTCTAGATCAAACAGGAGACTAGATCAGCAAGTCCTAACGTTAGGGCTACCGGATAGGCTAGAAATAAAATCTAGAATGAATAGAAGAAAGCACAGGCTAGGCCGCCTAGGCCCTAGATCTAAATTCTTATATAAATCTAGGCCCTAGTCTAGACTGAGCTGTTGCCAGTGTTGGTCTAGGTTTAGGCCTGTTTTCTAGTCCTGGAAACCTAGATCTAAACAAGTCCTCAAAATGTATAAAATAAAAACTCCAAACAAACAGATGGACCTAAAGCAGGAGTAGATCTAGATAGATGTCTAGACTACTACTAGGACTAGATCTAACTTTAGGCATAGTTGGCAAGCAATGCATAGCGATATATCTATAATCTAGCACTGTTGACAGGAATAACTGTCGTTTCTGGGGATTTATTTAAAAGTTTCTGACATTTACTGTCATATCACATTGGTGAGACTAGGCCAACGTAACGTTAGACTGTTTAGTGTCGTACTCGTAATACTAAAATAGCGGAACAACCAAAATACAGACGGAGACTGAAGCTTTTGGTCTAAGTCAGATCTATTCTAGACCTACATGTAGATCTAGATAGATCTATCCCTGTCTTAAGGCTAAGTCAGGCTAAGTCCTGCATGTTCTAGGCCTAGACCAATACTAATATAGGTCTATCGTTAGATCTAGGCCTATATGTAGGTTCAGTCTCAGTTGCTCCACTACGGCACTAGACTAACAAAGTTACGTTTTGCTTCAGCCTTCAGGAAAGTAAAAAGTAAAAGCAATGTTCAATTCTCCTCCAAACAGACGGATATTAGTTGTAGATCTTGGGCCTAGGCTAGATCTAGGCCTAATGTTAGACCCAAGACTAGTCTCAAAAGTTACAAATGTTTTCCCTTAGACCCTAGGTCTACTTCAACTAAAGTAGAATAAAGATGTCGAGAGGAATCTACCCTATTCCATTTAGATTTTGACAAACAATACATGAAAAGTAATGAATGGGACTGATACATAAAAAACTGTGCAAGTCACTCGGTTTGGGATTGAAATGTTTTGGTAATTAACAAAATATAGAATAATCTGAATAACGAATTCTTACCATATATGGGTGATGAATGCTCTTCTTTTACTACAATAGTTGTAATTAGTTTCAATAAAATCAAACTTGTTAAGAAAAAACAACTTCAATGACATTTTTGCTATTTTGTTGCAGTCACCCCTGCAGCAGTTTAGAAGGTCATAGAATTTGACTTTGAGACTTTGGCTTAGCCATATCGTCTGACTTGAGACAAATGTCTTAAAGTTTATAGAATATCGTTAGGGAAGATTTCTTAGACAAGCAAAATGCTAAGACAAATTGCTAAGACTTAAGCAAAAAGCTTATCTCGTTTATGGAATACGGGCCCTGGTCACGTCTTTTGGATGGTGACGTTAAAGGTCGGTCCCAGACGTAAATAATCATTGATACACGTCTGACAAAATTCGAATACAAACACACACACATAATTGCTTAAAATGTGAGCATTACTCTTTATTTTTTCTTTAACTTTCGCTAAATCATTCTTCAATTCGTGAAAAAATTAAACAAGATTATATTATATCATATTGAACCAGGCTGTATAAAACTATATATACACTGAATTCAGGTCGGGTGTGTGTGATGGTGTGTGTGCGAGGGTGTGTGTGTGTTTGTGAATTTTCGTTTACAATATATTAAGAACTAAAGAAACAATTTAATACACGTGGATAGAACCATGTTATGACATTTATCAGAGAATTATGGGATATCCGTGGTGGATATTAATGGATATTGGATAAATCATTTGATTTGGTATTTGATTTATTCGATTAATTCTGTTTAGATAAAATGCTACGACAGTATGTTTTTTCTCAGAGCATGATTAATACACTCTAGATTTTTTAAACCAACCTTTTAATTTGTTCCAATTTGAACCAGTCAAATTATTGTCGGTTAAACATCAATGCATGCAAAACGAGATGGGGGTGTTTTAACCAACACCTTTTTAGTCAGTTCAGACTTTAACCAACTTTGGGGTTGGTTAAAAAAGTCTGAGAGTGTAGATCACAGATCGGGATAATCATGCCGAAGAAAAGAAGAGAAAATAACAGAGGGAAGAACAATTAAGTATATAATATCAGGCGAGGAGTGTACTACTCATTAAGTTGGTTAACATATAAACTATAATATTGCTGGATAAAAGAAACTTGAGAGTAAAACAAATGCGTTGCTTTTATCAAACCAACCGTGATTTCGTTGTCGATTTTATTACTGAAATGCAATTCTGTCTCTTGTGTATATTATTGAGGTTAAAGGTGGACCAATTTGAAGTCTATATGGTTACATGCAGCAGTGATGTTGGGACGTGGGGGATAATATTAGGGGGCGACCGCCCCGGGATTTTATGAAACCGTTTTGTTAAACAATTTTATTTTATTGATAAACTCATGAAATATTTGTACGCAATGAATATGTCAAAACGTTCTCTCAATTGTACAAGGAGCTATATAGACAATAAAGAATTTTATCGTATGTATAATCTCATCTTATCTAAGACCTATTCGTTTCTGGTATCATTATATATATTTTGTGAATCAGAAGACGGTAAAGTAAAAAAAGAAGGGGACATAAGGAAGACTGAATAAAGAAGATACTTTACAGTACACTATTCATGAGTCCCGTTTCTATGAAATTAAGTTTTCCCCTTGAAAAACAAAATAGAGTTACCCTTAAATTTCTTTACCCCAACCATCAACCTCTATTATATAATATTCCGACGCTACCCATGCTTCAAGCATTGATAACATCAAGAAAAAAAGAAGAAAATGTCCTACTGCAAGTTGTTTTATTGATTTTCCTCCCCTGAAATCCCGGATGTTACTTTCAAATAAAAGAAGGAAGTCGGAAACATGCATCATAATGATGACAGTAACGAAGATTAAAATATATTTAGAATGTCCTTTTTTAAATGAGGCCTTCTCATTCCTCCTCTTGAAATCCCGGCAATTCAAACAAAAGACATACTTTGTAAGATACAAAATAGAAACTTTGATTAGATTATCTAATTTAACAGGTTAACAGCTTTTATAGTCAATCGATCACCCAAAAAAAATAAACATAGAGAGAATAAATCAAAAGCAGTCTTTATACTCCTTGATTCATTGCAGCTTATCTATTGCAATTACCTCGCAGATTGGCGTGCATGAAAAATAATTTTCAAAGCACTGTAATACAAAGAGAACAAATAGAAAATTACATGAGAATAAGTAATAGTACATAATAAAAATAATTATTTGCGATCATTTGTTCGAATAGAATCGCATATTAATCTACAGAATGACAAAGAAAACATAATTAAAAGCACCAGCCGCAAGTGCTGAAACAACACCAGTTTGGAATAAAATCGATAGTGGTATACTGATCAGTGTTGTTTTTCAAATGCTTATCTGGTGTTAGCCCAAAGCCGAAGTGGTGCTGTTTCAACACTTCTCTGGTGTTTTCCTTCATATACAGTAGATACCGAGGTGGTGTTAAATTAGCACCGGTGTTTTTGCATTGTAGCAATATTACTGTCACACCAAGTAAACTGACTCCAAACCGACCGATAGTTTCCTATTGGTAATAATAGATTATGATCGGTCATTAATTATTAATCGCTAAATGGACCGGCCAATCAAGATCAATGTTACATGCCCATTTAGTTAAAATACTGACCAGGAACCAATCAAAGGTGTTCTTTCATCATTGTTTTTACGGGGCCTGGATCCTGTTTCATAAAGACTTGTTATAATAACAAATGCAACATTTCTGTAATAAATTTAATATCAGCCAATCAGATTGAAGGATTTCAGTAACTTTAAACTGTTATTGCAAATTTGTCATTATAACAAGTTTTATGAAACGGGGTCAAAGAGCCGGTGCGACTGCCACGTAAATATTAATATATCTTTCATTGCATCACGGGATATTAGCGACATACTTTCGAGGAAAGCCAAAGCAATGAACTTTTGACGCTGCATTGCAAGATGAGAAGCCGTGAATCATCATCTTATATTTGAACCTTGATAGCACACAGAGGTATCATGTCCTTTTCAAGATAGAGAAGGGGCGGAGCCAGGGTATTTTGATAAGGGGGAGGGGGGTAAGGCGAGCTTTGTGTGACGTCACTTTCCTTCTCAAATGAATATAAGGCGAAATTTTACACGACGAAGACCTGGATTTTGTAATATTCTTGTTTCTTGTTCTCCCCCCCTCGTTTCCCCTTTTCCACTCGTATGCCTACTTAAAAAATGATAGCCTAGGGCGGTCGCCCCAATGAAGCTTAGCCACTTTATAATTATGATCTAATAATACATTACTATACAATAAAATATTCGAAGATGATCCGACCATTCATTTCAAAAGATGGGAATAAGAATCTATTTAGATTAAATCCCATCAATAATAGAACAGAAAAAGAACTGAAAAATCCACAATTTATTGTGCAGCGCCAGATCGACGAGGCTCTATCTTTGAACGTCAAACATGGTGGCAACAACTCCCATCTTTTCACGTCTTTTGGTCTGACGCGGCCGGGGTTTGAACCCCGACCTCCCGGTTGTGAGACGGACGTTCTACCAACTGAGCCAACACACCGGTCAATATCAATGCAATTCACTTAAATTCAATAATCTATTCAGTCTCAATTTTCAGTTTTTTTAATGTTCGAAGAATATGAAAACAGTTTATGTTTTTACTCATGTTTAATGGTTGAAGAATATGAAAGCAGGATTGATTATTACAATTTATTGTAAGATCACATTCATTGCTTTTGCATTTGTTACAAGGATTATGAATAAATCTATTATTATACAATTTCGAAGAATTAAAAATTATTAAAAAAATTATATGGAGGAAATATGGTATTTTGCGCATGCTTATTGTACATCTCTAACTCTTTCATCCGAAAAAAAATAAGAAGCTTCTAAATTCCATAACTGTGATTTATGTTTTTTTTCTTATACGAAGCTAGGTTATCAATGTCTGTTAGTAAGTTTACAAAAATATCTAGCCGACCTCTATTCGACAGCAGTAAAGGACAATGCATGTAGTGACCATTATGATATGAAGAGTGAAAATTGCTAAATAATCGCGAGTAAGCAAAGCGAGCAAGTAAAATGTGACTTTTTCAAAAAGGAAAATTAATCTAAATTTGTGATATATTTCAGCATAATATACAGAAAATCATTTATACTTTACACTATTTCATACCCTCTTTTTCTACTTTTCTTTCTTTGTTCTTGTGGAAATTCGGAGGATGGGACTTACCCATAACCCATTACCGGTACCCGGATGTTTAAGAGGGGAGGGCGTGGAGGGGGGCAAGTGGAGCGCAACAGAGTATGTTGGGGCATATACCTTCTACTAACAAATTAATCTACAAATACTTTGCTTCATTTTCAATATTCATTGGGAACAACGGTTCCAACAGGCGTGACAGGGGTGGGGGTTGGGGAGCATCTGACTCCATGCCCCCCCCCCTCTTTTAGTGGTACCATCAAGTCTCCTATCGACTCCTGATAGTAATAGGGGAAGGTGGAGGTGGTAAAAATGATAGGAACTAGTCACCTTTCATGACGAAAATCCCAAAATCTCAGTCTCAGCTTCCAGTTCACAAAGTCTTTCCGAATAGACATCTAGGTTTACCGCGTACTAATTTTAGTCCCCCTTGATCTCTGTCTTTCATCGCGTGCCTGTCTCGCGGGCTGCCCCGGGTGACTCACATCATTGGATACCGTTCACTCTCTCAATGTTCAGCTACATAGCGCAACATGACGGACAGAAATAGGATTAAATGTAAATGATTTAGGAAACGTGAATTTTGAGAACGTACCTGGAGAAGAAAATAAGGTCAGAAGTTTAAAAGTTTCCCGGGGCGGAGCTTCAGGGGAATGGGAATATTCATATCCATTGGAAGATTTTATAATGTTATGGGCCAGAAAATAAAAGAAAGATAGGGCTATACTGTAAGATCTTATTAGGAGAAAAAGGAGAAAAAGTGAATAGAAAAAAATGTTTGGAAAGGGGCGACTTTGTTGTGTTTAAATAATCATTTTCAAAGCGTTTCATGGAATCTGCTCCGGCGAAATTGTTCCGCTGTAAATTCTTCACGCCCTAATGGAATGACCAACTTCAACCCTGGATTTAACAATATACCATATCCTAAACCTAATCCTCTACGCGACATAAAATTTATTGCAACCCTAATAAAACCCGGAGCAAATGTCGTGTCATCCCTGCTCATGCTAATGCTTCATGCACTCTCATGCTAAAAAAAACCCAAATGCATTCATCAATGACGAATGTATCCAGGGAACGTGCTTAAACCAATGTTTGGTCAAAATGTAACCCCTTTTATTTGGCCCGTATTCTGAAGTCAGGTTTAACTTAGACCATGGTCTAACTCTGTGCTAAAATCATGGGAAGCCAAAAGTGTCAATTTTTTTTTTATTAAGTTGTATGTTTCTTATGTTTACTGTGCTCCTTCCTGATTCATCGATGGTGAAGACAATCATCTATTTATACTTCCTAGACAATTATGAATGATTTGAGAGCCAAATGAGTTGAAATATGATATCTCTTCTGTTAGTGATTTATGGGACAATTGGCTATCCATACTTAAACCACAACTTTAAACCTGAGTTTAAGTTAAACCCGACTTCAGAATACGGGCTTTTGAGGATTATATTAGGACCATTTAAAATGATTTAACCGTATTTCTGGTTTTGTGTCATTCAATAATGCTAGACAGATATTAATGATACATTTTGAAAAAAAAGAAACAATCAGAATAAATACTAATCGGTTCTGACCTCATGGTCTGGAAGCGGGGGTACTTGGGGTGCTGAAACACTCCTAAGATTTACCTGGGAGGTGCTATATGTGTTATTCACAACTAGGCAACACCCCCTGGAAATTAGGTAGGTATACTTAATAGCAGGAATTAAAATAAAATCACCTTCATTTTGTAGCAAAATTCCCTTGTTTTTTTGCTTGTCAAATTTAAACCAATACCCCTATATTAACAAATTCCCAGGACCCTGTCTGACCTATGAGATCGGCGTTATAGGACTGCAAAATAATGCTTTATAGTCTATGTTCATCAGGGGAGTGTTTCATCAACATTTTCATCCGACAAGTTGTCAGATCTGACATCTTTCTCTGATGTTGATTGGCTGAGAGGTACTGTTACTATGGTAACTGTCGGATAAAATGGGACTTGTCGGATAAAACGTCCGACAAGTCCTTTCATGAAACGCCTCCCAGGGCATCAGATGCCCTGATTTTTCTCCCTTTGACTATTATGTCCCATTCAATTTTCGAATCTCTCTTCCATCTCTAACAGATATAATTGGTAATGACCAAATAAAATTATTTTGCTCACTCGATTCGCTCGCGACAAGGAAACCCCCCGTACAGCACATTTTGGCCCCTCAAAAAAATTTCGACTCATCACGCCACTGTCGATTCTAAAGATTGTAATGGCTCATTATCATCTAAAACTGTATTTTTGAAGACTGACAATGACGATACAATCGTTATGATTACTTTAATTAAAATACTATATGCCGCATTCATAAAGAAAGATATCCATCCAGCCAACCGAGATCACCTGATAACGAAAACTGCCTTGTCAGTGTATGCAAACCGTCTGGCGATTAATCTGATCTGTCTGACACCCAAATATTAAAACCCCACGGCTGGTAGACTAATTAAAACAAAAATAACAGTGACGTGCAGATAGGTCAAAAAATCACGACCAAGAAAAAAAAAAGAGAAAAGGAAAGAAAAGGTGAAAAAAGGGTGAAATGTGATTTTTTTTTCTTCTGAATATTATGTCACATTCTATCACAAAATTACTTGCTGTGTATTACAAAATTGTCTAAGTTTAGAATTAAAGGAAGAGGTAGAGTTGATGGCCCCACTCTCTACACGTGATATCAAACTGGTAAGTAGGGGGAGTTATCAGGACCCTTGTTGCTCAAAAACCTGCGATTAGACGTAGCTCACAACATTAAGCGCAAGTCCCCAAATACACGTCTATGATTGGCCCAAAGTCAAGTTACGTATGATGTACAGGAGTTTCGTTTTATTTGCAACCCTTTTATAGACCTGGGGCCTGTTGCGTAAACCTTTTGCCATAAAAAAAATCTGCCGGCAAACAAAATTATGCCATTGAAAATTATACATTAAAAAACTCTGGCAAAAAAAAATTGCCAGAGTTTTTCATGCAACAGGCCCCAGGTGGGCGTTTCATAAAGCTGTTCGTATATAAAGTTCGACTTTAAGTACGATTGGTGACCCTTTCCTGCACATGGTAAATGGTATAATAATTGGCGATGGTTTAGCGCATAAGAAAGGATCACCAGTCGTTCTTAAAGTCGCTCTTAACTTACGAACAGCTTTATGAAACGGCCCCTAGGCCCCAGGACCAATGTCCGGTTTAATCAGACGTCGAGTGGGGTCGTAGGTAAATCACGTATTTCATAATCATCCTGATAATTTGTCGTTTCCTGAATCGTTAAACGACAGTGATCCTCGAATGTCATCTTGATTAATCCTATCTTCGAATGATGTGATCGAGCTGACATTCCTTGCTCATCGAAAGTCTCTTGGGCTCAATAGATTCTACTGAGTAGATATATCAATTAATACCTAATATCAAACATATCGGATAGATTTCATTTCATTTCATTTCATTTATTTCCACAAAATTAAAATATATACAAAGCAATATAAAAATACATTTTGAAATAGTGGTGGACCAAATTAAAGCTCATCAGGCTTGTTTGGATGGCCCAAAATAAGATTCATAAGCGCATACATAATACATAAAACATAATACATACATAATCATAAAAATACATTCATATGGCATAAGACAGGACAGGAAAGAAGGAGGAAAGAAACAGAGAGGCTATGATTATTTGTCAAGAGAAAGAGGTTGGTCAGTGTAAAGTAAGTGTCGTTTGTAGTTAAAGTTGAAAAGTTTACATGTCTTAGCTGTCTGAAGATTAACAGAGAGATTGTTCCACAGTATAGGGCCCTGATAAAAAATGGTTGATTTGGCTAGCTCTGTGCGACACAGAGGAGGATGAAATTTACACCTATTTCGTGTATTATGGGAATGAATGGATCGATTCAATATAAAATAATTCAAAAGTGACGGTGGTATATTACCATGATAACAGTTATTCATGAATGAACCAGTTTGTAAAGAAATAATACTATGAATTGAAAGAATATTCATTTTGGAAAATAAAGAGGAAGAAGGGTGTAAATGATGAGAATGAGTTATAACTCTTAGTGCCCTTTTCTGTAGACGAAATATACGATTAAGATTATATTTTGATGAAAAGCCCCACACTGTGGAACAATAACTTAAATGAGAAGATATTAAAGAATGATACAATAATTTAAGAACATTTCTGGGCAAAAATGATAATTTCCTAAGAATTCCAATATTTCTAGATATGGTACCACATAGATGACTTATATGATTATTCCAAGACAACTTATCATCAATAATAACACCTACGAACTTCGTACTTGACACTCTATTAATAATACGATCATTATAATGAATATTTGGGATGTTATTACTAATTTTACGTGTACCAAATATTACATAGTTAGTTTTATCTACATTTAAAATCAACTTATTGGCACACATCCATTGATGTAATTTTATTAATTGGGTGTTCATGGTATTGATAAGTTGAGTTGGATCAGGATTGGAAAGAAAAATACTGGTGTCGTCTGCAAATAATATGTAATTTAATAAGGTTGAACATTTTGGCAAGTCATTTATGTAAATCAAAAACAGAAGGGGACCAAGTATAGAGCCTTGGGGCACTCCACATCTTACTGTATTGTATTTTGATTCCACACCATCTATAACTGTATACTGTTGTGGTGTTTCCTAAAGCCGTTCGTAAAGTTACAATCAACTTTAAATCGAGTGTTGACCTTTGCTTACCTTTAAAATCAGCACCGATTATTTAAGGAATATATATTTTTTTGCTATATACAGTATTGGGGACTGCGCTTCAAACATTTTTTGTTTACGGTTTGTTTTGTACTGTTATCTGCAAATTTAACACCATTTTTGTCAATGTGAATACTGGTTTACATGGTGAAAAATAAAACAAACACATAAGATTAACAACTGATAAGAGAGCAGGGGCCGCGGAAGCGGGGGTGGGGGGGGGGGGGTTGGGCTTCAGCCCCCTATTTGTTTCCAAAACCGTGTACAAAAACGTAAAATGACCATATGTTATTGTGATTTTTTGCATGGTCAGCCCCCTTCCTCACTTTTCGCTCAGCCCCCCCCCCCCCCCACTTTAAAAACCGTTCCGCGGCCCCTGGAGAGGGTAACCAGTCGTTCGAAATATCATGCCTATGCTAACAGCTTTTAACGGCCCTAGAGTTACCGGATTAAAATATTTTTTTATAGATGAGATTGAGGCGTGAGATCCAATCCTAAATTTGATTATAGGCCTATCCAGATACAAATCTTGAATCCCCCATCAATCTAGATTTCATCTCTGCTCCCATGGAATTTAGAGCTTTGAAATTTTCAGAAATGTTTTACAAATATCAATGGTAAGAGACTTACAAATCCCAAGATACACATCTTCTGGAAATTGAATGGTTCTTTTAAAAATCTGGAATTTCTAGCACGCTCACTTTGCTCGCAGCACCATTATCCAAAGTTTGAACCCCTCAAATATTTTTACTTATTACATTGTCAGGTATTCGAAAAGGATCAACACATGATATAGTATTTAAGACATATTATTATTTTGACGAGACATTTAAAAAAAGATCGCTTTATTTATTTATTTATGTATGTATGTATGTATGTATGTATGTACGTATGTATGTATGTATGTATGTATGTATGTATGTATGTATGTATGTATGTATGTATTTATTTATTTATTTATTATTTATCTATTATTTCTTTAATTTTTTTTTGGGGGGGCTCCTCCCCTTTCCTATTATAACTAAGGAACAAATAACACCACCCCACTAGTGAACAAGCAAATCAAACGTCAAGACCTTAGTATTATACCCTCACTATGAAAATGATGAATGTCATTACCATTTTTCTAAATAATTGACATTTCCTGTTATTGTAAATGGGTGGGGTACAACATTGCTGATGATATTCACGTTATATAAACTAGGATTTACTCTCATCATTATATGACAATGACTCTCAAAAAAAAAAATCGATTTTGTTGGTTCACCAAATTATTTCATTTTAAAACCAGTGGCGTACTATCAGATGGGGGCTTGGGGATGTTTGCCCCCCCCCCCCCCATTTTGAAAGCCAAGGGGAAAAAGACAAAGGAAAAAGAAAAGGATGAAATATTATGTAATTTTCTGAAGAGTATGTCAAGATCTATCACAATATTGGATTTTGTAATAGAAATGTCAAAATTTGCTCGCGAGCATCGCTCGCTGGCAATTTTTTTTAATTATTATTTTTTTTACATATTTTGCCCGATACGCCATATCTGCCCCTCAATTTGTTGGCTCATTACGCCACCGTCTTAAACAATGCAATTTATTCGTAATGGAGAACAACAATTATTTAAGAGGGCTGCTTGCATTATTTCAGAAATATTAATGAGCTGAGATGTAACATTATTTTCTGAAATTAAGTAGCAACTAGAGTTGAAGATGAATATCACCCTCAAAACTATTTTTTTTAGTTTTAAAACACAATTAAAAAGGCTCGAGGAATAACGACGTTTTCAAAATGTTATATTCTTATTTACCGTGTTGTGAAATCATCTTTAATATGACAAATTACAATATAAGCCATTGCTGTGTAGAATCAAACATTATACCAATGTGATCTTTTTCGGCCCTTTTAAATGTTAGTTTTGATAATTCCCTGTTTACAGTAATAGATATTTGAAAATATGATTCCACAATTTATGGACAAATTAGCAATCTAAATTTTGAAAGGCTCTGGCTATTTTCGCTGTCATTCCTTTCTTCTCCTGTCGTTATCAATCACAATTTCTATCTGCAACGGGCCCCCATGGGGGCTAGGGGGCAATGGCCCGTATGATTCTATGAATATGTATAGGCCTACATGAACAGGTGTGGGGTTAAAATTGGAAGATGTAGTAACACGCTGGTCACTGTTGGTCATTGGTCAATTAAAGACATATATTTAGATCTCCCTGATCTGTTTATAGCCATTAACGATGGCGGGATGCCTCAATTATTAATTAAGTAATTAGTCTATACGTGATTCTCATCACCGGTTTATTAAGTCATTGGAATGAGGGAAAGACTGAGAGCTAGGGGGAGAGGGAGGGGGGGGGAGATGAAAAGAGAGAGAGAGATAGAGAGAAATATAGAGAGAGGGAGGAAGAAAGGGGATGGAAAGATGGTGGGGTATATTTATTGCTCATTGGTAACAGATTCACAGCGCTTGTACCGAAGTCGATCATGTTATTAATACGTTGCATAGTAAAACAAAACTGAACATTCTGAATAATTAATTACATTAAAGCCTGGTTTACTGTTTACAAGAACATGAATACTGTACCAACACCCGTTAGAAACAGAATTACTTAACAAATATTTTAAATATTCCATCAACGATGTTCACCTTAAGAATATGTACAAATTTCTTGTTTAAATCTTAAAATAATCGTGAATTTTGTGTAAATTCAGATCCATAAACACGTGATAGAAAAAGTTTATAGGCCCTACTTTGTAATAAGCAAGTCGACCAAGTCATCATTGTGACGCATTATTTGACACATTTCTCATCAAATTAAACTAATCTTTAAAAAAATAAGAAGAAGACAGCTTCCAAATCGGAATGTCCCAACTTTTTTTGAAGGCAAAATTGCGATGAGTATGTGAGATTAGTAAAGTATTTATACAGACTTGATACTCCTAATCTATTTGATCACTGACACTTTCAAGCAAGGATGAGACTCACAGGTGAGCTAATTACCTTTGACAAACACTAATCGGGCACATCTATGAATGCAATCCTGGGTAGATTTACGACTTAAAGCGACATGTTCAGATGATAAGAACAAGATACCTCGGATGACAATTTCCCAACCGAGTCTAGGGCCCTGTCTTACAAAGAGTTACGGTGATCCGGGGAGCGTTTCATCAACATTTATGTCCGACAAGTTGTCAGATCTGACAACTTTCCCCGATTCTGATTGGATGAGAGGTACTGTTGCTTATGGTAATTGTCGGATAAAATCCTTTCATGAAACGCTCCCCCGATCAACCTCAATCATATGGAAATCCATCAATGTCATAATTTTTTATACAGGATATTTGAACAATGTCCTTTGTAAACAAAGAGAAGCACACGGAATTTTCAAGAAATCGATGAATGTATGATGCAAATCATATAGTTCGAAAATAAAATATTTTGAACAAACATGCATATTGGATGTTGACGTTGCTGGCTTTGTTGATTGGATCATTTGCAACTCTGTGTAAGACGGCCCTGATATGTGCTAAGAACGCAAATCGTATATATACAGTGTATTCCCAACCGAGACAATGACGCGGAATGTTCTGATTTAGAAAAGAATCAAATCAGCCTTACTATACTGCTTGTTGCTGCATGGCGTATAGATATGGGGCAGGAGGGGGGGGGAGACTTGGACCCTCCATAAGTCCTACGACCTTGGAAAGTGGAGAAAATAAACTAAAAGTGATATTTATCATTATCTTCACCATTTTGATCCAAAAAACTATCACCAAAATAGATATTTATATTACAAAGTTCATTTTTTCAATTTAATTCAAGGTGAATATTTTTGCTCGCTCGTTTCGTTCACTCGTAGGAATTTTGCCTAAAATTTTTGGCACATTACGTCAATGCTCTACTTGAATAAGGAGGAAGAGAGAGGATTTCACGTCAATATCAGTTAAGAAATCTCATTAAAGGGAAAGTTCACCTTGAAGAAAAGTTTACCTTGAAGAAAAGTTTGTTTTAAAAATAGCAGAAAAAAAATGATAAAAAATATTTTTGAAGGTTGCAGGAAAATACATTAAAGATTAAGAAAGTTATCAGAATTTCAAGCTTTGGATTTGTGACGTCATTAACGAGCAGCTGCTCCATATTTCATGTAATATAAAATGAATAAATTTCAATTGTTCAATGGTTCCTGATTAGTTATTTTTGTTTTGCTGGGACTAACGTATTGAAGCACTGGCGATCAATTCTTTATGTTCATTAGCAAAATCATCATTTAGGGACCTATCTTTTTTTTAAAGCTATATGGAAACCCCCTCGAAGGAATTGTGGACTTCACCTTTGGTAGCTAGCAAAAAGTGACAATTTTTCTATCCTTCCAAAACTATTTATGTTTATATGACTGATGGTATCCATCATATTCAATGATATTAAGTATCGAATTCTGTGTTATTTCAAAGTCTGGTGGCAATTAACATGATTAGTTGGTTACCATGGATACTACATGATTCATTATCATCCTAATCCCACAAAACAAAATCCAGTGTTACAAAACAATAAACCAAAATCGGCTTAAATCAACTAAAAAGCTAACTTTGACAGTTTTGTTTTGACAATAGATCAGTCTGAGCTAGGATTTAAGCGTGACTCAAACTCAAAAAGTTAATCTATTAAAAAAAAAAGATGTAAATAAGCGTAAACATATTTTGAAAATCAATAAAATCAGTTCGAACTTATTTTTTTTCCAGAAGAAACCAGTGGCTTGCAGCCCTTTACAAAACAGGGTCCGTTTCATTAAGACTTGTTATGGTAACTAAATGCACAATTTCATATAACATTAGCCAGTCAAATTGAAGGATTTCAATAGCTTTTAACTGTTATTGTAAATTTGTTACTATAACAAGTTTCATGAAAGCGGGCATATTATCAGTTGGTTTGAAGTCGAGTGTGACTGTACCAATTAGATCAGTTTACTTTCCCTAATAAAGAATGAGTTAGGGGTTTGAGGGGGTGGAATATACACCTGTTTGCCCCATGTTCTTGAGTCATATCGTTGCCAGACGGGGGTAAAAGTGCACCCCTCTACCACTTCCTTCCCAAGTACCGTTCTTATACCAATCTTTGAATCCGCCCCCGATTCGGAATCATCAACGAGAGATCAAACGGAAATTAGAGTGCCCCGACTCATTGCTTATCAAAATGTGAAGGAGTTGAGAAATAAGAATTCGTTATCTTATTAGACAACAGGGGAAGTGCAAGAGGTTAGATATGGAGAGAGGATGAGGGGAGGGGACAGGGGTCTGGGTGAGATTTTTTAAAGGGGGGGGGGGTGCTGGTTTGTTAAACTTGGGGAAGTTCACCCTGACAAAAAGTTTATTGTGAAAAATAGCTAGAGACTGATACAATATATTGGTGAAGGTTTGAGGAAGTACATCAAAGATTGAAAAAAAAGTTAGGAGAGTTTTATTTTTGTTTTCATTTGTGATGTCATATGCGAACAGCTTCCCTATAACGTGTATAGTAAAAAGTCAGTGAAATGTAATTTTCTCCAAAAAAATGGGAATGGTTTTTATTGTACCTTCAATATATCAACAGACAAGTTATTTGACATTCGCTTCTGAAAAGAAAACGTTTTTAGTCAAATTTATAAATTTTATAATACATAACATATGGGGCAGCTGCTCGTTTATGCTCACAAACTAAAAAAAATAGATTATTATAACTTCTGTGATGGATTTTCCTCAAAACTTTTCCAACATTTTTATTATTTTTGTATTCCATTTCTACAACCAACTTTTCTTCAGGGTGAGCTCTGAAGAAATGAAGGTGAATAGATTTAGAAAAGCAAAAAACAAAGGGATTTTGGTCAGAAAAGGGTATAATTACAAGCAAGAAAAAATATAAATATAACAATATTCAATTTAGTTTACTATATGAGCTTACGGTTTAAAGATAATATAAAACTGGTATAAAAATGTAAACGAAAATTTTTAACATTTAAGAAAAAGAAACATTGAAAATTGAACACTGCTGTTATCTAAAATCATTTTTTTTCTTCAAAATTTTAACATTACATGACAAGTTCATAATTCATATTATAATAAACCATGGTGTGTGATTGTGTTTTCACTGTGTGGCAACCCAACTAAAAGGTACCCGGTAAATCTGTGGATTGAGCATATGGGGTTCAAAAAGTTTATTTTCAATTAGTCTAATGCCAGTTCGTCCAATTACCAACTCGTCTACTATCATTTGTTCTACCAACAGTTCGTCCACTATCCACATGGTCTAATTACCATTTCGTCCACTCACACCATTTCCTCTAATAACCAGTTGGTCCAATAGCCATTTAGTCTAATTGGACAAAGTGTTGATTGGGAGAAGTAAATTAAATAGATATTAGACCAACTGTTTATGAGACGAAATGGCCGTAGGCGAACTGGTGATTAGACGAAGTCATGATTGGACCAAACGGTTGAAAGACGAAATGTTGGTGGACGGAATGGCTTCCTACTAAATGAAGGTAGACCATGTGATGAGTGGACAAGCTGGCAATAAACGAATTAGAAATTTACCGTTCAAACTAGTTGGTATATTGTTCTACGAGGGTGCATACCGATAAGGATGTACATATAACTGTTTTGTGCAATATGATTAAGGGAAATTTTGAAATGTCATATCTTTCTTATTTTTCATCCAATCTCGATGAAATTTTTGGTGTTTTGCTTGTTGGATTAAAAAAAAATATTGTTCTCATTTTATCAAAATTTTTGTTGGAGTGGACTTGTCCTTGAAGGAACTTTTTTCCTTGCCTGTTTGTTTTTACGGGCTACGTTGCACGAAACAAATGACATTGTCAGGATAACAACCACTGATAACAATACGTAAGAGGATCAGGTAACTGACTCAACATACCTTAGGGCAGAAGGAGAGGCCAAATGTATATCAATCATCATAATCATATACGTTACAGGTACATGATCAGGTATTATCAAAACTGAGGCATGAAAACTTCTGCTCACGTAATTGGTAGGCTAGATCAAGATGAACTATGGGTGCTTCTTTTATTCTTATCCTTATACTACTCCTTCCTATTCGGCCATATATCTCTCTTGTTATGGTTTTTGTTCTCCCTCTTCTTTTTTCACCATGATGATGATGATGATTCATCATCATCATCATCATCATCACCACCACCATTATCATCATCTTCATCATCATCACCATCATCATCATCTTCATCATCATCACCACCACCACCACCACCACCATCATCATCATAATTATCATCATAGTCCTTATCAATCATGACCCGGACTGACGCCCCTTTTTTATGTTATCACTCCTCGCATAAGAATTTTTTTCCTTCATTCACCCTCCCTCTTAACGCTCTTATAACCTCTTAGCAACCCACTGTCACCATGGTCACGATTGTTCTTGGTTCTATACCGGTCAATCCACAAGACCTAATCTACATGATCTATACTTTCTACATGAGAAACAAAGACAATAGCCCCAACCCCATCAACACAATAGAGTTAATCATAATACCAAGCACGGGGAGGAGGAGGGGGGGGGGGGGGGGTACGGGCCCCCGTTTTGGGGATCTTTTCTTCAGTTCTTAGTCTTATCTTGTCAGATCTTCACAGAAGAAATTTAGTGCCAATCTCCCCCTTTGGTCACTCCTGGATCCATCTCATTATGGACACATAAACTTTTGATGTTGCTTACAAATTGTGACTTTGTTTGATAAATTTATTAAATTGTACTTAGACGCGTTAAACGTAAACAATAAAAAATATATATAAAAAAAAAAACGCTTTATGCAGGGAAGTGAGAGTTCCCGGGTTAATGCATCAATTTATCTTCATAAAATGATTAGGTATTAAACTCAAATTTTGACATTCAATTAGCAATATCCAGCTTCTTATCAAATAATCGAATCTATTGTTTTTAAAATAAAAAGATGCTGTTTGGATTATGATACAGAATTATTTTAAACTTAGTTTGAAAGAAAAATAAATCACTTGAAAAAGCTAATCAGGCTCTACGTATCAATTATATATTTTTTTATATACCATACAAAAGCAAAATATTATTCCTTTTGGCATTATTTTCATCACTGGGGTATATAGCCAACAGGGATTGTAAAATATTTAGGAACATAATCATATTCCTTTATAGACTTCAAACAAGATATGAATGAATAGATATATAAACAGAGGACATGTAATGAATAACAAAATATATGTATATTTGTAGACGGGCGTCGCGTCGGGGCCGCCCTGAACCCGTTTTGATACTAATAAATTCTTATTAAGAGCACATGCATACTACGCTACACTGATGAACATGCTTGAAAGTGTTTGACTGATGAGGCGCTTTGAGGACATGTTAATTATCGCAACTCTGTTAACAATTAACATTGATTAGTCTTGTTAAAAGACGCTAATCTCTTTAATCCGTTAGCTGTCTGGCATTCCTCATTAACATGTTGCTATAAATACTGATTCGCGCATGCTTGTCACAGATTTGTTAATTATCAATTCAACACTTCTCATTCCGTTGAAACAAAGAGCAATTTCTAAAGATGGCAGAAAGAACAACGATGTTTCAAGAAATCATATAAAAAGAGAAAACAGATATGTGATGCTCAGTAATGTGTACAATCAGATCTATGGATAAGCGCGTGCAAAAAAAGCAATCAATTCTGAATATTAAGCGCGTCTCTTGTTTAAACTTCCCAGATGACATAACCCAGGGGCGGATCCAGAGTTTCCAAAGGGGGAGGGGGCACATTTTTCCGAGGAAAATTTTTTCAAAAAAAAAAAAGGGGGGGGTAAACCAAAAATTAATTTCGTCCCCGACATAAATGATAAGCAAAAACAAAAATTTTTAACCAAAAGCTAAGGATATTGCGTCCCCGAAAAAAAATTAGTGACATAACCAATTCAAGTTAAAGTTTATGTCAACGAATGTCGAAAGTGATACTCTTTCAGAGAATATAATACTGGTCAGAACCATAGCTATGATATGAATGGTTCTGATACTGGTTACGTCTTGCCACCCTCTACGTTCGCTTATGGTCTATTATTTATGGATCCTCTCTTCCATGTGTTCACGTGACATACTTTTCGTATAATAAACAGATAAACGATAATGAGACAATATCCGAACTTATTAGTAAACAATACTCGAATCAAAATGCGTTCCACGATTGCATATTTAAAAAAGGTCTGTTTTTAAGTGCCATTAAATGTGATTAATTAAAAACAAAACCCTGTTTTTCATAGATTACCAGTTGAACTTGGAGATTGTTGTTATTTACTCGTCTGAGAACCGGAAAACCAAGCTGTTTGCTTTCCTGAACACATAATTATGACGTCATCACTGCAATAGAAGCCTAATATGACCAATTAGTATAAAATGACTTGTTAATTAATGTTTGTGATGACGGCATATCGCTGATAATATGAAAAGAATGGTTTTCATCGGAGATAACGTAGTAATTAAATTATACCGTGGGAGTGCGTGATTTGAGGCCAAAGGAAAGCGGAGGATGAGAGCGTTTTTTTTTTAATGATTGAGGTTGACGGACTGGTCAATTTTCATTTAGCTTGACCACTCTCGACCAATGGAGACGGCGCAGAAATTCTTTTTCGTTTCTCTACCAAATGTTTTTTAATCTACATGTACTTTTCTTTTCTTTTTTTAGCATTCCATGTTTATTGAATATCAACATAACATATTATCCGATACACAATACCGAGTGAGTCATTAAAAAAAAACCACACATACAAAATCGCTAATTCAATGAAAGTCATACGCACATAACTATTACATTATGTTCTGAAAGGGTGTCTTCTCTCGTGTGATTTGATGGCATTTCTACGTGGTATATATTTACAATGGATCATGGATAATCAGGAGTTTTTTGTTGTTGCTGAGATGTAAAATTAATTCACTGAAGCCTTAATCACAGAAAAGTTGATCGAAGTAAACAAACATGGTAAAATTCATTATGGCTTTTAAAGGGTTAACATTATTGCTTTTAGTATGCTCATGTTAATGTAGTAGAAAAGGCATTTTGAATAGAAGTTTCCTCCATCTTATCCAGGATTATGAATTCATGGACATCTAGTTTCATTCATTGCCTTATTTTTAAAACAAAAGAAATGTTACATCACCCTGAAATTTAGGGAAAAAATAGAAAGGTTATCCCATACTGATTTAAATAATAACAATTAAAGCAGCTTTTTATGAATGATTCTATAAACTGCTGTATTTTTTAAAACTAAAACCGCATTATGTTTGTATCTTTAGTTGAATAAAAAGGTATTGTAAAAACCCCAAGATTCTGTTGTCACAGTCAAGCAGCTATTTGTATAATTCTAATACGCTGTCCCTTCAAATTATACTTTATTTTTTGTTGTTGTAAATCTGAGCATATCCTGATGGTGGCGTAATGAGTTTAAACTGTTTAAACAACTACTGTGCGATTCGCATAGTTAACATCGATGTTTAAATTATTTTTGACACTGTAGTGACAAATTGGGGGGGGGGGCAAGCGCCCCCAAGCCCCCCCCCCCCTTCTGTACGCCACTTTAACTGAGGCATGTTAAGCATTAAGTAATCAAAAGCGGTGCTTCGAGGAAAACACGTGTAGCATGACAGTTGGTATGACATTTTCATTAAAACTATATCGAATCGCATCGCACAGGCATGACATGTCATGATATTAAAGTACACTCACATTGTATATTGTGAAACGTGCATTATTTGATAAATTTTCACTCCCAAAAGAAGGGGAATTCCACTCTCATAAGATGTAAATCTCACTCCAAAAGGATTGGTCCCTTGTCTCACCTTCAGAGGAGTGTAATAAGGGGCAGAACACTCTTTTTGCTTTTAGAAGATAAACTCTAAAGAGTAGCCATTCAAAAATGGAACAAGGTGAACAATGGGCAGCCAAAAGCAGGGTGCATTATATCGCGGGAACCCATTGGCTTACGATGTTTGATCACGTGGTCAGTGGGTGGCGCCAACTTTGATAACAGCTGGAAAGCTAGCGGACTAAAGACGATCGACTAGTGGGGAAGGTCCCCGGATCAACTCCTTGGACGCACGTCATGTTAGCCTCTTGACATCTGAGCTGAATTATAAAATATTCATGAGGAACGTCTTCCTAATGAATATACATGAGTCATGATTACCAGTCACCTTTAGTAAACCAATGAAATGTCAAAGCTGTTTCGTCCGGGGTTCGGAATACTATAGTAGTCCACTATTCTGCGGGACACTAAAGGGGATATAACCAGCAAAATGCTACAAGTAGTGGTACTACTACTGCTACTACTAGTACTGGCCGTAACAGACCCATCGCCGCCCCGAAACTTCCCGGGAGATACTGGTCAGCCGCATTGTGATACCTTTCATCTCCCTCTTATGTATACATAAGAGGGAGATGAAATGGCTATAGCCATGGTAACGCCCATCTTAATGTCTAATTTTCCTTTCCAATCCCCTCACTTATCTCAGTCTCCTAGTCTCGGATTTATCGCTTCGCTTGTTGTTGACGAGATGAACACGGACTTCCAGGGCATGCAGACAAGACGCAAGAGAATGGTAATCTGCAGGCACAGACCCTGATTGAAACTTAGATCAACAAGTATGTCTCCACGCAAAGACAAACAGATACAAAACTTTCTGAGCGAGAGGGCCTTCAGTACACAAGGCATGACTAGGCTGCACATTCAGACCCTGAACTCGAGTGAGGGGTGTGCACAGCAGACTAAGATAAAGGTGACGAAACTCTGAGAAACAATCCTGCAAGTCAATAAGTAAACGTCCATAGTAAACGTCTTCAAAGGATTTAGATTTGAACCCTTTGAGATTAAATTTTTTTTTCAACCCCTGCAATACCAAGACGTTTGTTAATCCGAAAATGAGATAAAAATGTAAAGGTGCATGTGTTATTCATATTAGTTAAAAAAAATAATAATAATGAATCGTATGAGCCTTACTTTAATTTCGAACTACCTACCGCCCTTTCAAACGATAAAAAAATCTTAATTTGAATGATGATTCTAGTGAGTAATAAGGCTAATGACGAATATTTGCTCGTGTGAAACCAAACTAGAACATTATTAGAATCACGAACGTTAATCACAGTCACGACAACAAGAGCAGTCATCAGTACAATGATGATTCAAGATTCACGTGTGAAAAGGCCCGAAGTCCTCAAAATCGGAATTTTATTTTATTGTTAGATTATAGCGAACATCCGAAACAAAGGAAAACTTTTTCAGTTTCGGACATTTTGAATGTTAACTAATTTTCGGATATTTTTAAATAACGAAAGCGAAAATGCGAGACGAGAGACATGGAAAGAGGGAGAGAGATTGGGAGGGGTTGATGGCGCTATTTCAGAATATAAAGAATGATCAATTGTGGACGTGCCGTGGCCGAGTGGTCTAAGGCGCCTGGCTATACATGGAAAGTCCGGAGTTCGATCCCCGGCTGCGGCACCTATGCCCGTGAGCAAGGCATTTAATCTACAATGCTCTTTTATCCTGCTTTCAAATAAATGGAAATGCTTTATGCATTATTGGTAACTAGGTGTGCACTTGTTTAAAAAAAAAAAAATTGACGATGAGGATGACGATTTTCCGTTCGTATTTGTATTTGACTGTATTGAATTTATTCAATCATCATAATCTTATCGTTTATCTACTAAAATATCGAAATTTGTACACGACTTTTATAATTCTCATAAACTATAATACGATGAAATGTCCTGAGATAATTTACAAGTACATGCAATTTTGTATTGTTAAAATGAGTCGACAGCGTACAGCATCGCAAGAAAATAGAAAAGCAAACTATTACATGATTTAAATGATACATTTGTACGTGCCCGTTTATATGAACCTCTCAAATCAGCTAGCATTGGTATGAAATCAACTTCATGTTTTCAGAGAATCCAAATGCAGGCTGTTTCGAGACGTTAATTTGTTTTTAACCGAACTTTCCAATTTTATCAAAACAGATAAATATCAGATACGGAGCAATTTTACAAATTGGTTTTCGATTCATGAATACGCTATGTGCTCGTCATGTCAATTGGACCATAATATTGCAGAATACTATCATTTTTTTTATAACTCTTATAACAATTATGAATATTTACTTTTTCAATCAAAATAAGTGCCACCTTGCAAACATAAATAAACAACAGTAGTTATTTCCTGAATCCGTCATCGACATTAAACAAGTTAATTAAAGTGAAAGTGCTGAAGGCGAGGTGCTTTGAAAGGAAAGGTATAGTCTGCTTCGACATAATAAGGACTAATTTGGTGTAGTAAAATGCTGTATAAATAAAGTCATTGATTTCAATAGAAGCGTAGCTCTCACCATAATCATTCCTATTTTCTGTTTCTGGTGTCTACCCCCCCCCCTTGGAAATTGGCATCGCAGCTTTCGGCTGCATATCGCAAAGCTGGTATAACTAATCAAATACGATACATCTTTCTTCTAAGTTAACAGTCACAATGGTTGACTTTATCACTAGACGACAGTATTATAACGCTCGGGCTTTTTTTTTTAGAGACAATGACCGAGCGGGGATTCGAACTCACAATCAGGAGCCCGATATCCTAACCGATAGACCACACGGCCCCTAATTCTTGTGATAGAATATTACAATACTAAAATGCCGACATTGATATGATAACTTTCATGTTTCTGTTACGATGTCCGTTATGTTGATTGCCATTACTTTTTTTTTAAAGTAGTTATTTTATATCATACAATAACACAAAACGCAGACTTCAGTGACCACCTTTAAAGGCGACCTGAAAACATACCTGTATAACAGTGTTTTTTTTTTTTTTATAGACATTGACTTATTGTTCAGACATGTATACATGTAAATGGTTTTTGTTGTTCTGCTCTGAAGCGCCTTGAGCATCTAATCAAGATGGAAAGTGCGCTATACAAATCTCATGTATTATTATTATTATTTATAGAACAAAGGCAAGCTTTATTAATGTGAGTTTTTAAAAGAATCAGATTAGAGTCGTGGTGGTGAATGTCTAATTTTTGACCTTTTATCTCAGATGATTTTCAGCATATTTTCCCAATGGACGTTTTTTAGGTGAGGAAACACATGGTACACTATACAGTGCGTCCCACAAAAAACGAAACCGAGATTTATCGATGATTTATCATAATTTAATCACAAATACAATAGACAAATGACCTACCATTGTAAAGCTTAGAATCTCCTTTTTCATCTGAAATTACTTAGATTATTTCTCATTCACGCATGGGTGAACAAAAACAATTTGAAGAGGGGATACCAAAAAGTCATTTGGCGGGCTGTATCTGGGTTCCAAAAAAGAAAACCACATTTTTAAAAAGTTCAATATCTGTTCTTTAATTTGATACCTCAATTACCGAAAATGGTCAAGAAATAAGAAAGTTCTGGTTATTTGAAATAAGGCTTGAATGTCAATAATTTCATAAAATGAAGAGGTTCTACAAGCTAGCGTTCAAACTCACTTGACACTCCGTTTTGATGACGATCAGCCATGCATTAAGTCTTTTGTTAACCATGCGATAGCTTCTGTGGGAAACCGGTGAAAACACGTTTATTTAATGAAATTATGGAAATACAAGCATTGTTTCGAGGGAACAGAACTTTTTTACTTCTTGACCGTTTTTTGTGATTAAGGTATCAAATAAAAGAGCAGATATTGAACTTTTTAGGCATGTGATTTTCTTTTTGAAATTCAGATACCCCCGCCAAATGAGTTTTTGGCATCCTTTCTTCAAATTGTTTTTGCTCACTCATGCGTGAATGATGAATAATCTAAGTAATATCAGATGAAAGAGGAGATTCTAAGCTTTACATTGGTAGGTCATTTGTCTATTGTATTTGTGATTAAGTTATGATAAATCATCGCTAAATCTCGGTTTCGTTTTTTCTGGGACGCACTGTACAAGGTATTCAGGAACTGATAATTGACAGAAATACACTCTAAGAAAATATCATACATATATTTTTTGCAATTTCAATTAATAAAATGATGGCATTATTACTCCAAAGTAACAACGAGGTATAGTTCATCAAAAGAACAATATTTCTAACAATGACTTGTGATATTGACCGCAACAGAAAGTGCAATGCGCTTAAGAACGTACTACTATAGAAATTAATTAAGTCCTTGCTTGGTCTTGTAATCTAGTGCCATTAACAATTCTGCATATTTAAGAATTCCACTATTTTATACTCTAAATGTCAATATAGGCCTATATACATGTATAAATATGATTAAATTGTATTGATTCAAGGCTTTGGGTAAAAGGCTTACTGCTTCTTTCATTGTGTCCTTTACTTGAGGTAGAATTTAAGAAACACATATCTTCACATTTTGATGATGATGAAAATGATGATTAAATAAGTTTAAATATATTTTATGCCACCCACTGAGAAATAGGGATTTAAATTTGAGGTTTGTATTAAATGGAACAATAGCAGCACACAAGGGGTACTAATGAGCATAATACCGATAAATGCTCACGTATGTACCTTTAAGGGTTCAATCAGCTACATTTATACCTCGGTCACATTTGCTCTATACGGCGGCCGTATACGGCGAGTCGAAAACAGCCGTTTTAACATTTTTTGTACCAGCTATACATACTTTGTTTGAATAAAACGGATGTTTTCGACTCGCCGTAAGGCCGCCGTAGAGCAAATGTGACTGATGTATAAGGGTGCACAGATGAACCATTTTAATGAAGTTTTAAATTTGAACAAACCTTTTCAAACCTTAAATATCATGCACCCTAAAAGGTGCAAGTGCAAAGTTGTATCTTTCAGGGTGCAAACGAGCATTTTTGGGTGCAAAATCATAAAAAAGATGAATATGTTGCACCCTTTCTCACTGCTTAGGGGTGCAAGATTACACCCCAAAGGTGTTACCAGTGTTTCCTTTAGGGTGCAAAAATTTATCAGTGTGAACCTTTCAGTAAAAGACTGACTTGCTACAGCTTTATTAAACTTACAGCAGATGTGACAAGTGGGTGGCGCCCTTTTCTTTATTTTTCTCTTTTTAATAACAGGTGTAATAATATAACTGGTTACATGACATATGCCTCTCTTATTGAAACTTTATTATCTTTTCGTTTCCCTTTCTTCCAAAGTTACGCTTTGTCTCTTTCTTTCAGATCTTCAACAATCACCTGAGAATTGTCGCCCCTATACCGCTACATGATATCGACACCTACTGACGAGGCCCGTGTCGATTCTCCGATATTTTGCTGCACCATCTTTTTTGCACGAATGCACGGGAGTTTCAATGCAGTAAGAAACTTAATAAGACCCCAGCGAAACTCTTTATTTTTCCATCCATAAATGATTGGGTTGATAGCAGAGTTCACACAAATGAAGAAGAAGCTTAGTTGATTGATAATAAAACGTTCTTCATATCTTAAATTGTTGTTGATTTGTGGAGAAATGAAGAAAAAGATCGTGACGGGGGTCCACGACACGACAAATGTTCCGACGATTCCAAGAACGGTCTTGGTCGCTTGTAAGTTTCCAAGACGTCTCTGTTTCTGCGCTGCGTTCATTCCTCTGGCCTGGTCCCGGATTTGCCTGGCTTGTCGAGCAGCAACCCTCCATATGTACAAGTTAAATGATGTTAGCATTAATAGGCCTAGGCAGACCAGTAGGGCCATGGCTAACTCAAACTTTGATATGGCGGGAGTATTGAAATAAGCCCCGCCCCCACACTGCCCGACCTGATGATCGATACTGTCGGTGAGACTTGTGATCCATACATAGAGAAACGCACATGCGGGGCATGATCCACCGATCCAAACCGATACTATCGTCATCGTAACGCGACGTTTTGTAACAAAGTCACAGTAACGTAGTGGCCAAGTTACAGCGATCAGTCGATCAAGGGTTACGATAATTTGATGCATAAGGGAAACTCCGCTCATAAAATAAGATGGCGCTAACATGTACGTCATCTTGAAACAGTCCATCGTATGTGTTTCTGCGTCAGTATATAACTCACACGGAATCGTCAACGCCCCTTGTACAAAGTCAGACACTGCCAGACTTGCGAGGATGAAGTTTGTAGGTGTGTGCAAGCGAACCTCCCGATATACTGTTGCCATGACTAAGAGGTTGCCGATTACGATACAGAGCGATAGCGGTACGAATGCCACGAGTAAGATAACGATATGCGATGAGGCCATCGTCATATCTGGGATGTCACGTGACATGTTCGTAACAAGCTCTTTACTATTTATACTCTCCATTGTCGCGATTGTCGTTAACTATATTTACAAAGAAAACAAAGAGAGAAAGATTTGCTGATTTTAAAACGAAAATGGAAACCCTGCCTCTCTCACCATGGTTATGACTCCACCGCTGCCTTGTCAAGAGAACGTTCATGAAGTATCGTTCGATAAGTCGCTTCTTCTGTATGATAAATTATATTTTTTTAAGGGTTAAGTTTGTCCAATGTTCAATTTCTAAGACCATGCTACCACAATGTCGATGACTCTTAATCATAAATACGATGTATTTGATGCTGAAATTACAAATTGTTTCTTGCAGTCATGTTCTATTCCAAAAGATCGATAAATTGTGATATCACCATGAATTTATAAGACGAAGGGTAGCTACATGATGTTATCAAGATAAAGTGAAATCTAGCTATGCGGGGATGACTACTGTTCTTTGATATTCTTCGAAGATATCCCTTGTGTCCCTTAGTCGTGTTTTATATGACAAGGTTGTAACTTACTACATCTATTCAGAAATTGTATCATCAAGATCAGTGTGGCACTGGAGAATACTGTTCTTCGGTGACCTTAGAAGACATCCCGTTCTACATGATCGGTGGCTTACTATAGGGCCTACAGAAAAATTATAGTTGGCCCATCATCAAGATCAATTAACACTGTCTGTCAGAGCTGAATACTGTTCTTCGAAAGTATCCCTTACTCGTCACACTCGTATCACAATGATCTCATTGTATGATTAATTACATCATGTACATGTAAATAGATGAAGCCCTGGCACTGTCCTGTGTTCTGACACGAATTCTCAAGATTTACGATGAAATTCAATTTGAAATTTAAATAGCTTCCGTCTTCCATGGTCTTCTGCACCTTACTGCAAACAACGGCAAGGTTGAGTTGATTGAGTTCAGTAAATGCGGGTAGAACCAATATTTTTGTTACTATTCCTTTCAAACGTGCCAACGGTTTTGATGTGATGGTGGGGTTTCCGGGAGCACACCGTTCTTGACCTAATAATGAAAGCGATAAACATGAAACAGATTAGTTGTCTTTTAGGTCAAGCTTAAAGCGTACCAACATTAATAATTAAGAGTTCTATTACGTTTGTCGTGGCCGCAATTAATCAGTTATATCGCCATAGATTGTAGTTATTCATCAAAACCCTCTGCCGCAAAACACGCGCCGTTTTGTTACAATTAAGCGTACTAATTTTTTGCAACAATGGATGTTGCTTGCGTCATTAGATAAATGGTTGCATACATGCTATTAATATTTGGAGGGAAAGCGTCATGATGATAATAAAATCGATATTGGTAGGGAACTATCCTTGATTCGATTGGAAATTGATTGAGGGAGATCGCTTAAATTATGAAATGGAGGAAAGTTGAAATAATAGAAGTGTTTAGATGCTGGTATGAATGATGATGGTGGTGGTGCGGTGGTGGTGGTAGACGTGGTGGTGGTAGTGATGATGGTGATGATGATAATTATGATGACGATGATGATGATGACGATGATGTGATGATGATGGTAATGGTGATGGTGATGATGATGATGATGACGACGATGATGGTGATGATGATGATGGTAATGATGATGATAAAGAAGATGATAATGTAGATGATTATGATGATGATGATAAAATTATTGCGATGATGCTGACGGTGATGGTCAATGATGGTGTATGATGATGGTGATGATAACGATGATGATGATGATGATGATGACGATGATGTGATGATGATGGTAATGGTGATGGTGATGATGATGATGACGACGATGATGGTGATGATGATGATGGTAATGATGATGATAAAGAAGATGATAATGTAGATGATTATGATTATGATGATGATGATGATGATGAAGATGATGATGATGGTGATGATGATAATGATAATGATGATGGTGATGACGATGTTGATGATGATGATGATGATAACGATAATGATGATGATAATGATGATGTTGATGATAATGATGATGATGACGATGATGCTGACGGTGATAATGCTGCCGATGATGATGATGACAATGATGCCGACGGTGGTGCTTACGGTGATGAGGGTGATGATTTCAAGACTGGCGTTTCAACTTGGGCGTGAACTTTAGTAATAGTTTTACAGGAATGAATACAAAAACGGTAAATTGCGCAAGGTAATCTCTTGAGTCCAGAATTAACAACAGTAGTTTCATTCATCAAAGACCAGAGGGAAACCAACTTCGCAAATTCAAGACATACTTTCGATATTATAACAGCTGTGCGTAGTTTCTATATTGACAGTCCAAATGTTTCTGTTTGTTCGAGAAAAAAAACCTTACATCTTGATACCAAACATCGATATATTGGGTTACACTTCGTAATTCCGAAGGTTCGTAATTCCGAAACACGTAAATTGCCTATACCTCGATGTTCGTTAATCCGAAAAGGTAAAAGGGTTCGTTAATCCGAACATTTGTGGCGTTATTCCGAAGGTGCGTTGATCCGAAGGTTCGTTAGTCCGAAAACGAAATAAGGTTCATTAATCATTTCGTTTTCGGACTAACGAACCTTCGGAATTACGAACCTCATTTCGTTTTCGGATTAACGAACCTTCGGAATTCCGAACCTCACTTCATTTTCGGACTAACGAACCTTCGGAATTACGAACCTCATTTCGTTTTCGGATTAACGAACCTTCGGAATTCCGAACCTCACTTCATTTTCGGACTAACGAACCTTCGGAATTACGAACCTCACTTCGTTTTCGGACTAACGAACCTTCGGAATTTCGAACCTTCGGAAATACGAACCTTCGGAATAACGAACCTTTGGAATATCCTAATCTTCGGAATAACAAAGCTTCGGAATTACGAATGTATGCGATATATTGATACCTCACCTATTAGAGCCTACATTATAAAGAGGTTGTTATAATTAACTATATCATCTTTGGAAATAAAGGTGCGTATTGGTGAATTGTGGGAATATCATGGGATATGGTAAAAAAAAACTAGTGGGGATGGTCGAAATTGTAAGTAACATTGTAGATTTAGTGATAAGTGGCGTAATGAGAAAAAAAAAATTGAGTGGGCTAAATAAAGTTGCGAGCGAGCAAAATATTCGACGTATTATTACCAAAAAAAAAAATCAAATTTTGTGATTCCTAAAATAATATCATATTTCACTCTTCTCTCTTTCCTATTTCACATCATACTCGTAATTGAAGCCATTCGCACTCTCGGATTTTTAGACCTGTAAATAACACCTGAATTCAAATAGTTTTAGCTATTATAACAATGGCAAAGGCATTAGCACCTGTGACTCCGTTTGACATTAACAACCTGAATATTTTGTTCTAAACTTTCTTCATATGAATTATTTGTTCCATTTTCTTATGGTCCCTCTATCATTCTGAAAAGACTATCAAACAATCCGCTGACAGTTTCAAGATGATTCAAGATTCAATATATATTTTATTCAATTGTGCAGTCCAAAGGCTGAACTGCCGTTGAATTCAAGATAAAAAAAAAGACAAAAATAATTTGAGCAAACAATACGGACGGTTTCAATTGCAATATACAATACTTATTCAATTTTACAATATATAATTCAAATTTACAATAAATTGAATCTACAATATCAAGTTCAATTTACAATAATGATTATAATTCACAATGATAATTTAAACAATAATCACAATTATAATTCATTAAGCTGAGTACGTATCAGGTACCAGATGTGAGTATATAGTACGTGTTAATAGAAGAAAGAAAAATTTATATAATTTGATGAAGCATTTAGAACTTTAGAAAATAGGGGATCCAGAGATACGTCTTTGGAATCAGTATAAAGCAGTACCTATACTCATTATCATATTAAGTTTTGTTCATTAGCATCTCTTGCAATGCATGTTACTCAGTTTAATTTTCTATGCGGAAATAAAAACTACAAAATTAACCCAACTAAACAAAGGTGTGTGTCATTTTCCTGAACGTCAACATATCAGTTTCATTAGTGTTCATTTTTTCTCATGGAAAGTGAGAATTAAAAAAAAAAAAAAAAATACGATATACCTACACGCATATTACATTATTCAGTGGCGTAATGAGCCAAACTATTTGAGGGGGCTAGATATGGCGTATCGAATGAAATTTATAAAAAGTTACGAGCGAGCGAGGAAAAATTTCGACAATTTTATAAAAAAATCAAATTCTGTGATATATTTTGACATAATATTTGGAAAATAATATCATATTTCACCCTTCTCTCTTTCCTCTTCTCTTTTTTTCTTGGTCTTGTTTTTTTTTTTTTTTTTTTTTTTGGGGGGGGGGGGTAAAAGCGCCCCAAGCCCCCCCCCCCCCCCATTTGTACGCCAGCGTTTTTGCGTTTCTCTAATATATCTCACTATAAGTTTTTTATCGCACGTACTTAAAGGCCAAGTCAACTCCAACAAAAACCTGATTTGATTAGAAAGAGAAAATTCAAACTAGCATAACACTGAAAATTTTATCAAAATAGGATGTAAAATAAGAAAGTTATAATATTTTAATGTTTCCTTAATTTCACAAAACAGTTACATGCACATCCTGGTTGGTATGCAAATGAGGGGAGCCGATGACATCACCCACTCACTATTTCTTTTGTATTGTATTATATGAACTATTTTTATTTTCTCGTCATTGTCATGTGAAACGAAGTTTCATTCCTCCCTGAATACACGTGGAATTCCATTATTTTAACATTTTGTGGTTCAGGCAAGGAGGTCCTAATTGTCACATTCGTAAAAATTGAAATATTGTATAATTCAAACAACAAAAAACACAAGAAATAGTGAGTGAGTGACATCATTGACTCTCTCATTTGCATATATCACTGAGTTGAGCATAGAACTGTTTTGTGAAATATAAGCGAAACTTTAAAGTGTCATAAATTTCTTAATTTACATCCGATTTTGATGAAGTTTTCAGCGTTATTCATTTTTGATTTTTCTCTATTTATTTAAATCAATTGGTTTCTGGGGTGGACTTGACCTTTAAACGTGTTAACATGGTAGTAAAAAATGTGCCATGTATTTATGTGCATTGTTTACAAAATTTGAATGTCCACTTGATCTTGAGTATTTCTTTCTTTGTACACCATGGAGTTCAAGGTTAACCGTTTGGTTTGATATCTGATCGCATTATACTGGTACCTAATGATGATAATAATATAATGTAGGATTTATAGCGCACGTATCCACCTCGTTAGATGCTCAAGGCGCTCATATATTACCCCAGCTTATGTAGTCGAGCGATAACAGTGCTCACAGCTTTACCTCACCTGGGTTAGGTGCAGCACAATGTGGGTGAATTCTTACTGAAGAAAAACACGCCATGGCTGGGAATCGAACCCACGTCCCTCAAGACAAGAGTCTCAACCACTAGACCACGGCGGCCCCACAAAATAGCATGGCACGATCAGCAAGTGGCGTCACCCGATGGAGGCGATGGGTGAAAATCAAGGGGCGGGGTATTTGTTTAATAATAATTTAAACAGATTATGCCGATTATTTATTTATTTAAAGATTATTTTTAATGCCAGCCATATCATATTTTTCCATGCAGACTGCAAAAAGGTGCTGTATTACTGCAAATGTAAAGGAAATGGATGTGACATGAATCATGGGCGTCACCTATCTCACCCAATGTTGACGTGCCATGATATCCTCTTGTTATACCTTATTTGTTTTATTGCCCTAAAAAGTATCGATATTGGCTGGCTAATTGATTTTGTACTTCTGGAGATGCTGAAGAAAAGCCCTTCTAAATTATTAACTATATGGCACATATCAAATTATTTTTTTCTAAATATCACACTAAGAAATAAGGGTACAAATTTGAACACTTGGGGTTCGTACAATAGCAGCACTCAAGGGGTGCTAATGAGTGAAATTATTCTCTTTTGTGCACCTTTAAGTGTGCAGTTAGCGACATAAAGCACCCTAATAGGTGCAGAGATGAACCTTGTAATAAAGGTGAAAATTAAATCGTCAAGTATTATCACCCTTAAAAGTAAAAAAAGTTGCACCTTTTAATTAGGGCGTTTGGTACAAATAATAATATGAAGGTGTAATTTTTGCACCGGCCTTATTCCATTTAGGGTGCAAGATTGCACCTCAAAACGTGCTACCAGTGTTTCATCATCACCACCACCATCATCATCACCACCACCATGATCATCATCACCATCATCATCACCATCATCATTATTTTGACCATCATCACCATCATCATCACCACCACCATCATCATCACCATCACCACCATCATTGTCACCATCACCACCATCATCACCACCATCATCACCACCATCATCATCATCATCATCATCATCATCATTGCACCCTTATAGGATCCAGAGACCAATAATATAACAAAGGTACAACTTTGAACCTTTTTTAACGGCAAGTATTATGCATCTTGAAAAGGTGGCACCTTTTATGGTACAATCGAGCAAATAATAAGGAAAACACCAATATTAGATCTACGCCCTATAAGGTGCAGTGTTTCATTCTGGATGCTAACCTGACTATAACAAAAATATTTGTCCTTCAACGTATAGGCTTACCTTGACAAGACGATTACGACGGTTTGACAAGTGCAACTTTCAGAGATATTCCGGAGATCGTAGTTGCAGGAGCTAGTTCGTAATAATGACATACACAGATCTTATTATCTTATTAAATCAGAATGAGAAGTTGGAGATATCATCATCATGAGTGTCGAAAACAAAACTTTGATTCTTAGTAACCTTTGTAGACGTTCTCAATTTTTAAGGACGAATCGTTTGTTTCACGACACTTATATATATATGTATAGGCCTATTCCGCAGTTGGCAGGAATACCATTACCGGGAAAGTAAAAACTCATGGTAATATCAGGTAATATCATGATGTATATATTTACCAGCTGAGTTTGCACACGAGACGATCTGGGGCCCTTATCACAAAGCCTAGCGATTGATCATTCAGTTCACTTTGTACGCTTAATTGTGCGTGTGGACGTTTCGATCCACTGTAAAATCAGCATTACGATCATTCGCTAATCTTCGTGTAAAAGGGCCCAGGGCCCTGTATTATAAAGAGTTGCGATTGATCCGATCAATCACAACTATGGACAGCCAGCAACGTCAACATCTAAAATGTCAATTTGTTCGAAATGTTTTCTAGAGATGATGCATATACTCATACATTCATCGTTATCTTGACAATTCAGTATGCTTCTTTTTGTTTCAAAGGACATTGTGCAAATTTCCTGTAGAAAAAAATATGACACTGATGGATTTCCATAGAGTTACGATTGATTGGATCAATTGTAACTCCTTGTAAGACGGGGCTCAGAGAAGCTCAAACCTCTATCACCATGATGCGTTATTCCATGATAATTGCAATTGCAATCACTTCATTTTGCGGTATATTAACCTATATCAAAACGTTTCAGCCCAACGCTTATTAAAAAAACCCGAAAATGAATTCAGAATTAGTTTCGAATAGAAGAGCGATTGATGAACAATTGATCACTGCGTGTCGTCATGGTAATCCAGCGATGATTTATTAAGCTGACCATGAAGTTCAATAGGCCTTCTGTGATTTTGCGAACGACTTGATAATTGCAATAAATCTTTGGGGGTTTTTTTACGGAAAGGGCACGTATTTTATGCGAAATTAGTATGCTGTAGGGTTATTTGCTATGTCCGGTTTCGGTTGAATAAATCTCCTGGGCCATGGATTAATTAAAGGTCCAGTCCACCCTGTCAGCAAAATGTTGATTTGAATAAATAGAGAAAAATCAAACTAGCATAACACTGAAAATTTCATCAAAATCGGATGTAAAATAAGAAAGTTATGGCATAAGTTAAAGTTTCGCTTATTTTTCACAAAACAGTGATGTGCACAACTCAGTGACATGCAAATGAGTCAGTCGATGATGTCCATCACTCACTATTTCTTTTGTTTTTTATTGTTTGAATTATACAATATTTCATTTTTTTTTACAGATTTGACCGTAGGGACCGACTTGACTGAACCATATAGTATTAAACAATGCTAATTCCACATGTATAGGGAGGAATTAATCACTGTTTCACTTGAAAATGAAGTTCACAAATACGAATCATTTTGGAGTACCTTTTTATATTTCGTTCTCACAAAAAATGGATTGACCGCTGTTTCTTCAGAGTTTAAATCCAATAAGGAATTCGGAGCCCCACCCTTGAATACGAGGTGTTTGTAGTCTTTGTTCTGCAATGTTTCGTTACTTTTATTCTTATTCATTATTCCTCTGATTTTGTACTCTAATCGTCCAATAATTTGTGTAAATATATTGTGATATTCATGATTTTTTTCCAGTGAAAACAGAATTATATGTATAAAAACAACTATTCTCTTTATTCTTGAGAAAATTTGATTGTTATATCTCATAATACTGACCCCGTCCACCTCTTGAACATTGTTGTTTGTTGTTTCTATGGGTCAAAGAAGAGTTTATACTAATGGGGAATCGTAATAAATTTGCGATCAATAGCAAATCTATTTTCAGTCCCTAAATCAATCATATGTCGTGCAATAAATTGTGAATATGTAATTTGTTAATTGATTGACTGATTGATTGATTGACTGATTAATTGGTTGATTGATTGATTGATTAATTGATTGATTGATTGATTAATTGATTGATTGAGATAGATTGATTGATTGACTGACTGACTGATTGATTGATTGATTGACTGACTGACTATTGATTGATTGATTGGCAGACTGACTGACTGATTGATTGATATCATTGATAGATTGATTGATTGATTGATTTTTGATCTGCTTCCGCCACAAGGAGTGCCTGACTACTTGCTTAAGCTGGAATACATGTATCAATAATTACTACAGAATATTTGCAGTTGATAGCAAATAATTTCTTGCAACACTCCTTTAGAGTACGTGGTTGATAATGCCAAGCTCAGTAAAAACATTACTGACAAGCAGACGACATCAGAGTACTTAATTTGATATAGGTGCACAACGTCATTATACCTCGTAGTTCCCACTGTCACCATTTGCGCCGCGATTAAAACTGAGGTGTTTAATAATCGTGGAGTAATCGTAGTGATGGTATCAGATCAGTCGTGGCAATCGTATTGATCGTAGAAATTTTTTTGAATGGTTCAACAATTTCCAGATCGGTTACGAAAGGCCAATCGCAGCGTCTGTAAAGGATCGCACGACAGTGGAAAGGATGTAATACCACTGTTGTACAATCCGTAAAGAAGGATCTCGATTGGCATTTCGTATAAGGGGGTTTTCACAATATTGCTCGTGCGATCGTGTGTGGTCATGTTGCACACAATCGCAACGACTGTAAGCAGCCGCACCACCAACTGTGAAAAGGGCTTTACTGACTGCGAAATTTTCGGACCTATTTTCTACGATCACTAAGATTGCCACGACTGATATCTCAAACGGTCTGATACGATTGCTATATACGATTACTCCACGATTAAGATCATCGTTTCAGTCGTGGCATTGATCATGACAGTTATGGGAACTCTATTGATTAATGAAAAGTCTTCAGTTCAAACGGTAACTTTGATAAACTGAGCAATGTGGAGCATTGTGGCCAAGTGGATTCGTCTTTGAATCAGGGGTCTGGGTTCAAATCCTATAGCCATGGAGGTAAGTTCCTTCAGCAAGAAATTGATCCGCAATCTGGGGAGCGTTTCATGTAAGGACTTGTCGGACGTTTTATCCGACAAGTCCCATTTTATCCGACAGTAACAGTGCTTTTCGGCCAATCAGGATCAAGGAAAGATGTCAGATCTGACAACTTGTCGGACAGAAATGTTGATGAAACGGTTAGGAAATTGGGCACAGACAGGTTAGGGCAATTTCCTCAAAAAGACGTGAGCACCGGACGCGGTAGAGTAGCTTATTATAGGAGCGCCTTGAACATGTTAAACAAAAAAATGAAGGTGCATGGATGTGCACGTACTTTACCCTATGTCTAAATTAATACTCCCTAATATGCCACATGACTAATTCACGAAAAAAATTGCATCACATTGTACACTCTAAAAAACGAAGTGCTAATTCAGCTCTTAAAGAGCGTGTATATAGTGACTGCACTTCGGAGTGCTGATTTTTTAGTTCAAATTTGAACGAGAAAATCAGCACTCCGAAGTGCAGTCACTATACACGCTAAATTAGCACTCCAGTTTTTAGAGTGTAGGTTAAACGGTTTTCCACGGCCTTCTATTGGCAACAAAATCATACAAAAGGAAATTTAATTGATTAATTAAAAAAATATAAAAACCATTATGCCGTGTCTTTCTAAGAGGTATAACATGCTTGATGTGATCCTGGGAAATATAATCACATAGCGCGGTATAAAGAATATTGAGTTGATTAAAAAAAAAGCTAGAGAGAGAGAGAGAGGAGGAGGGAGAGGGTGGGAATGTTGCAGAAAATATTTGCAATCATTTTTGTTGCTTTATTTAGATATGATGATAGATAAATTGTGTTACTTACAACAATTGCAACTTGATTAATAATTTATTTTTTTGTGTGTTACTCTTCGTTACAAGAAGCAGAACAGCAATCAGGTGCAAAATTGCAATTAATTTCCAGAGTTTTGATTTAAATTGGGACCTAAAATGTACTTGCGATTGATTAAAAGTATCTTACAACGCCACAAGGCCCGTATTCTAAAGTCAGGTTTAATTTAGACAATTGTCCAACTCTGTGCTTAAATTATGGGAAGCCAAAAGAGTCAAAAATTTTATTAAGTTGTATGTTTCTTATGTTTACTGTGCTCTTTCCTGATTCTTCAATTGTGAAGACAATCATAATTGTTATATTTATACTTCCTATAGACAATTATGAATGATTTGAGAGCCAAATGAGCTGAAATATGATATCTCTACTGTTACTGATTTATGTAACAATTGGCTATCCATACTTAAACCACAACTTTAAACCTGAGTTTAAGTTAAACCCGACTTCAGAATATGGGCCACAGAGAAGAAGGGCGGGGGGGGGGGGGGTAGTGGTAGATAGGTGGAAATTGATTAAATCATCTTTACACATGTTTAATTTGTTTTCTGTTTCCATAACGACAGGAATGCTCGCCAACAGTTCATCGAATCTCATACATAATTAACATAGATACAACCTCAAAACATTCAAAACATTCAATATGCGGTCTATTGTACTTCAATCTGTATTCATTTAATGATTTTTCTTACTTATCATGATGGAAACGTTCGGGTATTTTTGAGCACCATACCCATAGTCGAATCTGCGTAACGAGTCCTATAAAATACCGATATCAGTTTTCATTTTATATTTATTATTTAATTCAATTCTATGCCATATTTCACTTCCATTCAAAACAATACAAAGTAATTTAGATCAAAACAATTCCCTGGTAACGGATTGACTTTTAAAAGAAAATTAATATCATAGCCTCCGCCCCAACTTTCATGATAAAAATCATAGCTAATTAAAAAAAATAGCATAAAATAAGTCAAATTTTCTCGAAATTGATTGTGTTTATAAGCGATTCGAAATATCCCTTTGATTGCAAAAATTATTTATACAAGATTGATGCCCATAATGGTGTCCATTCTTTGCATGTTTCATTGTTCTTAGTTTCACGTGAGTAAGGCTTTGACCGAGAAAGTATAGATTAATTGTGTCGAGAAAGCCCCCCATTTATAATAATATCATGATGGCGCTCTTCAATATACTGTATAGTAGTGTTCATGGATCACTATACGTCGCACGGGCCTAATCACAACTGGCAGGCCATCATAGATATTCATTCGAGCCAACCCATTGCTCAATTTTTAAATTTGATATTGCTGATTGACAAAAATGAATGAATATGACTGACAATCTAACACTGATTCGAGGGAGGGTACCTACTGAACTTACTTTTTCCAAATTGGAAAGATATATCACCACTATGGAACTATATTTTTACTGGCGGAAGAATTAGGGTCATTTTACTCTCTCAAGTAATGAATTTGGTCCCGGCAGGTGTAGTCTTCGTAAATGCTGATTTATTTTTAAAATGAACCGGTCGAGGTACCCTTTTCTGGTCAGATGTGGAATGTCAGACATTTATCCTATCCACTGGTAGTAAACATTCAACCCTCGAATTTCCTCCTTATTTTTTATGAATTATTTTAAAGTGCCACTTTAACACACGAGTCTATGGGAAGTGAATTAGGCCTGTGAGCCCTATACTGTAGGTATACTCTATCTACACGCTTCATCAACCTTCCATTTTGGCTTTTTTGAAATTTGGAATAATACCCATTTCGGTTCCCGTAGGCTATCATGTAACCGAATTTTGATACTCTGAAACCTTAAAACTAAAGGGGACAATCAACCACTCACCTTGATATCTCATTTTCATGGCAATAAGCCTGTTTACGGTTGTAAACTGCGCACGAGCAGAAAAAGGTCATTTGAGGTAAGCCATGAAGGTGGCTTTCGAATTCACTGACATAGGCATTTGTGATTTGATGATTATTCATGTATTCCTTTCAAAATATTCATTTTATCACATCCAAGCTGAAGAGTAATAAATAGAGCCTTCATAATCACTGGTATTTGACAGTAGCCTAAACAATAGTCAAATGTGCCAAAGGCAGACAATAAAACAGATTTCCAAACTTTATCCCTGATGTACTATTCTAGTCACCTGGTCTATACAATGCCTTTTGTTCTTAGAATTTAAATACTCTACCGGTAAAGCTTACGCAACATCTACATTTGAAAATGATAGTGCTTATCCTAGTGAAAAATCACAAAGGTAATTTGAGAAAAGTTGATCATGAGCTAACCGTGAACTGGCTTAGAAAAGGCTACACAAATGCACCCCAATCAAGCGTATCACATCAAGGAAGTTTAATGTAAAATAAGAAATAATTGTTACAGTTTGAAATGATTGTATGACATCGTCACTCTTTCATTTTCACTATCACTAGTCATGTGATGGTGTGTTTAGCAACTTTATTGTGAAAACAAAATAAATTCTAAATTTTCATAATTTTTTTCTAATTTTGCATTTCCGTGTTCGAATCATTCTGAGTGAGAACTCGAAAACCATCAGTTAACTGACTTTCATCAGTCTCCACTTTAAGTAAAGTATACCACCGGATTATTTTTATTTTCTGCTTTAATATGATAATATAATTTGACATTTGGGGGGATTGAAATATTTCCGATCGTGAATTCATATTTTGGATTGTGTTGACTTATCACGTAGATGGCGCTCTTTATAGCTGATGCCACAGAGATACGAATGTACTAGATTATGTTTCTTGACAGTGACAGTCTCTGATACGGGCCAGGGGCGGATCCAGGATTTTCCAAAGGGAGGGGGGGGGGGGTTGGCACATTTTCCAGAGGGAAAATTTGACAAGCAAAAAAAATGTAGAAGAAGAAAAAAGATCTTTACTTTCAAAAGGGGAGGTGCACACTTCTGTTTTAACGGCATTTTTACATTACAAATTTTAATTGTGCTTTTCAAGGGGGGGGGGGGGGGCACGGACCGGCTTCCCCCCCCCCCCTGGATCCGCCAGTAATACAGGCATATTGCTCAGCTGAAATCTCAATCCCTTGTCAAGATGCCATTGTTTTACCCTCATATCTTTATGTATCTCCATCTGTGCCCATGGGGAAAACCTTTAGTTTTTTTTTTGGTTTGTAATAGTATTCAAAATCCATGCACAGTAAAAACGCTGTTTAAAACTTTTATACAACGCTGTTTACCATAATTATGAACCTTAAAATAATTGTTTAAACAAGTGTTTAAAATCTTAAACAACAAAGTTTAATTTTCCATATCTAATCTTTAATAAATTAAACATGATTGTTTAAACTGTTAAACAACTACTGTAAGGTTCATATAGTAAACAGCGTTGTATAAAATCTTAAACAGCGTTTTTACTGTGTGCTTTTACGATGAATCAATGAACGTCCAAATAACTTAATTTAATTAATTAATTTAATTTTAATCACTTTTACTCTAAAAGGGATATAGATGCAGAGAGCGAGTGATGCTGGAAGGCCATCCTTGTGATACTTTCAAGAAGTGAAAAAAAAGAGAAATATAAAGAAGAAGGACATAAGATGGAAAGAAGAAAGAGGAAGAAAGAATTAAAAAAAAAAACCAAAGAGGAGTATGAGTCATGTCACGTGATCTATGAATGCACAGTAAAAACGCTGTTCATTTTTTTTTAATTATAAACAACGGTGTTTATAATATGAATCTACAGAAGTGGTTCAAACTGTTCTAAAAATTATTGTATTAAATCTTAAACAACAAATTTTGATATTCAATATTTACTTCTCAATATATTAAGCATAACTGAACATGCCTACACTGCAGTATAAAATAAAGAAAAATAAATAAATAGAATAGTTTTAAACTGTTTAAACAAGTATATAGTTTTTTGAACTGTTTAAACGAGTGTATTAAATATTAAACAACAAAGTTTGACAAATTAAGCATGTTTGAGTAAACAACTCCTGTAAGGACAATTGACAGAGTTGAATAGAATATTAAAGGTGAATGAAACCTTTGGAACAAGATAGCTTGTATGAAAACAGAAAAATCAAAGAAACAGATCAACGAAAGTTTGAGAAAAATCCGACAAATAATGAGAAAGTTATGAGCATTTGAATATTGCGATCACTAATGCTATGGAGATCCTCACATTGGCAATGCGACAAATATGTGTGATGTCACTTGTGAACAACTCTCCCCATTACTTTAGTATGTATTTCACTTAAACTGCCTCTTTTATCACATCTATAAGTAGATCATGTATTCTTTTTATGGGAGGGCATGTAAAACAGATTTTTAAAGAATACATCATGTATAAAGAGTTTGTATCACCATAAGAAAAAGCAAAAGGGAAATTTTGGTGGTATTTTATTCCCGGGGGGGCCAGTTCCATTCACGAGTGGATACCATGCGCGACCATGGGGTCTCGAAAAGCACCCTAAACACGTAATTTCCATATTCTGAAAATGCACCCCTTAACAAGTATTGGCGTGTGAAACCCTACCCTTAACAAGTATTGGAAACAAAACGATACCCTTGGCAAATATTCCCTGAAATGAACCCCTAAACAAGTACATGAATGTTTTATTGTTACGGGTCTTTCGGTCGTCGGCTTTACCTAATTTGGTTTAGTACGACCGCATCTTCTACATCTCGCGAAAATTGGACTCTAAACACGAAGTGTTGGGGCAAAAAGGACATCCTTTATAAAACATTTTAATTTTGTTTTATCATCCCCGCAAATTCGACCCTAAACACGTAATTGTCCTAGCGAAATAGATACCCTTTTTTCATTATTTTTGTGTTTTTGACACCCTTATCACGTTACGTACGTAACGTGCCCTATCGTGAAAAGGACATCCTTTTTACGTGTTTTTTTGGTCGCGCATGGTATCCACTCGTCAATGTAAGTGGCCCCCCCGGGATTTTATTGTCCTTCAAAGGGAAAGTTGTTCACACGTGACATCACACATCTTTGTCGCATTGCCAATAGGAGGATCTCCATGGCATTAGTGATTGCACAATATTCAAATGCTCGTAACTTTCTCATTATGTGTCCGATTTTTTTCAAACTTTCGTTGACCTGTCTCTTTGATTTTTCTGTTTTCACACAAGCTATCTTGTTCCAAAGGTTTCATTCTCCTTTAAACATCGTTTTTACTGAGTGCGTTATTGCAGTGATGGTGTACTCCTTCTATACTAATCTGGGGATCGTGGGTTCCAATTTTAGGTAAATTTTAATCTATAAAAATTTGCTGCACTCAACCTAAAAATTCTAATAACTTTTTATTCTTTGATGGATTTTCCTCAAACCTTCACCAATATTTTTATAATAATAATGATAATAATAGCGGTTTATTTACCCAGGGTAGCCACTTCAGTTCCGAAAAATGTTCTCCCAGCGGTCCCTGCTATATATTCTTGATCCTGTCTCTTCAGCTGGGCTGATCGACTATAGGCGCTCAAGCATTAAGGAATTAATCCTGCCGGGTACTCATTCACCTCACCTGGGTCGAGTGCAGCACAGTGTGGATAAATTTCTTGCTGAAGGAAAACACGCCATGGCTAGAATTCGAAACCTCGACCCCCTGTTTGAAAGGCAAGAGTCAGAACCACTAGACCACGACGCGCCCACTAATATTTTTCACTATTTTTTTCTACAATTTTTGCAATTAACTTTTTGTCAGGGTGAATTTCATGAACTACACGCCATTTCATCCTCCCTGGCCTGGTATGCCCTGCTACCCGGATTTTTGCCCACATTTCCGTTTTATCTTTATGACTCAGTTTATGAAACTATTTTATCGCGTGGATAGCTAGCTAGAGAGAGGAACGGATAATAAAGATAGATTGGTGATTGTGAAAGTCACAACAAGGACACAGTTATCTGTGTGATATGTCGACGACTGAAATTCAGCCAGCTCTATGTTTGGCCTCCTCCACGCCTTCGGCTAGTGCATTTGTAATTAGGGGTGTAAACAAAACAAAATTGCATACAGATTGATGAGTTAAGTATACAGAATAATTGATGAGCTAAGGTCGTACATTATATCTTATTATTCATATAAACAAGGACTTTTAAACGTTATAATTCATGATTGTGATACAAAACTCAATTCATACTTAAAAGAAATTTCATTTAAATTTCAAAAGCACCCCTATACTATGAGCTGTGCAAACCTTTAGTGACGTTTTAGCTGTTTTACGCAAGCGCATTAGCGCCACGTGAGGATCTACGGGAGCGATCTCAATACCGGCAAAAAAGAAGGAAACAAAATAACACTTACACGACTGAATTTACACGAAAATAAAGTAAGTACATATTGCATAACAGTACCATTATCTTTAATAAGGTAGTAACATGTTAAAATTGAATTTATACGTATTGAATGGTTAGATTGTAGAAAAAAAGGCTTGTGCATGTATGGAGTTTGACTTGCGTCATGCCGGTTGTATTGTGAGTGTGTGTGTACCGGTATTGTTGTTATGTCATCGACCGGCCACGGCGCCCGGCTAGCCGCTAAGCTAAAGGCTAAAGCCCCGCTGCCTCTGGGAGACCGATGACGATGTTCAAGCTCCGACGCGACGCCGCGTTTTAATACGTGTGCGACGATGATGAAAAGAAAATGAGAATCTAAATAGAATGTAATAGAATGTAATGCAAACGAGAAAGTGAACGTGAGGGATGAGAGAGCCACCCAAGGGTTCATTACATGCCGTCGCGCACAGAAAATTCAAGCCATAGCTATACTACTACTTTACTACTAGTGGCATAGAAATTGTGTGTTGTGGACCCAAGAACGAAGAAGTGAGATCCCAGCACGCGCGACCCACTAGTTAGAAATCCACTGCCAAACGCGGTTCGTGGTGCGAGGTTAGTATACTAATACTAACCTCGCAATACGTGTGAGTGGAGAGAGCATTGACTATTCATCATCATCATCGTTGTACGGAAGAAGTAGGTAAAAATAAGGTAGTCCTGTAGGCTGTACTCCTGTACTGTAGGTAGTCTATTGTCATTGAATAATTATCATTGTCGTCATGAATTACAATTTATTTTAACTAAATTTGAGAAAGAAAGTGTGGGCATTATTTATTAATAATATTTAATTATGGGGGAAATGGAAGTCATCAACTTACAAAGTATGCTGTAGCCTGGCTGTAGCTCTACATTGGCGAAGTTCGTGCAGGCTCCACTCCACTTCACTACCGCTATATTACGCTCCACCTACTCGAACTTCGGGACGGTGAACCATTTCGGATTTACCGAGTGACAAAGGTGGGATGAAATGATGGTTTATTGTAAAAATTACAGAAAAAAATATAACGAGAAAGATAAATAGCTTTACTCTACACCCGTATTGTAATTTGTATGCAACGAACGTAGAGCTAGAGGGCAGCAACACACATCAGTGACAGTGTTGCTATTATATTAGGATCAGGAAGGTCCACTCGATACGCGCATACAATGTTTTGAAATCGGCCGTGAATAATACGTGTGAGGAATTTGATACTGGCCCAAAATCTAAAATTTTGAGGATAACCGGATAATGGACACGGAGTGAAATACGGGTGTAGAGTAAGATATTAAGCTATTTATCTTTCTCGTTATATTTTTTTCTGTAATTTTTACAATAAACCATCATTTCATCCCACCTTTGTCACTCGGTATATCCGAAATGGTTCACCGTCCCGAAGTTCGGGTAGGTGGAGCGTAGTGTAGCGGTAGTGAAGTGGAGTGGAGCCTGCACAAACTTCGCCCGAGGTAGTAGCTCTTAAATGTTAGACTTTGCTAGCATATTAAGGCTCTAGATCTATTCAAAAATCACAACCACAAGCAAGTCAACCCAGAAACAATGTAGCCTTTTGTCTTGACAAGCCTCACAAGGCCTCATGATTCGGCCATTTTCCTCGCCAAGACTGAAGACCTGAGAGTGACTAACTAAGTTGCATGACTAGCACTGTAGTCAACGTGATTATAATTCGACTGGTCTACGACTGAGTGAAGGAAAATGTGACGTTATAGATCTTGTCAGCTTGAGAGTCATAGATCAGTCAGAGACGAATCACAAGGAAAATCGTAAGGATTTTTACATGTCGAATCTAGCCTTGAGGACTCCATGATGATGTTTTTTAAATATTTTGACATATACTTCTTCATCATGGAGCCTTGACACTCTTCCCATAGACGCAGAAGCGAGACCTAGACACCCGGATGGATTTCCCTAGGAAATCCATAGTTAGAGGGTGAAATTGGTTTGTACGGGTGAATTTTATTTATATTTGAACCTTCAAACGACTATTAATGCATATGAAGGTTCCAAAAATTGGTTAATAAAAAAGTGAAAATTTGAAGGTTTCTTCCCAGACTGATCTCGTGTAGATCCCTTGATCCATTTGTCAACAAAGCAAATACAATAGGTCTGACCCTTGAACCGCTTCGTAATGACGTACATCCCATTAATAGCGATGTTACAAAATGCCGTTTTGAAGAACAATTTATAGATAGTATACAAATTATTATTTAACAAATACTAAAATTTAATGTGTGATTATAAATATTATTATTCTAATAATTATTATAATCACGTATTAAAGGTGTGTGGTGGCCATAACATTCAGATGGATTGCACACATGTAGTTTCTAATCTGAACCATTCAAGATTAAGTGTAAATAATATTGTAAAGAACCCACTTTCGTAATTGTATGTGCAAAGTCCAATACATGCACTGCGTTAAGTAATTGTGGTCTGCTTGCACAGACCCATTGTGGCCTTTTAAACATATACATTTTTAATAATATCAATTTTATAAACATTGAAAAAATAAGGCTCAGCTATACGCCTTGATTATTGAAAACAAACCCCTCTGACTTCTATGCAAATATTTAAAGGACAAGTCCACCCCAACAAAAAGTTAAATTGAGTAAAAGAGAAAAGTCCAACTACATGTAGCATAATGCTGAAAATTTCATCAAAATTGGGTGTAAAATAAGAAAGGTATGACGTTTCAAAGTTACGCTTAATTTCACAAAACAAGTCTATATGCAAATGAGGGAACTGATGACATTATCAACTCACTATTTCTTTTGTATTTCATTATATGAAATATGAAATATTATCCTCATTGAATGTGAAATTAAGTTTTATTCCCCCCTTAATATGTGGGACTTCCATTGTTATATTATTTTATGGTTCAGTTAAGTTGGTCTTTATTGTTAAATCTGTAAAAATTGAAGTATTGTATATAATTTAAACAATAAAATACAAACAAAATAAATATAGAGGGACATCATCGAGTCTCTCATTTGCATATCACTGAGTTGTGCATAACTGTTTTGTGAAGCAAAACTTTTAAATGTCATATGTTTCTTATTAAATATCAAATTTCGATGAAATTTTCAGCAATATGCATGTTTGATTTTTCTCTATTGATTCAAATCAACATTCCTCTGGGGTGGACTTGACCTTTAATAGATAAGTTTTGTGTATTGACCTTTGACTTGAGTAGGGCTTGAACCTCTGAATCAATCCAACCCATATAGGTTCATAGCTGTCACAAGGTCAAGTTCAAATAATACATGTATGTGTGTGCTCCCTTTTTAGCAGTGCATGGCTTAAAAAAAATAATTTGGATTATTAGTATGAGTCAAAATATATAATTTGCCAATTAGCGTTTTGTTGTTCTCATGTACATGTAATTTAGGAATGGCACCGCATACATGTAGTATGTACCGCACTGATATTTGATATCATTATTTTTATCACATTTCTCTCTTTCTCATCTTTTTCCATCTGAGTTGCTCAAAGTCAGACTTAAACAGAAACTGCAAAAATGTGTCCTGAAAAGGAGAAATTTTACCTCTATGGGTAAACTCACAATGACAAAGGTCTGTTATCTCAGACTAGTCATGGTGTAGTATTGTGAATGACATCATTGAGCTTTGTGTGTCTGTGTTTGATGCCATGGGCAGTGTAGAAATGTAGGTCACATTTAAAGGGTCATAAGATTAGCCTACATGTAGTTTCCTTCTCATATCCCTTGTATTTTTCATTGGTTATTTCTTATTTTCTCTTTGTTTATTTATTGACAAAATTAGTTTGTTTATTATAGTATTTCATTTTCGATATTGTTTATAACTTATTGATTATTCATTGATTCATTTACTTATTTATTGTTTTTATTATTTAATTATCGTTTATATTTTTATTAATTAGTTTAAATTAAAACACATAATCACAAACCAACATGCTTCGCTGTATGTCCAGATCACTCACCTACATTTCTTTTGTGATTGCACAGTCACCTAAGAACAGATTCTGTTTCAAGAGCGAAATACCAGTGGCTAGATTGAAGAGGTTTATCTAATAACGTTATCACGATACCTGAAGTTTATTTGACAGGAGATAAAATTATGGTTACTTTGTCTTAAGTTTATGTACTTAATAGTAATAGTTACTTCATTTGTGCATGGAGCCTACTCACCTGCTCACTGTCAAAAGAACAAGAATTTAGAGACAGAAAATTTCATGAAGGTCCCACATATAGAGGGGTCGGACGTACATACATGTATTTTATGGAATTGCCCATCTTCAACCCACCTAATGAATATTTATTGATGATGTGTACACATACATGATCATACATGTATAAAACTGTTTTGACAAAGTTTTGCATGATTGCTAAATTTTAAAGGGATGGTCCAGGCTAGAGATATTTATATCTCAATAAATGGAGTAAAATTCACAGAGCAAAATGCTAAAAATTTGATCAAAATCGGATAACAAATAACAAAGCTATTGAATTTTATAGATTAGCATTATTCCGGTAAAACAGTTCTACATACATGTAGGTATGTCTTTATGAATATTCATTAGGTGGGCTGATGATGTCATATCCCCACTTGTTTTGTATTTTATTATATGAAATTAGGTTTATTCAAGATTTTTTCTACCAAGAACTAAAACAATTTGATGGACAACTGATTATATGTAAGTGCATTAGTTATTTATTTCATGAAATAACATTAAAAAAAAGGAAGGTGGGGATGTGACATCATCAGCCCACCTAATGAACATTTAATGACGATGTACATATCTGTTTTCACAATTTATTGATAAACTTTAAATTCAATAACTTTGTTATTTGTTATCAGATTTTGATGAAATTTTCAGCATTTTTCTCTGTGAATTTTACTCTATTTATTTAGATAAATATTTTCAGCCCTGACCATCCCTTTAAGATTCAATAACTTGCGTACAAATTTGTTATCAGATTTTGATGTGAATTTTACTCCATTTATAGATATAATTATTTTCAGCCTGGAGCTCCCCTTTAAAATGACACCTTTTTATAGTGAGTGTGAGGAAATTTGAAAATTACATACATGTACATACTGCTGTTCCCCATAATAATTACACTGCGACTGTAGTCACTATACATTATGTAGATTGCTCACTTCTTCCTGCCTGTCATACTAATAGCCAATTTGTGAAATTTTTTCTCGGAATTCCAACCCTGAAGTTACTTTATGAAGGGAAGGCCAGATCTATATATATATATTTATAATGTTCGTACCGGATCTACAAGTACATATGTGATTCCATACTCCCTCGTAAAGATAGAGACATTTCCTATTTCTAACACTTATACAGGTACAGATACATGTAGACAAAATTATTACTGGTAGAATATGTGAAAAGTGATGGGCAAAAGTTACGCACAGTTATTAGGGTTGAATAAAGTGAGGATAAAAATATTTTGAAATCGCTGGCTGTCAAATTCTTAATACCTACATGTACATACCAGCATTATGAAGTGAAAGCAATCATTGATGGCTTTTAATCAAGTGGATGGGTACATTCATTTCATAATCCTCGGTGGTACCCTGGCCTGAAGCATCCCTTAATGCCTGTTTGAACGGACCCTTCCATCCAGCTGTGTAATTTCAACTTTGAATAATAAAGAAATATTTTTGTGCATTGAACATTTTCTTTTCTGTGGTTTGTGACTAAGGGAGTCTAATGAACGTGGAATATGCATAGATGCAGTAACATTTTCTTTGCAATTTTTGTGATTTTTTGTCCTTTAAATGAAAGCTGATATTTCCGGTGGATCCACTGCTGGAAAGTGAAATTAGAGATATTCTGCTCGTCTTTCGCCAGAGTTGGATTTGATATCATAGGGTTTAACTTTAGTCTCGTGCTATCTGGATTCTATTACCGGACTTTCAGCGTTACAATGTTACATGGATTATCTCCCGTCAATTCACACAGAATCCAACATGATTTCTAAAGGTGCTCTCTCTTGGCGAGTTTTCAAAGTTCAACTTCTTAAAAGTTAAGCAAAGCTATACTCTGAAACTCTCACTGAATCCAATAGAATTCTAAAGGTGCTTTTTAGGCCCTTGCGAGTTTTCAAATTTGGAGTTCGTAGGAACACCTATTAAGGTTTTGGAGCTTGAACTCTGATATTGCATTGATGCACTCTACATTTACTTCTGATGTTCTGTTGTATTCTGATTCAACAAAATTATTGGAAAAAGGGTATTTTCTAAGCATTTGCAAGTTATCACATTTGGATTTCACATTAGCATGTGAGATTTGGGAGGAACTCTCTGGTATTGAATTTGAGGAGTGATGATCCAGCGTATTCTGATTCAACAAAAGAAGTATTGGAAAAAGAAGTTTGATAGCTGAAGTTGCATTTCAACCGATCAGATCTCTTGCATACATGTACCTAGCTATTCATAGTGGTTCTTTGTTCAAGCTGCCAAGCTGATCTTGCAGAAATTCAGCTGATCATACAATTTTTTTGCCTAAATTTTGAACTTGTTAAAAGAGGACTGCAACGGAGTGATATTTCACAATGGATAAAAGTAAGTATTAAAGTAATACTGTTAGTTTACCCTGATAAAAATTGCTTTTTTTAATCACTTTATTTAGGGATAAAAGTAAGTATTAAAGTAATACTGTTAGTTTACCGTGATAAAAATTGTTTTTTTTAATCACTTTATTTAGGGTCTACAAAGTAATTGTTTAAACCTTAGAAAAAATATTATTTTGAAAACAGTTTACAGGGAATGAATGAAGACATTTTTTTTGTGATGGCAAACAGATATTACAATACTATGATATGAAATATTCACTTCATTGCAATAATGTACATGAAGGCAATTGTCTCTACTATTACATGTATAAATGGTGGTCATTACTATTACTTGCAAGAAAAGAGTTAAACATAGGAAGAAGGGAAATCTATTTTTAGAACTTTTTTCAGGAAAGTATAAGTATTTTCTAGTCAGGAATCCTGACTGCATAATGACTGTCACACTTGTATCACAAGATTATTCCCTCATTTGTTTTCCTATCATGTTTTTCTGAGACAAAATTACCTTTGATAGTAATATTTTTTTTTTGCTTTTTAATATGAAAAGTAAAGACAATTTTAGACTACGGTAAAAGAAAAAAAAAGAAAGAATAAAAAGATGGAACTATAAAAAGTTGACAGGGGCAAAGTAAAGTAGTATACTGTACATATTTCATGAATGATTCCTCAATTTGTGGTACTGGTGCATGCCCAATTAAAGAGTGACATAATAAATGTAATGTACTGTAGGAATGTATTTCATTGCACATGGCATTAGTTTGACAGCTTAAAGCTTCAACAGTTTTTAGGTTTGGTTTCTTCTGGAAAAAAATAAAGATACAGTAGATTGATTTTGTTTTCATTTTTTGACAAGCAACAACATCAAAAACTGAGGCAAAACAAGGAAATTAAGCAGCGATAATACTAAAACTAAATTAATGACAAACCAATCCCCTCCAAGAGATGCTGATCCCTCAAAATAATCTAAATCAAAGCAGGATGGGCATTTATCCGAAAAGTGGGGGGGGGGGGGGGTAGCCCAATGTGGGTGGGGGAGAGGGGGGGGGGGGCATGGCAGTATGTAACCCCCATCTATCTGTGCTTGATTAGAAGAAGTATCATGATCCTCTTTGCTTTATGCATTGTAGGCCTATACATGTAGGTTTATGATGCCATTATCAGCGAGCTACCATTCACGCAAAGATCTTGTTTACCAAAACATGAACAATACAGACTATGGGGTAGATGTACATTGTTTAGGAAACAGATCAATACATCCTTTTGTTCATGTTGGTCTAGATAGATATCTGCTTGTATGTTCATAGGCAAGACCATGGACCTACATGTAGGACTGTAATGCCCAAGGATTTGTTTAGCATTGATCTTGAATGCCATACATGTAACCTTGAATGTCCCATTGACTGGTATCATAATGATCCTTTAATTGGCTTTGGAAAAAAATTGTGCTTTTTTAAAGCAAAAATTCAAAATTTGTGCCCTAGATAGAAAAATTGCCTTGCCCCCAAATATTTCCAAGTAAACTGCATTTCACGTACATGTGTAGATCTACATGTATTTAGCCCTCGAGGTGTAGTCCTGCTTGAATACTGTATGGGGGGGGGGACAAAATTTATTGCCTTTTACTTGTAAATTTATATACTCTGTATTAGGAATTGTCATTTTGTCGGTGTGCATTATTGCACATACACATATGTATTGCTATTCAGCTTAATTTTTTTTAAAAAGAAGTGTCAAATTATTTTATGTTAAATTTGGCATCTGCTGCAGAATTTTGAAGTTTAGACGTGAACAGTATTATCCTGCATGGCTCTGCAAGAACTAGCTTAGCAGCCATTGATGATTGATCACATTTAATAATGCAATCAAACATGAAAATCTGTTCTATAATCAATCAGCAAGCTTTTTGTTTCAGTACCGTCATCGACTTTACAAATGGAACAGAATGTAGTATTCTCTGCCAGCACATAACACGTTTAATGACTTTGTGTTGTCATTGAGGATGTCTGGGTATAATATACTGTATTGCCCTCTCCATGGCATTGCATTGCAGGGGGTCATAAATATTGAAACAAGTCACATGACCAACATACCAGCTGGGAGGGATATATACATGTACATGTAGGTTAGTCTAATCTCTATACCTCTTCATGTACAACGTGCACTTGTCTGAAATTCTGCAGGCACAAATCTATGTTTTTTTAATTGCAATTCAAAGTCTGAATTTAGAGACTACATCTAGATTTGATACAGATGGGTTAAAAGGTGAAATTTTTATTAAAGTCTACATTTCTAAAGACTACCGGGTAACTGAATATCATTAACAGGGAGAGATTGATGAACCTGAGCTAGTGCAGAATCAAATTTCTCTCTACTTTTCTTTTTCCCATTTTTTTGTACGTACAGTGTAAACTTTTATCATTTTTTAAGCTATTGGAAACATTGCTAATTATGCCTACATGACAGGATATTACTTTTGAGAAGTAAGAAATTAAAGTTTGCTAATAAAATGATTCATCCTATTAAACTATGCTCTATTTGTTGGTGAAAACTTGAAGATTAGAACTCAGTTCTTTGTGTTAAAGGGATGTTTCCCTTTTCAAAGTTAAGCGCATCCTGTTCTTTGTTGAGGACCCCCTGTAAAGACGATATCCTCTTTAGAAATTAAGGGCTGTTGTACTGTTTTCAGTAACTCATGATTGTTTGGTCCGCACCAGGCCCACGCTCAATATAGTCCGCACCACAAGCATTCAGTAACTATATAGCATAGCCGTACTACTTTTTTGATCACCCATTAAAAAACTCTGGCACGCGAGCCTGGCGCTGGTCTGGTGCTGATAAAAGCAGTGTGAAAATATCTCGGGCCTGAAATAGCCTGCGCCGTTCATAAACTAATTTAATTTCACGACCTTTTTATAGCTTGAGACTGGTCCAGATCAGCTAGTTACTGAAAGCGGTATACATTGTACTGTACATGTATTAAAGTACATGTAGTCTGCAGGGCAGTGCAGTCACAGCCCGGGGGGGGGGGGGGGGGGGCACTCAGTATATAATGCATAGTGGGTATGTGCCGCGGAGGGGACCCCCATTTTTACACTCAAATTTCCGTTCCAAGGCATAGCATTTTTGTCTTATTGAGAAAAAGAACAAAGAAAGCCGCTCCAAGGCATAGCATTTCCTTCTTATCGAGAAAAAAAGAAGAAAGAAATCCGCTCCAAAGCTTCGCATATTTTTCGTTACGCCGTTCCGGTCGCATTGATCTGCTACAATTTTGGTGAAAAGCGGCCGTAGAGCGCTTTTCGACCATCGCCTAAGCGCGAGTGCACCCGGCGGAGGCTGCGCTAGCTGCATCATGCACGATTGCCCGTTCCATAGGGATGCATACGCACTCACAGAGATACGGAGATCCGTTCCGAGGACCCCCGTTTTCACAAACATTTGTGTTTCCGAAGCCCGTTCCGAGGACCCTCCTTTTTACAATAAGCCCGCTCCAAGGCCCCCGTTTTTTGCCTCGCCCGCGGCACACCCCTACCACTTTTTTGGTCGAGTGCCCCCCCCGGGAGTCACAGAGCTGATTGAAACTTTTTAGTGAGTTGGGAGAAAATTATACATGTACATGTAGGTCAAATTTGTTACTATTTCATTGACATGGATGTACACAAGTTCCAATCAAGCCTGTAGGCTGCATATTCAGACCTCTTACCCCAAACAAAAAGGTATGTTATATGCAAACCCAAGCCAATAAGCACCAAATCATACATTGTAAAGTACAAATTCTTGTTTGGCTTTTATATGGTGTAGAGCCGGTATTCGGTAGAAAATTTGAAGTATTTTACTTTAATAGCATTTTATTTGGCTATGAAAAATTTCTATTCAGATCACATCAAGCTATTAAAATTTAAGCAAAATATTTACTAATATATTTACCATTGTGATGCCATAAATGCCAAATAACATCCAATGTACATTTATGTATCTTCCGTGCGCAGTGTATGTATATGTATAACTGCATGTTTGTAAACTGCACGCAACAGAGATTTAAAGGGGAATCCAGCCTTGGCCATAAAATGTTGTGTTGGGAAGGAGAAAAATAAATTAAACAGAATGGCAAAAGTTTGAAAGAAATCGAACAAGCAATAAGAAAGTTATAGCTGCTTTAAAATTGAGATCACTAATAGTATGTAGATTTCAAATTGGCAACTGGGTAAGTAAATTATGACAAGGGACAAGGACAACTTTCCCATAGGCCATGTACTTTATAATCAGGGATTTGTGGTTTTCTCTTAATTACCCATTCCCCTGGGGCAGTAAACTAAATATAATCCAGGTAGTATATTGTTTTATGTCCTCATGAAAGAAAAATACAATTTGAAATAAAACTTTTGGGAAAAACAACATTTTAGCCATAATATGTATTGGAGTACATGGAAGAGTAGTCCTTGCCTTACATCACTATGACATCCCATATGCGGCCAATTTGAAGTCTCCATGGGTATAGTGATTACCAATATTTACAACTTTTAAAAATTTATAACTTTCTGGTTGTTTGTCCAATATTGTTCAAACTTTCACCTATCAACTTAATATCTGAATTTTCTTTTTCTTATAAAAACAAGTTTTTATTTGGGTTGGATTCCCCTTTAAGAAAAATGCCTACCCCAAAAATACAATTGAATACCAGAGATGGTTAAGTTTTTCAGCAAAATACTAAGTAAAAATTATGGCTTAATAATTAAGTATCAAATTGAATACCGACCCTGGCGTATAGCATTGATATTACCAAAAAGACTATTAAAATAATTCCCTACATAGTATTAGGCTTTTATATGGCATTAATAATCGTAAATGAAACTGGAATCCATAAACTCGAGTGAGGCACGTTCCATATCTTTATATGTAGTATTTGCTGAAAAGATTGTGTGATAAAGATACTTGTAATCTTGTTTGTTTGGGATCTGATATGACATGATTGATGTTCCAGAAACCTTGTTTAATTAAAGGTCAAGTCCACCCCAGAAAAAAATGTTGATTTGAATAAATTGAGAAAAATCAAACTAGCATAAAGCTCAAAATTTCATCAAAATCTGATGTAAAATTAGAAAGTTATGACATTTGAAAGTTTAGCTAATTTTTCACAAAATATGCACAACTCAGTGACATGCAAATGAGACAGACGATGATGTCCATCACTCACTATTTCTTTTGTTTTCTATTGTTTGAAATATACAATATTTCAATTTTTACAGATTGGACAATAAGGACCAACTTGACTGAACCATATAGTATCAAACAATGCTAATTCCGCATGTTTAGAGAGGAATTAATCGTTGTTTCACTTGGCAATGAGGAGAAAATTAGAATATTTCATATTTCATGTGATAAAATACAAAAGAAATAGTGAGTGGATGATGTCATCAGTTCCTCATTTGCATACAGACCAGGATGTGCATATAGAATAGATCTAGATATTGTGAAATTAAGTGAAATTTAAAAATGTCATAGCTCTCTTATTTTACAATTACATCCGATTTTGATGAAATTTTCTGTGTTATGCTTGTTGGATTTTTCTCTGTTTATTATAATCAATTTTTTTGTTGGGGTGGACTTTCCCTTTAAGATAGGCTATTAATAGTACTCAACAGGGGCCAGTGTATGGACCTTGATCTGTCTATAAGAATGTTTTTTTTTTGTTTTTCTACTCCGAGCTTCTTTTTGTAGATTTCATTCCTAATAGCAGGTATAAAGGCCCCATCATGGCTGAAAATGTTCTGTTTTCTGTGTCGCAGAAAACTTAGTACTGATATTCTATTTAATGATTTTTTTCTTTAAACAAAATTTCTTTATAGATTTTATTCCCAAGTTAGTTAACGGGTATCAGAGCCCCATCATGGCCGAAGCGCACGCTGCTGTCGGGTTTCAGTTCACTGTCACGCCTGAGGGAATCGATCTTAACGTCAATCATGAAGTACTCAAAGCTATCTTTGATAGCGGCAAACGATCATGGGCTGACAAGTTCAGGAGATTCCAGGTGAGTTTAGAATAATAATGATAATCATCATCATCATTATCATCATCATCATTATCATCATCATCATTACCATCATCATCCTTATCATTACCATCATCCTCGTCATCACCATCATCATCATCGGCATCTTCATTTTTGCCATCACCATCATCGCCATCCTTGTCGTCATCATCATTATCAACGTTATAGTCATCACCTGCATAATCATCATCATCATCATTATCACCACCACCACTGCCATCATTATCATCATCATTGGCATCATCGTAATCATCGGCATCATCGTCATCATCACCATCGTCATCCTCGTCATCACAATCATTATCATCGTCATAGTCAACATCATCCTCATCATCATCATTATCATCATCATCATTATTATCATCACTACCATCATCATCATCACCGTCATCATCACCATCATCACCATCATTATCACCATCATCATCATCACTACCATCATCACTACCATCATCACTACCATCTTCATTTCCATCATCATCATTATCATCATCATCAGCATCATCATTTACCATTTATCATCAACATGATGATGATGTTGAAGATGATAATGTTGATAGTGATAAAGATGATAATGAGGATGATGATGATGATGACGGCAATGATGATGATCATCATCATAATTCAGTCTTTTGATTTTTTAAAAGTTGTTTTTCTTATGTTAAAAAGCAAGCAGCACCCCTACTTGTACATCTGTACCTGGCATGTACATATATATTTTAAATGGTGTTATACATGTATAATGGTTTATGTTTATTCCATAGAATCATATGGTGACAACGACCTATCCAGCGAGTCCTGCTAGTTGGTTAGCCGTCTTGGTAGCGATCATCGCCTGTCTTGTAGCCAAAATGGACCCATCACTTGGTATAATCGATTTCATCAAAGACCATTTACTTCCGCTGTAAGTTTTCAGCTCGTTTTTTCCATTTACACTATTACAATTAAAAATTTATGAGTTTTTATAGTCGAAGGGAATTTCATTTTTGTTGTTTTGTGAGGGTTCTGTTGCCATATATGGCTGAGGAAGCTATTAATATGATAACAGGCTTGGAAAACCAGCAAAATGTTTATTTTTCCCAAGGTTTATGAAACATAAATTATTTCAAAAGGATAATTATTTACCAATGTAATAAATTGATTTGGTTTATATTCTTTACACAAAGATATAAGGATAACTCTTCAACTGCTCTATAAAACAAAATGACATACTTGTAGGGGAATCCAAAATCATGGGTAGAGTGAGAATTGAAAATGAGAGTGAATCCGGCAATTATTAAAAGCTAAAGTAAATAATCCAAGTTGTTTTTTAGAGGTTAATTTTTACAAATTTTAATTTGATGAGGATGAGTTGATTCACAGAGATTTATTGGTTTTAAGTCGCGTCATGCAGTCATATGTTTGATCCTCAAACTTTTACAAAGCTAATGGAGACTTTGCATCTCTGACTATATTGTCTTGTGTATTGTTTGTTTACAGGAGTCTGTTGGGTGTCATGGCAACCCGCTCCATCTCCGTAATCATCTATGTAACACTCCTTTGGCTCTTCATAATCTACATGCTACGTTACATACTCAAGCTACTTCTCTCCTATAGAGGTTTCATGTATGAGGCGCATGGGAAAATTTCTTGGCAAACTAAGTTATGGCTGGTAGGTACAATGTTACAGAAGATGTTGATCATCGTGGTAGTATAGAATCGGTAAAGGAAATAATCAGTTGTCTCACGATGCGGCAAATGGTTGGTAGGTACGATTTGTTGAGTAACCCTTTAGAATAATAAAGTGGGATGCCATCATTTTTTACACTTTATTTTTGGCAATTCAACATTTTGATAACCACACTCTGGAAGCGCATGATGAAACACCTCAGTTTTCATTGGGACACCTTATAGAATACTGAAGTGGAATGACATCATCTTTTGCATTTTATTTTTGCATTTTGGAAGCCATATATCACTATCATTAAAGCTAAAAACCTCAATTTGTTTGAGACGCACTATAGAATACTGGATTGTGATGTCATTACTGTTAAAATTTTATGTTTCCATATTTGCATTTTCATATGAACCATATATTTCTGTAGCGCATGATAAAATCCCTCACACACGATAAATTTGACATTCATGATTTGATGGCTCAGGGTATAGATGTTTCTTGGGAAAGTAATTTACCATGACATCTACAGTTTTTGTCTGTCAGCATTTTCATAACCTGGATTACTTTGGAATCTATTAGGTCTACTTGTCATCCTGTAGAAGGACATTAACTATTAGAAAGCTTGAACATACTGTACAAGCTGTTATTTTCGCGTACAGAATTTTTCGCGAATCGCAGGGGTCCCGACATTTTCGCGTCGGAAGATGTACAAAACATTTCCACAGCATTCCTAAGAAGCAAAACTAGTGGAAATTACGTACAAATTCATACTCTTCAAAGTCCTCATGCTGATGTGTCTCTTGTACATAAATATGTCCCTGTAAAAACAGTTACAAACTGTGGAAAAAGGTGGCTTGAATTTCACCTTTTTTTACCTTTAGTTCTGAAAATTCATCATGCCACAATTTGATCTGTAATCTACAGGGTTTAGCAATCTTTGGAATTTGTGATTTGTTCGTTTCATTTTTCAAAAAGTTGGTAAAAGTGCAAAAATTTGGAATTTTGTGAACAGAATCTTCACCTCTAAAAGCTCTGGTCATGTGACTTATGAATATTAATGAGTATGCAAATAGCTGCCAATACGTGTGTATAGAGTCAATTAGATGAAAATAAAATCAAATTATTTCATGAAAAATACATTTTGATATTACAGGGAGTGTATGAATATTGATAAAATGATATTAGAAAATAGTTTAGGCTCTGATTTTGTTTGAGAAATTTAAAAAAGTGAAATTCTAGCTAACTTTTTGAATCACTAACTGTACTTTCTAATCCTTATTTTTTGTACATATACAGGTGCATATCTCCAATTTCTCACTACACAGGATGTTTTCTACAGTAAAGCTTTGCTGTTACGGGCATTGGCACTGACTAAGAAATGTGTCAATATTTTCGCGTGTTGTTAAATTCGCGGCCGATCGGCAATTCGCGAAAATAAAACCCCCGCGAAAATAACAGCTTCTACAGTACACAGAGGCATAATGAGCCAAACATTTTGAGGACGCTCGATCTGGTTTATCGTGTAAAAACTTTGACATCTTATAAAGAAAATCCATGTTTGTGATAGATTTTGACACAATATTTAGAAAATAATATCATGTTGTACCCTTATCACTTTCCTGTTCGTACCTTTTATTTTTTTTCTTGGTCGTGAAAAATTTGGGGGTTGGGGCAAAGACCCCAAGCCCCTCCATCTGTATGCCATTGAACATACATGTACTGAAGAGGCTCCCCTTGTTTACCCTATACTGTACCAGACCTGCCAACCAGTACATTTTTGGTGTATTTAGTACGTTTATGCAACGAAAATACGGCAGTACGTTTTTTCTTTAAAAAATATGTTTTTTTTTTTACAAAATCGTAATGTATTGAGAAAAATCATCTCCATATGTCTCTATTTCATAAAACTACAAAAATATGGATATTAGATCAATGTAATTTCAGGTAACTTGTTTTTTTTCAATCATTTTGTTAAAACCAGGGTGACATATACACATGTTTCAATGTTTTTTTTTTCATCTGCAAGAGCAGTGCACATTTTGGCTTGCATGCAGCTTGAGCACCGTGATGAGCGTGTGCACCACACATTTTATTATGAAATACACTTTTTTGGGTAAAAAGTTTTTTTTATCACAGAAAACAATTTTTCATTCCCAGAGGTTGGCAGGTCTGCTGTACAGTAAAAAATGCCTTTGACATCTTTAATAGCAAAATCAATTCTGTCTTGTGACTCACTCCTCCTGACCTACATGTATCTTATGAAAGCAGTTCCCAGGGGAGCTCATTTTAGAAGTCTGTCCTGAAAAAGACTTTTATTTGGTGACTGGGAAGGGGCATAATTGGGATAATTTCTGGTGGTAGGCCTTGAACTTTCTTGTGATATACATGGTGATATGCATGTACATGTATACCTGAGTTACTCACATAAAACTTAATACATAAGACACTACACTGGGAAGAATAGACACTCAAAAGAGTTGTATCATGTGTTTTAAACCAGATGAATAAATAAATAAATTGATTAATGAATAGATACATACATGTACATGAATAAATAAAAAATAAGTAATTAAGTAGATAAATAAGTAAATAAAAAATAAGTAAACAATTAAAGTGATTGGTTAACATTGGTTTCACTTTTAAAAAATCTGAGCTAGAAGGTCACACTTGTCACCTGTGTCTGTGATATGTTACAAAAATGAAGCCCAGAAAAAATTGCGTTCGAAAATAATTATTTAGTGCTTCAAAAATTGAAATATAAAGTGACCGAAAACACCATCTTAATTTCATCCCATACACTTATGTGTACTATTAAGGCGTCTATAAGACGCCTATTTACAAAATCGGGGTTTGCCTTGTAGTTTTAGCTTTTCATTCTCAATAATGGTTGTTTTCAGGGTTTATTAGTTCTAATACATGCACTTGTACATATGTTTCATCTTGGTTTGAGAATTTTTTAAATCGGCTGCTCACAAAGTTAAACAATACCTTTAAGTAGATTAATAAATCAATCAATAAATAAATAAATATATAAATGAATAAATATATAAGAAATAAGTATGAATAAATGATTAAGTAAATAAATAAAAAACATGTAAGTAGATAAATAAATAAATAGATAGATAAATCACTTGGAATGCTGGGAATGGGTGCCCAACAATGTTTGGTTGATATAAATTACAAAATTACAAAAATTATTACAAAATTAGAAAGTAATTTATCTTCTGGAAAATAAGATGTTGGATATTTCCCCTTGTGCCAACCCTGCCCCCCCCCTCCCTCATCCCAAATACACAGCACTGTGCTGATGTAGTCTGCATTCACAGACCCTTGGTTTTCGCATAATGCAGAGTCTGAAGTAGTGAGACTAGATCCACTGTACTGTGGCTGGCTTATTTCATACAGACAGAGCCTTTGGCGTCAAGATAGACCATGTGATTAGTTGACAAGTAGACAGTGGACGAATCAGCAATTTACCGTACCGGTGTGCTGATATGCAATAGTTTACCTACCCAATGCCAATGGAAACACTTCCCCATGTACGATATGGAGTATTTAAAAAAGAATTGTGTCCAGCTTTCCGCTTGTAGTTTGTCTTTGCCGTAACTGGCATTTGTAATCGTGAATCATAATAATATGCAACATCTAAAAGTATGTAGCACTTACTACAATGTTTCTAAGCACTGCATACTATGTCCCTGGCTTAGCACGGCTACACTGATCAGCTGCTTGAGCATTCAAGGAATCCCTTACTAACAAGTACTCATTTACTACACCTGGGTGAAGAGTGGCTTATCTAGATGATTGCCTTGCCAAAGGACGCGAGTGCTGCAGTGGAATTGAACTCCGAGCCAAGTGGTTCAAAGCCTGGAGACTTATCCATTGAGGGGCGATTCCAAATGTGTTGTACATGTATAGTCTCTTAGCTGAATGCTTGAGCAATTAAACTTTCTTTTTTTTGTCAATGATAAAGTTAGAATGGGTAGTAAATGTGAAAAACTGATAACCAACAAAAAATGCTTGAGTACGGGTGAATTAAATGTGTAGGGACTCAAAATTGTTGCATACAACACACACTTTCACCCCTAATTCATTAATGATATTAAACATATTTTTGTTACATGTAGTTGTCATTTTTTACATCACTACCGAGTAGAACTTTAATATTACCACAAAAGAAATTGAAGATCCTCGTTTGTTTGGACAGCCGGTTAAAAAGTGTTGTGAAAATGGCTGATATTTCTAGCATGGAATCGCCATGAGCCACAACACCTCTCTATCCACTTACATGTAAATATTCTTTGATTTCTTTCTTTTCCCGTTTCAGGTGAGCCTGAGAGTGTTTTGTTCTAGACATCCTAAGCTATACAGCTACCAAGCTTCGTTACCAAACTTACCTCTACCAAAGCTAACAGACACCATGGAAAGGGTAAGCTAATGAATTATTCGGTTCCAAGACATTTGCTCCGGCGACAATTACTCCGAAGGAAAATCTGCATGTTAAGCCAAGCATAAACCTAATCTCAAAAACTAAATAAACCCTAATCCTTATCTTTGCATTATTCTGAACCCAAAACTTACAATCGTAACTCTAACCCAATACCCTCTAAGATGTTAAGACCGGAGCAAATGTCGCAGGAGCAAATGTCATGTCACCTATAATTTATCTACATTTATCATTTCTTGACTCCTAAATGACTGTATTCCTGTAATGGCACAATTGCCCTCGGGATCATTTCTTGACTCCTAAATGACTGTATTCCTGTATGGCACAATTGCCCTCGGGATCATTTCTTGACTCCTAGATGACTGTATTCCTGTATGGCACAATTGCCCTCGGAATCATTTCTTGACTCCTAAATGACTGTATTCCTGTAATGGCACAATTGCCCTCGGGATCATTTCTTGACTCCTAAATGACTGTATTCCTGTAATCGCTCAATTGCCCTCGGGATCATTTCTTGACTCCTAAATGACTGTATTCCTGTAATCGCACAATTGCCCTCGGGATCATTTCTTGACTCCTAAATGACTGTATTCCTGTAATCGCACAATCGCCCTCGGGATCATTTCTTGACTCCTAAATGACTGTATTCCTGTAATCGCACAATTGCCCTCGGGATCATTTCTTGACTCCTAAATGACTGTATTCCTGTAATCGCACAATTGCCCTCGGGATAATTTCTTGACTCCTAAATGACTGTATTCCTGTAATCGCACAATTGCCCTCGGGATAATTTCTTGACTCCTAAATGACTGTATTCCTGTATGGCACAATTGCCCTCGGGATCATTTCTTGACTCCTAAATGACTGTATTCCTGTAATGGCACAATTGCCCTCGGGATCATTTCTTGACTCCTAAATGACTGTATTCCTGTATGGCACAATTGCCCTCGGGATCATTTCTTGACTCCTAAATGACTGTATTCCTGTATGGCACAATTGCCCTCGGGATAATTTCTTGACTCCTAAATGACTGTATTCCTGTAATCGCACAATTGCCCTCGGGATCATTTCTTGACTCCTAAATGACTGTATTCCTGTATGGCACAATTGCCCTCGGGATCATTTCTTGACTCCTAAATGACTGTATTCCTGTAATGGCACAATTGCCCTCGGGATCATTTCTTGACTCCTAAATGACTGTATTCCTGTAATGGCACAATTGCCCTCGGGATCATTTCTTGACTCCTAAATGACTGTATTCCTGTAATCGCACAATTGCCCTCGGGATCATTTCTTGACTCCTAAATGACTGTATTCCTGTATGGCACAATTGCCCTCGGGATCATTTCTTGACTCCTAAATGACTGTATTCCTTTATGGCACAATTGCCCTCGGGATCATTTCTTGACTCCAAAATGACTATTCCTGTAATCGCACAATTGCCCTCGGGATCATTTCTTGACTCCAAAATGACTGTATTCCTGTAATGGCACAATTGCCCTCGGGATCATTTCTTGACTCCTAAATGACTGTATTCCTGTAATGGCACAATTGCCCTCGGGATCATTTCTTGACTCCTAAATGACTGTATTCCTGTAATGGCACAATTGCCCTCGGGATCATTTCTTGACTCCTAAATGACTGTATTCCTGTAATCGCACAATTGCCCTCGGGATCATTTCTTGACTCCTAAATGACTGTATTCCTGTAATCGCACAATTGCCCTCGGGATCATTTCTTGACTCCTAAATGACTGTATTCCTGTAATCGCACAATTGCCCTTTGGTGTATATATTGGATTCTCTAGACCCTTTGAACCTGAAAAGCCGGAATACCGGCTTCACCGTGAAAATGTTGTTGAAACACTCCCTAAGAAATTACAGTCAGATCACTCAAGGGAGATTGATCATTTTTTAAGGTTCTTAAAATAGATGATTTTTATGAAGTTATTAGTCAAGTTAAAGGGCAAGTCCACCCCAACAAAAAGTTGATTTGAATAAAAAGAGAAAAATCCCACAAGCATAACACTGAAAATTTCATCAAAATCGGATGTAAAATAAGAAAGTTATGATATTTTTAAATTTTGCGTTATTTCACAAAATAGTTATATGCACATCCCGGTCGGTATGCAAATGAGGGAACTGATGACATCACTCACTCACTATTTCTTTTGTATTTTATTATGTTAAATATGAAATATTCAATTTTTCTTTTCGTTTTCCTGTGAAACAAAGTTGGATTTCTCCCTGAACATGTGGAATAACTATTGTTTAACATTTTATGGTTCAGTCAAGTTGGTTCTTACTGTCAAATCTGTAAAAATTGAAATATTGTATAATTCAAACAATAAAAAGCAAAAGAAATAGTGAGTGACGGACATCATTGATTCTCTCTTTTGCATGTGACAAAATTGTGCATATAACTATTTGGTGAAAAATAAGTGAAACTTTAAAATGTCATGTCTTTCTTATTTTACATCCGATTTTGATGAAATTTTGAGTGTTATGCTTGTCTGATTTTTCTTTATTGATTTAAATCAACATTTTTCTGAGGTGGACTTGTCCTTTAAAACCAAACTTATGCTGCAGTCGCATTTCCCCTACTGCTGCCGTACAGCAAGTCAAAACAGCCGTTTTAGTCATGTTTATTCAAACCACCTACATGTAGGTATATGTACTGTAGCTGGTACAAAAAATGTTAAAGCAGCTTTTTCTACTCGCCGTACGTGAAAATGTGACTGCGCAATTATGGTCTTTATAGATACATGTACATATTTATGTATATCATAAATACATGTGCATCGTTGCATTATTTTTTTAGGTAACAATTGAAATGTGGCCAAAGCTGGTTGCGCATGATTGAACTATTAGCATGAATGCAGTTTCTGATGGTTACTCATACTTTCTTTTTCTTTACCAGTATTTGAGATCAGTCAAAGGTTTCCTAAGCACGGAAGAGTACGCTGAAATGGAACGTCTCGCTGAAGAATTTCAGTCGTCCATCGGTGATCGTCTCCAGCGATATCTACAGCTGAAATGGCTCTGGTCAACAAACTACGTCAGTGATTGGTGGGAAGAATATGTTTACCTTAGGGGTCGCTCTCCAATCATGGTCAATAGCAACTATTATGGAATGGTATGTAGACAATTTGGGTTGATAGTTAATATTGTACAAGGCCTACTTAGCTTTTTGTACGCAAGCAAATGGGAGACTGAATGTCAAACATTTGTACCGTTGCACACACGACGTACCATCCAAAATGTACTGTTGCACGGCTTTAGGAGGTGACGTCACAATACGATTTAATTCATTGCGCTCAGTAAAAATGAAGGTGCAATACGCGTATAAGCCTGCTGGCTAAATGCGCAATGCTGCCCAAGGTCATGTGCGCTTGTGGGATTTTGCTTTTCGCTCTCAATTTTTGCTCCCTTTTCATAGATTACTACCGGGAAAAACTTTTTTTTCTTCATGTTTTCGCTAAATTCCGAGGCATTGTACAAAACAAATAGCGAATATTCTTATTTGTGCAATGGTGCGAGATTTCGCATTCGGTGAAAGAAAGAGACGCTCTATTCAACTCGGCTAACGCCTTGTTGAATAGAGCATCTTTCTTTCACCTCATGCAAAATCTCGCACCATCGCACTCATGCCTATTCGCTATTCGTATACTATTGAATGGTATATATAGACAATGTGGATCAATAGCAAATATTTAAGGTGCAGTCACATTTTGCCTATAATGGCTAGTCAAAAACAGCAGTTTTTGTAATGTTTGTACCAGCTTCCTTTATGTGGTTCATATAGAAATCTGTGAAACCTCTGTTTTCATCTTAATGTGTGGACACCATAGTGGAAATGTGACTGCAACATTAGCAATAATATGTAGACTATTATAATACACACCTTAAATAGCTTGTGTCTACTAACTAAAGCCCGTCTCACACATTATTTTTTAATAAATCACATTTTGCATGAAATATGAAAGTTCCACAAAGAAATTGAGGCTCAAACTACATTGGATTTTGATTTCAGAAGCCTTACAACTATTCTGACCTCGTATCGCTAAGATTGTATTGGAATGTTTATGTCAAATATTTTCATGTTTTCTTTGAAAATCAGATCGCAACTAATCAAATAGTGTGAGCTGGGCTTAATTCAGTGTTTGGTGGGAAGAATTTGTTTTCATTCGAGGGTACTCTCCAGTAATATGGTCCATAACCACTGTTTCGAAGTGGTATGCAGACAATTTTGATCAATAGCTACTATTATAAGATAAGATAAGATTTGATTAAAATCTATCTACCCCCGATTGGGAGTATGAGAGTCTCAACAAGAACATAATTTACAATAATGAATTAGTGCATAAAAATGAACATAATGTACAATAATGAATAGGTGTATAAAAATGAACATATTCACAATGATGAATACAAATTATGCAATAGTATCTAAACATGCTATGAATATAAACAATTCTACAGAAAAAAAAGAAATTCCCAAGAATTAAACTTTGCAAAAGTTACTGACACTTGCTTGTCTTTTGCATCACTCATTGGAATTCATGGTAAGATCCCGAAGGGGGCTGGTGCCCTTCTACTTGCTGCTCTATTCAACGATAATTCTGTGAATTCACAATATGGTGCGCCATCTATTGGTTGCAGCGAACAGGCCAAATTTCTAACTGAAGGGTCGAAATCGTGCGCAGACAGTGAACAGTGCTAGTATACTGTAGTGTGACTGATGTTTCAAAAATGAAAACCATACGGCAAGAATTCACCAAAATACGGTCTTAATGTCGCAAAGAAATATGCGGGCAAATTTCTCTCCCACCTCCTGGACCCTAGTAAACAGCATATCCGTCGAGCTGCGTCGGTCCGGGCTGAATAATCGCATGCAAATAGTACTTGCGCCCGCAATGTATGTAGACTTTTTCCAATGAGGCATTGCGAATTTCGGCCTGTCCACTGCAACCGATAGATGGCGCACCCTATTGTGAATCCACAATTAAGGAACAATTTTCTTTGATTTCTCATTCAGGATGGCATAGCTATGAAGCCAACCTACCTTCAATCTGCCCGGGCTGCGAATTCTACTGTGGCTCTGCTTAAATTCAGACGGGAGATCGATCACGAGGTCGTTAAACCCATCATGGTCCAGAAGGCCGTCCCTCTCTGCTCTCAACAATATGAAAGAACTTTTAATACGACTAGGATCCCAGGCTTAGAGACAGATAGGTAAGATTGACTGATAGATAGATTGATTGATAGATGGATGCATTGATAGATAGATTGATCGATGGGCGGATAGATGATATAAAGAGATCGATCACGAGGTTGTTAAACCATCATGGTCCAGAAGGCCGTCCCTCTCTGCTCTCAACAATATGAAAGAACTTTTAATACGACTAGGATCCCAGGCTTAGAGACAGATAGGTAAGATTGACTGATAGATAGATTGATTGATAGATGGATACATTGATAGATAGATTGATCGATGGGCGGATAGATGATATAAAGAGATCGATCACGAGGTTGTTAAACCATCATGGTCCAGAAGGCCGTCCCTCTCTGCTCTCAACAATATGAAAGAACTTTTAATACGACTAGGATCCCAGGCTTAGAGACAGATAGGTAAGATTGACTGATAGATAGATTGATTGATAGATGGATGCATTGATAGATAGATTGATCGATGGGCGGATAGATGAAATAAAGAGATCGATCACGAGGTCGTTAAACCCATCATGGTCCAGAAGGCTGTCCCTCTCTGCTCTCAACAATATGAAAGAACTTTTAATACGACTAGGATCCCAGGCTTAGAGACAGATAGGTAAGATTGACTGATAGATAGATTGATTGATAGATGGATGCATTGATAGATAGATTGATCGATGGGCGGATAGATGAAATAAAGAGATCGATCACGAGGTCGTTAAACCCATCATGGTCCAGAAGGCCGTCCCTCTCTGCTCTCAACAATATGAAAGAACTTTTAATACGACTAGGATCCCAGGCTTAGAGACAGATAGGTAAGATTGACTGATAGATAGATTGATTGATAGATGGATGCATTGATAGATAGATTGATCGATGGGCGGATAGATGAAATAAAGAGATCGATCACGAGGTCGTTAAACCCATCATGGTCCAGAAGGCCGTCCCTCTCTGCTCTCAACAATATGAAAGAACTTTTAATACGACTAGGATCCCAGGCTTAGAGACAGATAGGTAAGATTGACTGATAGATAGATTGATTGATAGATGGATGCATTGATAGATAGATTGATCGATGGGCGGATAGATGAAATAAAGAGATCGATCACGAGGTCGTTAAACCCATCATGGTCCAGAAGGCCGTCCCTCTCTGCTCTCAACAATATGAAAGAACTTTTAATACGACTAGGATCCCAGGCTTAGAGACAGATAGGTAAGATTGACTGATAGATAGATTGATTGATAGATGGATACATTGATAGATAGATTGATCGATGGGCGGATAGATGAAATAAAGAGATCGATCACGAGGTCGTTAAACCCATCATGGTCCAGAAGGCCGTCCCTCTCTGCTCTCAACAATATGAAAGAACTTTTAATACGACTAGGATCCCAGGCTTAGAGACAGATAGGTAAGATTGACTGATAGATAGATTGATTGATAGATAGATACATTGATAGATAGATTGATCGATGGGCGGATAGATGAAATAAAGAGATCGATCACGAGGTTGTTAAACCCATCATGGTCCAGAAAACAGTCCCTCTCTGCTCTCAACAATATGAAAGAACTTTTAATACGACTAGAATCCAAGGCTTAGAGACAGATAGGTAAGATTGACTGATAGATAGATTGATGGATACATTGATTGATAGATAAGATTGATTGATAGATAGGAGACATATTAAATTATAGATTTAAAAACATGGGTTCAGGAAAATCAGAACTAAAAAACCTTGTCAATTCTGTTGCCAAAAAAGCCAGTAAAGAATGCTACACAGTTGTGTACTTCTTACAGGAACATTGGAAATTGAAATTATCTTTCATCGCTTGTGTAATAGTCACCTGAACAAAGTAACATATATCTTGATGAGTTGTTACCAATGAAAGTGGGTTGTCTTCACAAATCAGAGATTGTTACACCAAAAGTTTTTAAAGACAGTGCATGTATGCTCATAACTTACAAATTTCCATTATTTTTAAAAGTACATACCTATTATGTTTGCCTACCTGTATCTGTTGGTTTCTTTAAAGGGATGGTCCGGGCTGAAAATATTTATATCTAAATATCTAGAGTAGAATTCACAGAGCAAAATGCTGAAAATTTCATCAAACTCGGATAACACATAACAAAGTTATTGAAATTTAAAGTTTATCAATATTTTGTGAAAAATGTTATATGCACATCGTCATGAATATTCATTAGGTGGGCTGATGATGTCACATCTCCACTTTCCTTTTTCTTATGTTATTACATGAAATTATAAATGTCCCTTTTTTCATACATGTGTAAATGATGTGTCTCCCTTATAATGAAATAAGTTGCGGCAATAAATAACTAATGCACTTAATCAGTTGTCAATCCAATTGTTTTAGTTCTTAGTAGAAAAATTTTGAATAAACCTAATTTCATATAATAAAATACAAAAGAACAAGTGGGGATATGACATCATCAGCCCATCTAATCAATATTCATAAAGACATGCCTAGAACTTTTTGACCGGAATAATGCAAATCTTTAAAATTCAATAACTTTGTTATTTGTTATCCGATTTTGATGAAATTTTCAGTATTTTGCTGTGTGAATTTTACTCTATTTATTAAGATATAAATATTTCCAACCCAGACCATCCCTTTAATTACAGAGGAGAGCACTATAATAAGGATAGTAATATTTTTCTTTGTTTAAATTGAAACACTTTTCTTTACCACCTCATAGACTGATCCATCACAAAACGAGCAACCACATTGTCGTCATGTCTAGAGGGCGCTATTACAAGCTTATTATCCAATCAAATGGAAGTATCATCAAACCATGTGAACTGGAGAAGTAAGTATCTGAGATTCCAAAAAAAACAAAAGTTTTTGTTTCACCTTTTGAGAACCCCCCCCCCCCCCTTTAGGAGTGAGAACTTGTATGGATGAGAATAAGTACGTCCATTTATATAGTGCAGTTACTTTATGCATATAAAGTGAGGTAAATGGGTACTGGCAGGAAGTAATTCCTCAAAAAGCTGTGCGCACTGGAATTGGTAGACTAGCCTAACCGGGGTAATATAGGAGCGCCTATACGTGCGCTATACAAATCCTATATTGTATTTTATTATATTACATGTATGATTTTACTGCGCTTGATACTTGGTATCATAATAGCTGAGCCCCCATAAAGGCGGTAAAGCTTTCAAGGAATAAATCCTACTGGGTACCCATTCACCTCACCTCTTCATTTTCACTTCTGGGGTCCGTTTTCAAAATGAGATACAACTATGTTACATGTAGCTTTGCCATTATTGTAACTACCATGGAAACCTTGATTGTGATTAGCTGCGAAGCCACATTACTATGTTAGTTGCCATAATGACAAAGTTAACATAGTTGTAAGTCTTTATAAAATGACCCCCTGATTTGATGTAAATGTGTGTTATGGTAGAACAGTGGGTGATTTCAAGTACGGTGTTCGGGGTTGGTGTTGGTGTTGAGAGCGTGAAAAGGCTGCTAAACCGAGCTCCAACACCGAGCTGAGTTCAGAGGAGCGATACCGATCGCGTTATCGATAACCTATGACGTCACGCCCCTGTGTTGCGCCGCTGATCATCTCAACTTTACGCAAGAAATTCTCGACGACGAAAGTGAAATCGGGAATAAACTGCAATAAAATCTTATCGTACAGAATGCAAAGGTTAAAATCACTGCAATAATCAGAAAGCATAAATATTATCTTTCACTTAAATGTGTAAAACTCTAATGATTTTCGCTCATCTTATCTGTAAAAGATAATTTTACGGAGATGTTTCATCGTGTTCGCTGCCTGTTCGTGAGCTACAGTTCATCAACACCAACACCGAACTTGAAATCACGATTTTCCCAATCCCTGGGGGTTGGTGTTGGTGAATGGGGAAATTGCACGTAGATCGTCAACACCAGCCGCAGTGCTGGGTTCAGCAGACGACATTCAACACCAGCCTTCAACACGAACTGCCGGAAATACGTCATATTTTCCGAGGTCAATCCCAACACCAGCCTGATTTCAAGTACGGTGTTGTGGCTGGTGTTGGTGTTGTGACAACACCAACACCAGATTTCAACACCGTACTTGAAATCACCCAATGGTGTTATATGCAACTGATATTAATTTTGCTGGTAGTACCAATTTGATTTTTATAAGAAGTATTTATTTTCTGCTCCCTATCATCATCATCATCATCATCATCATCATCATCATCATCATCATCATAACCACCACCACCACCAAGTCTCTGGACTTAAAACCATAAGGTCCAGGGTTCAGATCCCTGCAGAACTCATGTTCTTTGGCAGGGAATTCATCTACATTTGTCACTCTCCACCCAGGTCCAGCAAATACGTACCTGGTACGAAGAAATTCCTAGAAGGCTTGAATGCCTGATCAGGGTAGCCGTGCCAAAGCTGGGGTAATAGTATGCAGCGCTTGGAAACATTGTATTACATGTAAGTGTTATATGAATTTATGTATTATACAGTTGTATATGATAATTTATTTTTTTCTTTTTCAGGCAATATCAGCAGATATTGGATGATCCTGATGAGCACCATGGTGAGCAGCGTCTAGCAGCACTCACTGCAGGAGATAGGTAAAAATATACTCTCTTATCATGTTGAATAGTCACTAATATGCACTCTTAGCATGTTGAATAGTCACTATTATATAACTCAACGAAGATTCTTGCCATCTGATTGGTTGAAAGGTGTTCAATATTTGGTCCATTCTTTACTGCGTGCATTTTGTAATTTTCTATTGCACGGTGACCGTGCATATTTTATTTTTCCATTGCACGGTACGCGCGCTAGCGCTCCCTCAGTATAATCATGTGTACGTCTACTTATTGTGTATGTGTGTGTGTGTGTTTGCGCGCATGAAGTTAGCGCAGATCAAACTTACTGTGCGCACTCGACTATACCGTGTTTACACTTAATCGGCTTTTTCATAGCGTGTAAACGCGAGTAACTTGCATCGGCTCGCGGTTCAGAACCGGCAATTCGCACCACCAAAGTAGTAGGTTCTGAACCGCGAGCCGATGCAGAATCAGCTTTTTTAATACGTGTAAACAGAAAGCCGATTCTGCATTGGCACTTTGTGCGCATTTTCATTGTGACGTAATTGTAAGCGCACTGATCCAGTGTTGTCTTTATTATGACGTATATTGCTGGTGTGCATATCATTTCAGGTTTTTGCATCGGCTCGCGGTTCTGAACCGCGACCTGTAACAACGTGTAAACGCAAACCAAAAGCCGATTCTGCATCGGCTTTTGGTTCTGAACCAAATGCCGATTAAGTGTAAACACGGTATCCATGAAGCAATGCGCGTCACAAACATGAAAGCAAAGGGCTGATGAGCTGTCGATACATGGTGTTATCCTCCGACTAGCAATTATCAGAGAAAAATTAGTTGCTGGAAATTGGCCAACCTAATCTTTATCTTTTTTATTCCTTTTTTACATTTTTAAAAACTTTGTAACTTATATGAGTTTTATAAAACAAATAATGAATGTAAATATTTGTGCAATGGAAAGAATATTTACATTCGATGAAAGATTAAAAGTTCCATTCAACTCGGCTAACGCCTCGTTGAATGGAACTTTACATCTTTCATCTCATGAAAATATTCTTCCCATTGCACGCATACACATTCATTATTTGTATAATATACACTCTTACATGTATGTTGAATAGTCACTTATATACACTCCTATCATGTTGAATAGTCACTAATATGCACCCTCAGCATGTTGAATAGGCACTAAATTATAAAAATAATAATGATATTAGTAATAATAATACATGTCTCTTATAAAACACAAAAATTCACCATGTAGAGTGCTCAAGGCGCATAAAGAAATTAAGAAGTAAGAAGAAAAGTTTTAAGAACATTTTTGAAAGACTCAACAGAGAGAGATACCCTGTTGGGAAGTCACTAATATACACTCTTGTCACATTAAATAGTCATTTATACAACTCTTATCATGTTGGGAAGTCACTAATATACACTCTTGTCACATTGAATAGTCATTTATATAACTCTTATCATGTTGGGAAGTCACTAATAAACATTCATGTTGAATAGTCACTAATATACACTCTTACATGCAGCATGTTTGGAAGTCACTATAATTATACACCTTTTGTCATGATAACCAAGAGATTCTGAATGTGTAATAGTCATTATTATACACTGTCATCATGTTGAATAGTCATTAATATACACATTCATTATCTTTAATATTTACTTATAACCCTTTTCCACAATTAAGAGAATGTGGTAGTTAATAGAAAACATCATTATACTGAGAAACTAGGAAATTTCATATTCAACTGTAATCTACATGTAAAGGTATTCTAGTTAAAGAATTGATTTCCTCGTTTCAGTGCTCTTGATCCATCGAATTATCTTATCCTCTATTGAAGCTGTGAGATTATGATACTGACAGATCTGGGTTCTACGACAGTGCAAATCAATTTCAGAGAAAATCAACTTGAAATTTTACTATAATTTCCACACTATGATCCCCAGCCTTACAACTTTTTCATCAATAGAAAAATATATGGTTGGAAAGATCTAGACAATTGCGTGACATTCGCTCTTTCACGTGCTAAGTCAATGCAGTGCAGATACAGCAGTATGGCTGACCGAGCATTTGCATATTAAATGCACACAGATGTTGTTTTGCTTTACTACAGTACATGTTTTCAGTGGGATTTGCGCATTTTATCGGCAATTTGTATGACATCGCCATGGAAATCCCCTCACATCCCAGAAACTAAAACAAATTGTGGCCTAGAAGTTTCATTATGTGTAGAACGGGGCCGTTTCATAAAGCTGTTCGCAAGTTAAGAGGGACTTTAAGAACGACTGGTGATCCTTTCTTACGCGCTAAACCATCGCCGATTCAATATACCACTTACCGCAAGAAGGGATCACCAGTTGTTCTTAAAGTCGCTCTTAACTTACGAACAGCTTTATGCAGGACTTGTACTTACATTTACTGCAAATTCTCAAATCAATTTTTTAAAAACAATGATTAACCAATACATCGGTTTGGATGAACGCCGACGATGTTTAACATCAACCAATCATATTGAATGATTTCAGTAGCTTATAACCATTATTGCAAACTACTTATTAAAACGAGGTTCATGAGAAATTGGGCCCTTATCGTTTAACCCTAAGAAGACAGGGGGGGACTGAATCAGCCCCCCCTCAGTCTTCTTAGGCGTCAAAATAGCCCAGTCTATTAAGGGTTAAGACTGGAGTCTCATTAGAGTGCCACATACAATAAGCTGCTAAATCATGTTTGATGATACATTGAATTGACCCTGGACATGAACTTCATTTCACCAGATATATAGCACATACAACATATGTTATGTACATCTTATGACCAATATCTATAATTGAAAGGTCATGGAAATGTCAGGCAACATTTCCATCTCCATCATGTAAACATCGTGTGAATGTCACCTTCATATTTTATCTCTTTATGACACAATAATGATGTCACTATATCAGGTTTCAAAGGTTGGGTAGTGTTTATGGGTTATGATATAGCAAATAAGATTAAAGGATTGGGTTAGATTCAGTCATCGACCGTGCAAGCTCTTTGGAGTTCATTTGAGATGTGGAATCACTCTCGCTCTAACATTGCTCAAAAAGCAAAGCCTGATCAGTGTGAACTTTATACAGTACATATTGTACAACGCCTACTTAGCTTGTTGTACGCAAGCAAATGGGAGGCTGAATGTCAAACATTCGTACCGTTGCACAAAAGACGTACCATCCAAGATGTACCGTTGCACGGCTTTAGGAGGTGACGTCACAATACAATTTAATTAATTGCGCTCAGTAAAAATGAAGGTGCAATACGCGTACAAGCCTGCTGGCTAAATGCGCAATGCTGCCCAAGGTCATGTGCGCTTGTGGGAATTGCTTTCCGTTTTCAGTATTTTTGCCCCCTTTTCATAGATTACATGTACTAAAGGGAGATACTCTTGTTTTTTCATGTTTTCGCTAAATTCTGAGGCGTTGTACGACACAAATAGTGAATATTCTTATTCGTGCAATGGTGCGAGATCTGCATTCGGTGAAAGAAAGAGACGCTCTATTCAACTCGGCTAACGCCTTGTTGAATTGAGCATCTTTCTTTCACCTCATGCGAAATCTCGCACCATCGCACTCATGCCTATTCGCTATTTGTATACAGTACATGTAAATTAATTTAATGAAAAAAATATGATACTTTTGAGTGAGTACCATAAAATTTGTTATTTTAATGCAATATATATTGTAAGTATGATTGTGAAGCCCTAGATAAGCAATTGTTATAACTACTAGTTGTTTTACTACAATCTTATGCCCCCTTCCACACCACAGAATTCCCTGGGCTGCTGCGCGCCAACGATTCTTCATGTCCGGTGTGAACAAGTCTTCTCTTGCTGCCATAGAAACGGCTGCGTTTGTTGTCGTCTTGGATGAAGAGGAGCATGAGTATGATGTCGTAAGTCGTTGAAAAAAAATCAAATAATTTTTTTTTTCTGTCATTTTTTTGCTGCTGTGGTTATCAGGGCAATGCCTTACTAAGAGTTGCGCTTGATCTGATCATTCACCCCACGGACCCCATGGAAGAACAGTACAGTCATGTCGACTAAAGTGAATATGGGCTATCCATCCGTTTTGCATTTTTGGGGTGTTTTTTATACGGAAAATTAATACTGTACAATACTATTCACAACTATGAAAATCCAGCAATGCCAACATCTAAAATATATACATCCATGCAAAGTGTTTTCATGCAAGTGTCATTGTCTAAATGAATCAATTTGTTCCTCCTTATTTTCAAAGGGATGTTCTGTACCTTTCCTAAGTGAAGAATTATGACATTGATGGATATCCATAGGTGGGGTTGATTGGATTAACTGCATCTCCTTGTAAGCTGAGGCCAAGATATTACAATATCTAAAAGAAAAAACTATCGCTTCTTATTGAGCTCCACATGAACAATAAGAGTGTATCATTCTTTTCTTTTTGCTGGTTTTAGAGATTATCCAAGATGATTTGAAGTAATGGCAATGGAAGAAGCACTGTATTCCAATTGCAGTTGGATAAAAGAAATGACAGAATTTTTTTTCCAATTGAAAATTGCAGTGTAAAGTTACTCGCTAAATGAAATCCAGCTGCTTCATACATACATTCCTAGTGAAATATATGTCATTTCTTTCAACAATGTCATCACATGATTTTCGTTTCATGCAATTTCATAGAATAATCTTGTTTTATAAGATTTTTACCATTTCGCATGTGACATCTCTTGAAAGTGAAACATCTATATCTTCATAAATTACACTTTGATATGACCATTTCTTTTTCAAATAAATGTTAACATTTTAGCTAGCTTGATTTGTGAGAACAGCTATTTTCTTATGTATTTTTGCCTCTATAATATACACATTTATGTGTAAAAGCTGCACTGGAATGGTTGTTGCTCTAGGCCGTTATTTTGACATTCTCATATTTTTGTTTACATATATCTGGAAGTTACGGTTTATTACTTACTCTCTCTATTCTTGGGCATTTGAGGATTACATAATAAGTAATCATAACATGATATATATACATATATTTTTAACTTCTCCGTTTTAATTAACATTTTGTGAATGATGTATGCATTCTTACATGTATCTACATGTAGATTCTGTATTTCTAACTCTATAATCAGATGTTTCTTTGATTTCTACAGCTTTTTGCTTTCTATTTGTATTCTTATTTCAACTCTTTGTTTTATGGACAGTTGTGTCATTTATTTCAATTTAGTCAAAGCAGCGTAATAACAAATTTACAGTTTTCCAATGGAATGTAAGAAAATATAAGAAAATTGTTAGTGGAAATAAACTGACCATTTTTTTTCTGAATTGTAACATCTTTTCATTATCAATTTGGACACAACATTCTGAAGTTTAATCAAACTGTTAATACCAGATTGATGGAAATTGTCTGCGGCATTACACTGATCATAGACAATATGAAACTATTCATTTTAATCAGTAAAAGTGTATAAGGTTAAACAACTTATTCTAAACGAACATATAAAGTTACGGCCATTTTATTTTATTATTGCTTTGGCATAGAACTAAACTTGAATTCAATGACACAACCTTCATGATCTCATTCTTACTCACTTCTCATATCTTGGCTTTCAAAAACTCATCGGGTGATCATTTAGAGCTTCATAATTATGAAGCCAAACCTCTGAAAACATCCAGCATTATTTGCTACAAGTTTGGGTCGTCCATTTGTGAAGTACACTCCTGAAATCTCTGAATGGTCTGGTCCACTTTCCCAGTCACTTTTGAACAATTTTTCTGGCACGAAAAAGGGTTATTACTTCAATTATGGACCAATCATTTCCATATTCTAATGGGTATGTTCTCTGAATGGGGGAACTGGTGGGTGTCTCATAAAGCTGTTTGTAAGTTATGAGCGACTTTCCGAACGACTTGTTACCTTTTCCTATGGTAAATGATGTACGCCAGATTATCATGTAGTTTCTGAGAAAGAAACACCTGTCGTTCGTAAAGTCGCTGGTAACTTAAGAACAGCTTTATGAGACACCATTCCGGCCTTTCTCAAATAATGTGGGATGTTTTCACTCCGGTCATATTACATGACAACTGGGGCATCATTTCATGAAACTTGTCAGCGATGGCAAGTCATTATTTGACTGTTACCATAGTAACAGTCAGAGACCAGTGTTTCTCAGCCAATCAAAACCAAGAATTTCACTGAAATCGCCAAAGCTGACAAGTTTCATATAACGCCTCAGGATCCCGTAACACAAAGCATAACAACTCATTGTACGCATGATTTTCACGATTGATTATACATTGTAATCAATGCAATCAATCGTAAGTAAATGTTTTACAATGATTGTCAAGCTTTGTGTTACGGGCCCCAGATCACCCGATTGCAGTTGAAAGCTTCTCACCTCATAATCTCCACTAATCATTGCTTTAGGAACCACTCCGTGAGTTTCTCCAGAACCAATCAATACCAGCCTGGTTCAAGGGAGACCCTTTCGCACCAAAGGTAATCTAATCAATCAAAGTCATATTTATTCTCTGTCTGAAAGGGGTATCCAACTCAGGTGAAAAGTTGTTTAATACATGCAGAAAAATGTTCAAGAAGCAGATCAGTTGAAGTTTTAACAGAAATGGACAATACAATAAGAAAGTTATTAATGTTTAAAAGGGATTTATAAGACAAATCAGAAATCACTATTCAGTACCTATGGTGAATTCAAATTGGCCACACAGGTGATTTCATTTGGATGTCGGGTAGTGACAAATTTTCTGAATGCTTTAATATACAAAATAACCCCCAAAATATGTCATTTTTACCCCAAATTTATACTCAGAATGTTATTTTACTTTCATGTAAGAGTTGAGCCCTTTCACAATTGGTGGTGTGACTGCTTACAACCGTTGCGATTGTGTGCAACATATATTGTGACCAAATGATCGCAAACGATCGCAAGAGCGATTGTGAAAGCCTCTTAACCCTAACTAGGCCGGGCTTTTTTGGCTGTTCTGTGGCCGGGGGGGGGTTGATTCAACCCCCCCTGAGATCTCGGCCGCCGCTCGCGCGAACGTCGCAAAAATTTGCACGCTGGTAGTGTGCGATGTAATCTACAAGGCTGTATGGTAAAATTTTCCAAAATAATGAGATTTTATTTTATATGAATTAATTATGCTAATTTATGCATAAATCGTACTTTTTGCTCTAATTCACTAAATAAAGCTCCTAGAATGCTAAACTTTTGTAAAAATATTCTTTGTAGCATTCTTAACAATGGCAATTGAAAAAACTTCGGTTTGGAAATCAATTTCTTATGTATTTTATTGTTTTATGAATTTATGTATTTCTATGTTTTTCAACCTTTTGTTTTTCTTTGTTTTTTTCACCAGATTTATTGCACAACCTTTTTAAAGCATAATTATGCTAAAATCACTTGCTTTCAGCTGTTTAAAGTAAAAATAATCATATCTTTATGAATAAGATGAGAAAACTCAATTTGCATTGACTTTGTACACAAAATCACGTTTTGGAACAATTTTTGGTCTGACATGCACTTACAAAATGTTGCGTAATTCCCGAACCGCGTACCCGGGCGTCGTAAATTTGGTCTCAAAAGATGCGCGAGACTTAAAAGTATAAACTCTGCGAGTGGCGCGGTCAAAAAAAGTTGCGCGGCGGAATGATCGCAGAAAATGTTGAGGGGGCCATTTTAGGGTTAAGACAGCTTTGTTTTTATTTTTGCCCAAATGGAATAGAGGCTTTGGAGAAAACCACTAATTCTTGATCTTGATTATGAAGTACTTGACAAATCGGGGATTGGGCAGTTTGAAATTTGCATAGGATGGCGATCTCACTTTTTAAACATTCTTCTTCTTTGTCCGATTACTTTCAAACTTTCTCCATTCTGATTCTCTTGATATTTTTCTCCTTCCACACATTACCATGGTTGGATTCCCCTTTAATCTTCAGAGTAACGATGGAACAGTAAAAAAACCCAAATTCCGTTGTCATGGGAATATGATTGTTGCCAGGGTCACAAGTGATTATTTTCTTGCATGAACATGACTGATAAAACATTTCCATTATGTCTGTAATATATTGACATTATTTTGTCAAATTATGTACATCTTAAGCTAACAGCTTGATACACAGATTAAACTAACTTCCAACTTTCCTTTTTTTCTAAAATTTCATATTTTTTCATTTTGTAAAACAATCTTTCAACATAGATTGATTTGTAGGGCAATGTACTAGTATTTTGAACAAATATCAACATGTATTTAGATCAGATTTGGGTACTGCATATACGACAAAGGTTCCATGAAGTTTTCAGTTTTGCAAGTGAATGTTCACCAAAAAAGGGTAAATTTCATGATTGTGGGATTAAAAAAAAATGTCATCGCACCAATTAGATGAACTTCTCCAGTGGTTGGAATAGGTACATAAACGGAAAGAAAGATAGATATGACATAATTTATGCTTTTTTTTTGGGGGGGGGGGGGAGGGGGGGTATACGTAGAGGTAGAGAGATAGGAAAGAATGAAGAGAGGGGATGTAATAAGCAGGGAATTATATATTCAAATGATAATAATGAATAATAACTGAGTTAGGACTTAGGAGAGGCATTGTGTGGGAAGCGAAGGAGTGAATTACATACATGTAGTGGAAGCGCCGTGGTGTAGCGGTTCTGACTCTCGCCTTGTTATCAGAGGGTCGTGTGTTCGAATCCCACAGCGGTCTAGCGTCCTTTGGCAAGGCGTCAATCCACAATTGCCACTCTCTACCCAGGTGTTAAATGGGTACCCGGTAGGATGCGAAAGTCTATGTAGTATGCCTAGCATTTGAGTCTTGGAACTCTTGTTGGAATGCTCCCCAGGGAGTGGAGAAGTGCATACATTGTATGCGGGCATGCAAGGATCTTAAGGATGTTAAGCGCTATATAAATGCGGAATATTATTATTTTGTTATTATGTATTCCAATGATGATAATGAATATCAAATGAGTTAGGAAAGGCAGTTAGGGGGTAGTTATGAATTATATATATTCAAACAATGATAATGAATAATAAATGAGATAATGTTTTAATGTTTAGGTGGCTTGGACAATCACGGAGTTGGTTTACGATACACCACTACATGATGTTCTGTAAACCACTTCCGTGAATAGTAAATGATATTCAATTATCAATTTCTTCCTTTTTTAATAATATCTTATGTGAGATAAATACACAAGGTTGACATTTTTTCCTTCTCATTTGCTCATCTGCAACCTCCATCAATTCAATGTAAGTTCCTCTCTAAAATATAAGCTTCAGCACATAATCATTGATTAGCCTCAAAGCCACATGTAGATTGTAGCTGTAGTTAGTCAGGGTGCTACATATGCACTTGCCCGATTGCCCGGGGCAAGTAAAATTCTCACAGTAGAATGACCAAAATTAGGGTCGATATGATATGATATTGACCCTAATGTTGGTCATTGCAATAACAAGGTAGATCACTTCAAGTCAAAAGAGAGAAAAAGGTCAATGGTTTATAAAACCGCAATACTTTCTTTTGAAGAGGTAAAACTATTTTTTTCAATGATTTTTTCCGGGCAAGTGAAATATATATTTTTTTTGGCAAGTACATGTTTATTTGAACTAGTTAAAAGTGCTTTAAGTGCTTCTAAAATGTTATGTAGCACCCTGTTGGTGTGCAGGGATGCAGTCAAGCTGGGTAGCTCTGAGTCACGAGGCCGCTGATGAAAATGTTCTCCTATAGGCCTATACTTTTTACACGTGACATAGTACAAGGTCAGCAAAATGTGGCTTCATCGCCAGCCATGATTACATCCCTGCTAGAGTAATATACATGTAGCATGCTGTAGGTTTAAGTTTGCTGAATATATCAGTTTTCACATTTCTAACCATATTATTTAAGTTGATGTTATCTAGCTTGTAATTTATTCCATGTTGTATTTCATTATTTTTAGTGCAGTAACCCTTTGCTATTTGTACATTATCAAATGCTTTAGTGATAACTTAGAACTATCATAGCAATGCCTTTTTTTTTGCATTATACATTTATTTTGGTGTATCCATCGTCTAGGCTTGTAAAGTCATGTCATTTTAATCATTATTACTTTATTCCTGTAATAGAAGTTCATACATTCCACTCTATTTAATTTACATGTAGATGTATGTAATTGCAAATTTTATTAAATGGACCTTTTCATGTCTACATACAATGATAATGACAGTACCCTCTCACCGTCATTTACTGCAAACACAGGCTTAAAACTCTCACAGAATTTAATTCTACAAACATGTACATGCTTCATTTATTTGCCAAATTTTTCATGCTATAAATACAATGGTCTAACATGTCTGTGTGACTAACAATCTAAACTCTATTTTAGCTTTCCACTGTTAACTGCCTTATCCTTAGCTTTTTGTTTCCATAAATTAACACATTAGCTCATTATGAGAGGGATACCTGACATGGCAGGAAAGAGTGAAATGTACAATTGCGAATTTAACTGCAGGATATGTCTGCTCTAAAAGTTGTTTTGTTTTGTGGCCTTTTGAAAGAAATGTATCTTAATATTTTTAGTCTGTATTCATTCAGTATTGCTTATTGATTTCATTTTTGTTCCACGCTGCTCATGGAATGATATTTTTTAGATTCCCCTTGTGTTTCACCTCCACTTGACTATCTTGACTCCCAGTAAAATCTGGTTTGAAATAGCCCAGTCAAAATAGGGTTAATAAAGAGTGAACCATTTGTGCATTTAGTTGTGCACAAGTTCTGAATGAGTTCTGGAGAAAAAAATCACTTCTCAGCATGTTAAATTTTTATGTGTAATTCCTAAATGTTGGCCTGTATTCACACAAATTTGTTCTCAACAAACCCATGGACTATGCAGATTTCAAAGACATGATTGCGCTTCATTCAGCGTGCCTATTGAGAAAGGTCCAATGATTAATGTGCACATTTTGCTTCATAGGGCGCTAAAATAGGTAGAATTCAGCACAATTATACATTACACGAAATGCATACAGTCCATTATTTTATACCCTGTCCTATTTTAAATCCCATTTTGTGAATTTTGGTTGTTAAGTTTTTTTTCAATTGATAGATGACCTTTGACCTGACCTTTGACCTAACCTTTGATCCCTTACAGGATGAGGGTGATGGAAAGTTAGACAAGTATGCGGCTTCACTTCTCCACGGCAACTGCTACAACCGCTGGTTTGACAAGTGCTTCAATCTCATCGTCTTTAAGAACGGTCATATGGGAGTCAACGCTGAGCACTCACTGTAAGTCAATTGGTAAAGAATGTATTTCCTTCTGAGCTGTCCTCAAACATGTGTCTGAACCGCCTTACTGGCCCCAATTAGATGAATTTTTGATGCAACACACTTGTACAAAATTATATGCAACTTCAGAACCACATACCCAGGTGTCGCAAATTTCATCTTGAAAGATGCGGAAGACTTGAAGGAAACGGACAACACATCACAGCTAGAATTTTTTCATGTTGCAAACATTTTGCATAAATCGTCAAAGGGGGCCTAGTTATGGTTAAACCACACTGTATTCTGATGTCAGAACATGTTTAGTGCTTACAATTTTGTTTGTTTTAGAGCTGATGCTTCCGATGTACATGTACATATTTTACATCCTTATTTTTTGTTTCCGTGTTTAAGCGCTGATACTCCAATCTACATGTACATGCTTTAAATGTTTCCTTTTGTCTTTTTTTTTATTGTTCTTTTAGGGCTGATGCTCCGATCTACAGTCACACGTTTGAGGATGCTGTCGCAGAGGACATCCTCTTCATGGGTTACACTCCGGAGGGACACACTAAAGGAGAATCATCAAGAGTGCTGAAACCCCCTCAGAGACTACAATGGGAGGTTCCAAAGGAGGTAGGCCCATTGTAAAGTAGTTGGCAGGGGGAAGGTATAGTTGCAGGCACAGACCCTGATTGAAACTTTGATTTATAAAATTTGCTGGTTTATAAGGGGTCTTCCGTATAAAAGTCATCGTAGACTGCACTTAGACCACCTAATACAAATGAAGGTATTGCACAACAGAATACATGTAGGAATGGGAGGGGGATTGGGAAGGGGATTGCTCTAGATGTCTGATTTGGATTACAATGGACGTGGTGACTGATTCTACATTCTGTTGTAGGCAGCACATTTGTTCCCCCCTGACCAATTGAGGATTGTAACACTATACATTACATTGGACAGTATGTGCGCTCATTCAAGTTTACACCATTAGTATTCTATGATCCTTTTCTTTTTGTTTTTAATTTGAAGACATCATAAATACAAGCTACCAACTTGCTAAGAAGCTTTTTGATGGTGTTGAGATCATTCAGATTATTTTTTTAAATTTTGATATTTTCTTTTGTATTTTTAATTGGAAGACATCATAGAAATGAGCTACCAGGTTGCTGAGAAGCCGGTAGATAATGTTTAGATCATTCAGATTATATTTTTTATTTTACCCTTTTTATTTTTGTATTTGCGGTTGGAAGACATCATAGAAACAAGCTACCAAGATGCTAAGAAATTTGTAGTAGATGTTCAGATTATTTTGATTTTTCTTTTTGTTCAAGTTAGATGATCACCCATATTGTTTTAAATAATCTTTTGGTTTTCTTGTTTGTGTTTGCAGTTGGAAGACATCATAGAAACAAGCTACCAGGTCACTAAGAAGCTTGTACAGTTGTAGATGGTGTTCACATCATTCAGATTATTCATATTATCTTTTGTTTTAGGTAGATGATCACCCATTTTGTTTTTTAATAATCTTTTGTTTTTCTTTTTTGTGTTTGCAGTTGGAAGACATCATAGAAACAAGCTACCAGGTCGCTAAGAAGCTTGTACAGTTGTAGATGGTGTTCACATCATTAAGACTATTCATATTATCTTTAGATATTTCTTTTTGTTTTAGGTAGATGATCACTCATTTTGTTTTTAATAATCTTTTGTTTTTCTTTTTGTGTTTGCAGTTGGAAGACATCATAGAAACAAGCTACCAGGTCGCCAAGAAGCTTGTGGATGATGTTCAGATTCATGTCCGTGTTCATAACAAGTTTGGTAAAGGTGCTATGAAGAAGTGTAAAGTTAGTCCAGATGCTTTCATTCAGCTTGCTATGCAACTTGCCTATTACAGGGTAAGTATGAGTACCGGTACTGAGGAGTAATGAAAAATATCGCTAATATTTTTAAACACATGGTTAGAAAAATTCAAATTCATTTCGGTTTATTGCAAAAAACTACCTCGTTTAAACAGTTGGGAGACTAATAGAAATAAAGGTTGCAAATTCATATTGTGATAAGTGAAGCTACATGTAAATAATGAAATAATAATAGTGAGTTATTGAATGTACAGATTATAAGTTCAATTATGATATATACATGTACATGACAGGAACATGATACAAATGCGTTACAACTAAATCTATAGAATAGAAACATTTTACTATATGGTGATGAAAAACATAATGCAAACATTGAAATTCCATAAACAAATCTATTAGGTTTGGAGAAAGTTTAGACAACGGTAAAATGGGAAAAAAAATCACAAAGAGGAAGGTTCTATAGAACAGGTGATCATGTTTGAAAAAGTATACTGCAAGATAAAGCATTATAGGTATAAGAGCATCATCAGATCAAATACTTATGATACTTATAATAAACACTTTAAGGCAGTGATAAAAAATACAAAGGGGCACTTGGAATGCCCCAACGAGCCATCAAAGCATTTGATTAGTTTACCAACGATCGCCAACCGAATATTACTTTTACCCTAATCAAATGTTCACCAGATGTTGATTACTGATTTGAGACATTCGACTATTGAAAGTATATGGCCATAATCTTTGATATTCATGATATTTGACAACAAGGAGTAAGATGTAGATAACAAATGACATTTATGCTAAAATTTAATGAATTCCAATCACTAACTTTCAAGACACGACAAAGACATCCAGCTGTCTTGATGTGCATGTCATTAGACAGTGTACTGGGACATTCTAGCTCATTATGTATGACCACTGGTAGACAATGTAAAAAGGCCAACATTTTTGTGATTTCTGATAATCCTGTTTGAACTATTTGATTGTTTCCCCTGACAAGCAATTGAAGTCAAACAGGTATTTGTCCCGCGTCTACAATTTACTTCTCATCTATAGAGTACAGCTTTTTTGATACCATATTGTTGAGCATGATGAAATTCCTCTACAACCCAAATTTGGTGGGAATCGGTCCATAGGGCCTTAGATAATACCTCATAAATACATAATTAGTTGCATTGAAGTCAATAATTATTGGCCTGGATCTGTTAGGAACCAGGCAAATGATACATTGACTTCGATGGGGCTATAAAAAAAAATGGTTGGATTACAAAAGGGAAAATTGATGTCACACTTAGGTACTCTATTGTGCCTTGCTTTTCTTCTTTCTTTCAATAATTTTTTTTGTAATATCATGCAATTGTTTTGAACAGGATGCTAGTCGTTTCTGCCTGACTTACGAGTCATCCATGACCCGCCTATACCGAGAAGGTCGTACGGAGACCGTCAGGTCGTGCACAGTAGAATCATGTGACTTTGTACGCACCATGGAAGACCCTGATAGCACAGTAAGTGATTATTCTTGAGTTTAAGTTAAACCCGACTTCAGAATACGGGCCATCGCCTTTATCTTTCTGGCCCAACCCTTTCTCTGTACTTTGTGCGCCTCGGAATAGAATATTTCTAGATAGATGGTGCTATCAGAGCTGCCAAGTAGTACGATTTTTCCGTATTTAGTACGTTTTTGCAACCAAAATACGGCAGTACTTTTTTTCTTTAAAAAATACGTTTTTGTATTAAAAAATCGAAATTTATTGAGAAAAATCATCTTTATATGTCTCTATTTCATAAAACGTACACAAATATGGTTATTAGATCAATGTAATTTCAGGTAACTTGTTTTTTTTTTAATCATTTTGTGAAAACCAGGGTGAGATATACACAAGTTTCAATGTTTTTTTTTTTTCATCTGCAAGAGCAGCGCACATTTTAGCTTGCATGCAGCTTGAGCGCCGTGATGGGCGAGTGCGCCAAGCATTTTATTATGAAATACACTTTTTTGGTGAAAAATACAAAATATTTATCTCACACGGTAAAAATACTGATTTCTTTGTCAAAATACTGATTTTGGGGGATAAGAATACTGAAAATGCAAAATACAACTTGGCAGCTCTGCGCTATATAAATGCCTATTATTAGGTGGTCTGTCTATGACAGATCACCTTTTATGTTTGTCCGAATTTTCTTTCTTTATTATTTATTAGGTGGTCTGTCTATGACAGATCACCTTTTATGTTTGTCCGAATTTTCTTTCTTTCTTTATTTATTTATTTATTTTTATTTCTTATTTTTATTTCCTCCATTTCTTGTGGACAGCAAATCTCAGAAAGTTCATATTCAATAATCATCAAAATATCACCACATATCAACATCATTAAGACCTCAATTCTGCAAGAATCTTAATGTCATGACGTCATCATGACGTCATCTAGACGCCATTTTGTAAAATCACATTATCAATCATATCTCCATTATCAATTATCAAAAAAAAAAAAAATTCACATGACATAAACTTCAGATCAAGGGTCATCAGGTCATGTCATTAAAGGTCACCTGAAGGTCACGACGCGCGCGTACGCGCGCGTCAAAATTTTAAAATGCTAAAAATCACTTTTTGACCAAAACAGAGTACGTTTTAGGTCATTTTAAGCATTTCAAAAAATTGCGCGCGCAAACGTATGCGCGCGCGTTTCCGCGCGTAACGCCTTGAATGCAACTCAGAAACACCGTTTTTTTTATTTCATTGCATTGATCATATAATTTTGAGCAATTTGATACCTTGATCAACCTTCTACGACCATTAATAAGGAAATTAACACCCGTTAAAGTTTGCAGCACGTGTGCGCGCGAGCTCTCACTATAGGCCATATATGGGCAAAAACATGCCTATAGAAAATCCGCTGTAGCTCTTCAGAACGCATGGGGACCCCCAATTTTTTTTTCATATTTTGATAGAGTATGAACTAGAGATATAATTTCATGTCTCATTTGACCCTCAAGTATATTATGACGTCATCAAAATGGCGTCGGAATTCAAAAAATCCATTTTGCCTATTATGACGTCATTATAATTATGCAAATCTTGCTCTAACTCCGTGAATATTGGTCAATTTTCACCCAATTTTTGATATGTTGTAGCTTAGTTCTTACTCTTTCTGAGTTATTGCCTTTATTTTTCATTTTGATAGACAAATCATCCTCAAAAATTGCAATTAATAATGGCATGTCATTTTTACTCATTTTGCGTGTAATCTCTATGGGACATGACTTTTTCTCAAAACTAGATTCTACATTCTTCTATTTCGTAAGCCATATCTCCAATTTTTGTTGCTAGTTATCCCTGAGCTTTTAGTATGTTGTAGCTGAGATTCTAAGCTTTCGGTTGCGTTTCCTTCATTTTCCGATCAGATGTCGGGATCATGCCCGTAATTCACTTGCAAGATTGGATTTGAGATTCTGGTGTTTTGCTTACGTGTTAAGTCTATGGGAAATATTCTAGCTCAATCGGTTAGGCGTCAGACTTACTTCTCATTCCATCATGCAGGCAGGGGTTCGAGTCCGCGGGTGAACATGATTTTTTTTTTTTTTTTTTTTTTTTTAGCTATCTTGTACGAAAGACCATTAGTGCCACGGAGAAAAAAAAACACTATTTCTACTAATCTGTTATAACAGATTACGGTATTTCTACTAATCTGTTTAAACAGATTATAATCTGTTATAACAGATTACGGTATTTCTACTAATCTGTTATAACAGATTACGGTATTTCTACTAATCTGTTATAACAGATTATAATCTGTTTAAACAGATTAGTAGAAATACCGTAATCTGTTATAACAGATTAGTAGAAATACCGTAATCTGTTATAACAGATTATAATCTGTTTAAACAGATTAGTAGAAATACCGTAATCTGTTATAACAGATTAGTAGAGATACCGTAATCTGTTATAACAGATTATAATCTGTTTAAACAGATTAGTAGAAATACTGTAATCTGTTATAACAGATTAGTAGAAATACCGTAATCTGTTATAACAGATTAGTAGAAATACCGTAATCTGTTATAACAGATTATAATCTGTTTAAACAGATTAGTAGAAATACCGTAATCTGTTATAACAGATTAGTAGAAATAGTGTTTTTTTTTCTCCGTGGCACTAATGGTCTTTCGTAATCTTGCCCACGATCAATTATAAGAATTCTAACAAATAATAGCTAAAATATTGCAAAATAAAACAGATTATAATTACTTTTTTATATCATATCTATTTATCTGTCTGTCTATCTACCTACATGACATATCTATCTCTCTGTCTAATATATATCTTTCTGTTTCAATACGTCCCTCTCTCTCTATCTATCCATATGTCTGTCTGTCTATCTACCTACATTGTATATCTATCTGTCTGTTTATCTCTCTCTCTCTCTCTCTGTCTAATATATATGTATCTATCTGTTTAGATATGTCTATCTATCTATCCATCCATCTGCCTGTCTCTATCTATCTATCTATCTATATATCTATCTATCTATCTGTCTGTCTGTCTCTCTATCTATCTATCTATCTGTCTATCTATCTATCTATCTATCTATCTATATGTCTGTCTCTCTATTCATCTATATGTCTGTCTCTCTATCTATCTCTGTCTCGATCTCTATCAATCTATATGTCTGTCTCTGTATCTATCTATATGTCTATCTATCTATCTATCTATCTATCTATCTATCTATCTATCTATATATCTATCTATATGTCTGTCTCTCTATCTATCTATATTTCTGTCTCTCTGTCTATCTATATGTTTGTCTATCTATATGTCTGTCTATCTATCCATGAAGCTATCACGAGAAGGAGAACCATCTTCCAATTTCTCTCTTAATCCTTTGTTATCGCTTCCTTCGGGCGAAGGAACGATATCTAACATCAATTGGCGAGCCGCCAGGCGAAAGTTAGAGCCCGCTTACATAACGCGATAGGACCACGCAGCATGAAGCTATTACGAGATAGCTCGTAATAGCTTCATGATATGTCTGTCTCTCTATCTATATATATGTCTGTCTATCTATCTGTCTATCTATCTATCTGTCTGTCTCTCTTTCTATCTATATGTTTATATATGTTTTATTAATATAACCACCAATCATCTCTCTATCTATCTATATATCTATATATCTATCAATCTATCTCTCTATCTATAAGTCTGTCTCTCTATCTATCTATATGTCTGTCTCTCTATCTATATGTCTGTCTCTCTATATCTATCTTTATATGTCTATGTTTTATTAATATAACCACCTATAATTTATCTCTCCATCCATCACTCCATCCATCTAATATAATTATCTTTCTTGTATGTATCTGTTTGATTATGTAAATCTGTTTGTCTATCTATTTTTCAATCTAATATCTGTTTAAATATTTTTTTCCTGTTTATCTATCTATACGACAGACCACCTAATTCGTCCGCATGACGAATTAAAATCTAGTTTTTATTTATTTTTATTTCTTATTTTTATTTCCTCCATTTCTTGTGGACAGCAAATCTCAGAAAGTTCATATTCAATAATCATCAAAATATCACCACATATCAACATCAATAAGACCTCAATTCTGCAAGAATCTTAATGTCATGACGTCATCTAGACGCCATTTTGTAAAATCACATTATCAATCATATCTCCATTATCAATTATCAAAAATAAATCAAATTCACATGACATAAACATCAGATCAAGGGTCATCAGGTCATGTCATCAAAGGTCACCTGAAGGTCACGACGCGCGCGTACGCGCGCGTCAAAATTTTAAAATGCGAAAAATCACTTTTTGACCAAAACAGAGTACGTTTTAGGTCATTTTAAGCATTTCAAAAAATTGCGCGCGCAAACGTATGCGCGCGCGTTTCCGCGCGTAACGCCTCAATGCAACTCAGAAACACCGTTTTTTTTTATTTCATTGCATTGATCATATAATTTTGAGCAATTTGATAGCTTGATCAACCTTCTACGACCATTAATAAGGAAATTAACACCCGTTAAAGTTTGCAGCACGTGTGCGCGCGAGCTCTCACTATAGGCCATATATGGGCAAAAACATGCCTATAGAAAATCCGCTGTAGCTCTTCAGAACGCATGGGGACCCCCAATTTTTTTTTCATATTTTGATAGAGTATGAACTAGAGATATAATTTCATGTCTCATTTGACCCTCAATTATATTATGACGTCATCAAAATGGCGTCGGAATTCAAAAAATCCATTTTGCCTATTATGACGTCATTATAATTATGCAAATCTTGCTCTAACTCCGTGAATATTGGTCAATTTTCACCCAATTTTTGATATGTTGTAGCTTAGTTCTTACTCTTTCTGAGTTATTGCCTTTATTTTTCATTTTGATAGACAAATCATCCTCAAAAATTGCAAATAATAATGGCATGTCATTTTTACTGATTTTGCGTGTAATCTCTATGGGACATGACTTTTTCTCAAAACTAGATTCTACATTCTTCTATTTCGTAAGCCATATCTCCAATTTTTGTTGCTAGTTATCCCTGAGCTTTTAGTATGTTGTAGCTGAGATTCTAAGCTTTCGGTTGCGTTTCCTTCATTTTCCGATCAGATGTCGGGATCATGCCCGTAATTCACTTGCAAGATTGGATTTGAGATTCTGGTGTTTTGCTTACGTGTTAAGTCTATGGGAAATATTCTAGCTCAATCGGTTAGGCGTCAGACTTACTTCTCATTCCATCATGCAGGCAGGGGTTCGAGTCCGCGGGTGAACATGATTTTTTTTTTTTTTTTTTTTTTTTTTAGCTATCTTGTACGAAAGACCATTAGTGCCACGGAGAAAAAAAAACACTATTTCTACTAATCTGTTATAACAGATTACGGTATTTCTACTAATCTGTTTAAACAGATTATAATCTGTTATAACAGATTACAGTATTTCTACTAATCTGTTATAACAGATTACGGTATTTCTACTAATCTGTTATAACAGATTACGGTATTTCTACTAATCTGTTTAAACAGATTATAATCTGTTATAACAGATTACGGTATTTCTACTAATCTGTTATAACAGATTACGGTATTTCTACTAATTTGTTTAAACAGATTATAATCTGTTATAACATATTACGGTATTTCTACTAATCTGTTATAACAGATTACGGTATTTCTACTAATCTGTTATAACAGATTACGGTATTTCTACTAATCTGTTTAAACAGATTATAATCTGTTTAAACAGATTAGTAGAAATACCGTAATCTGTTATAACAGATTAGTAGAAATACCGTAATCTGTTATAACAGATTATAATCTGTTTAAACAGATTAGTAGAAATACCGTAATCTGTTATAACAGATTAGTAGAAATACCGTAATCTGTTATAACAGATTAGAAGAAATACCGTAATCTGTTATAACAGATTATAATCTGTTTAAACAGATTAGTAGAAATACCGTATTCTGTTATAACAGATTAGTAGAAATACCGTAATCTGTTATAACAGATTAGTAGAAATACCGTAATCTGTTATAACAGATTATAATCTGTTTAAACAGATTAGTAGAAATACCGTAATCTGTTATAACAGATTAGTAGAAATACCGTAATCTGTTATAACAGATTAGTAGAAATACCGTAATCTGTTATAACAGATTAGTAGAAATACCGTAATCTGTTATAACAGATTATAATCTGTTTAAACAGATTAGTAGAAATACCGTAATCTGTTATAACAGATTAGTAGAAATAGTGGTTTTTTTTCTCCGTGGCACTAATGGTCTTTCGTAATCTTGCCCACGATCAATTATAAGAATTCTAACAAATAATAGCTAAAATATTGCAAAATAAAACAGATTATAATTACTTTTTTATATCATATCTATTTATCTGTCTGTCTATCTACCTACATGACATATCTATCTCTCTGTCTAATATATATCTTTCTGTTTGAATACGTCCCTCTCTCTCTATCTATCCATATGTCTGTCTGTCTATCTACCTACATTGTATATCTATCTGTCTGTTTATCTCTCTCTCTCTCTCTCTGTCTAATATATATGTATATATCTGTTTAGATATGTCTATCTATCTATCCATCCATCTGCCTGTCTCTATCTATCTATCTATCTATCTATATATCTATCTATCTATCTGTCTGTCTGTCTCTCTATCTATCTATCTATCTATCTATCTGTCTATCTATCTATCTATCTATCTATATGTCTGTCTCTCTATTCATCTATATGTCTGTCTCTCTATCTATCTCTGTCTCGATCTCTATCAATCTATATGTCTGTCTCTGTATCTATCTATATGTCTATCTATCTATCTATCTATCTATCTATCTATCTATCTATATATCTATCTATATGTCTGTCTCTCTATCTATCTATATTTCTGTCTCTCTGTCTATCTATATGTTTGTCTATCTATATGTCTGTCTATCTATCCATGAAGCTATCACGAGAAGGAGAACCATCTTCCAATTTCTCTCTTAATCCTTTGTTATCGCTTCCTTCGGGCGAAGGAACGATATCTAACATCAATTGGCGAGCTGCCAGGCGAAAGTTAGAGCCCGCTTACATAACGCGATAGGACCACGCAGCATGAAGCTATTACGAGATAGCTCGTAATAGCTTCATGATATGTCTGTCTCTCTATCTATATATATGTCTGTCTATCTATCTGTCTATCTATCTATCTGTCTGTCTCTCTTTCTATCTATATGTTTATATATGTTTTATTAATATAACCACCAATCATCTCTCTATCTATCTATATATCTATATATCTATCAATCTATCTCTCTATCTATAAGTCTGTCTCTCTATCTATCTATATGTCTGTCTCTCTATCTATATGTCTGTCTCTCTATATCTATCTTTATATGTCTATGTTTTATTAATATAACCACCTATAATTTATCTCTCCATCCATCACTCCATCCATCTAATATAATTATCTTTCTTGTATGTATCTGTTTGATTATGTAAATCTGTTTGTCTATCTATTTTTCAATCTAATATCTGTTTAAATATTTTTTTCCTGTTTATCTATCTATACGACAGACCACCTAATTCGTCCGCATGACGAATTAAAATCTAGTTATCATTATCTATTTCTCCTTCTAATAATCCTTTTCCTTTAATATTGATGATCATTATGATATATAAAATAATGCGTCCATGGGCTGTTCAAACCTTGCACCTCAAAATTGAAATAGAGAAAAAAATTTTTTTTTAAAACCCCCTCGCATTTAGACCTAGACCGAAAAATCAGTCTATTTTGGTCAGGATATCGTCCGCTGAGACTTTGTCTTGCCTCGCGACATCCTCTCCCTAGATAGAAAGTATTCCATATGCACTACAGTGGTGTTAGAACATATCATGCAGAAACGTGATTGGCCGGTAAGGTGCAAGTATCCATATGTTGTAGCTGCATTAGAAATATGACAAACTAATGAACCTAACCAGGTATTAATCTCTGCAGCAATTAGGAGAGTGTTTTCAGATTCAGATATTTTTAATGTCCATTATTCAATCAGGTACAAATGGAAATTTAATTTGTTCACACAAAATCATTTAGAATGTCATATGATACACACAAAGATTGCACGATGCATATCTGTAAGCATTAGACCAATCAACAAACAAAGATAAGAGAAATTAAGATAAAGGCAAGAAGGGGGGGTAATATAATTTCAAGTATGGCTATTAAATGCACGGATTGAAACTGGAACGAAAGAATTTACGAAGCGTGAGGTTCTACAGGGAAGTAATCTTAGACGTTTGCCTGATCTCATCAAATTATTATGTTAATGGAGAGCATGGTTCTCGTTGGTCAGGATCTCATTGGCTTTTTCTAGGACTCTACCATCATTCTCGCCCAGGGAATGAGTTATCCTTCATAAAGCTTTTTCTGAGCTGGTCTTGAAAGTTTCAGATGAGAAGAGAATTCATTTGTCTGCTCTTGTATGTTTTTTTTACAGAAAGAAGAGAAGCTGGCCAAGTTAAGGATTGCTGCTAACAAGCATGTACAGAGCTACCGTGATGCTATGTGTGGCAAGGGAGTTGACAGGCATCTCTTCTGTCTCTATGTCGTCTCTAAATATCTGAACCTTGATTCACCGTTCTTGAAGAAGGTAAAACATCATCAAGATTCATGATTTAAAGTACACTGTATGGAAAAGGAGGTAGAAAATTGAAGTGTAAGAATGCACAAATATATTTAATTTGTACTTTTACCAAAAAACAAACATTAATATTTTTCCCTCTCTCTCTTTAAACACTTTTTCATTAGTACTTGTATGAATGAACCATTGTATAATCAAGCAATCCCCCGTCAAGTCTGATATCGTTGTGAAAATTTTGGGCTTATAACGATTGTCTTCTCTTTGGTTTCCTTAAACAGTTATCTGTTATAAATGTTATTATTATTATTCAAACAAACAAGCAAACAACTAAGTCTAATGGCTCTGAAATTATTTTATGAATGAATTTCTCAAAATGTTATAAGGAATGTTGATAATCTGACTCTAATAACATTTGACTCATAGATTTGACCTCTGTTTGAAGTTTGATTATATTCATTTTCTGTGTGTATCTTTAAAGGTTTTGAGTGAACCATGGCGGCTGTCTACTAGTCAGACAGCGCCCTCACAGTCAGGTAAAGTCAACGTCAACAAGAACCCAGGATGCCTGTCAGCAGGAGGAGGTTTTGGACCGGTAAGGTTTCATTTTATTATCTTTTATGATGTCACAGTGGATTGATTTGACTTTGTTAAAGGGATGGTCCGGGCTGAAAATATTTATATCTTAATAAATAGAGTAAAATTTCATCAAAATCGGACAATAAATAACAAAGTTATTGAATTTCAATTTTTATCAATATTTTGTGAAAACTGTTATATGCACATCATCATGAATATTCATTATGTGGACTGATGATGTAATATCCCCACTTTCCTGTTTCTTATGTTATCACATGAATTCATAATTGATTCATTTTTTCATACATGTGTAAATGATGTGTCTCCATTATAATGAAATAAGTTGCGGCAATAAATAACTAATGCACTTAATCAGTTGTCAATTCAATTTTTTTAGTTCTTGGGAGAAAAATTTGGAATAAACCTAATTTCATATAATAAAATACAAAAGAACAAGCCAACCCCCACAATACCTCACAATTATTGTAGAGTGCTTAGATTCTTGTGATAAAGACAGTGATTAATGTTGAATAAGCAAGGATTTTCATTTTGTTATGATAATAGGTTGCTGATGATGGTTATGGCGTATCTTACATCATCGCTGGAGAAAATCTGATCTTCTTTCATGTATCATGCAAGAACACTGCCGGCAACACGGTGAGACAAAGTTATCTTTGAAAATAGCAATGATTGGTCACATGACACTATTAGGAACTCTCTTATCCTTTTTATTTTACCTTTACAACTCAGGGTAGAATATGTCTTGATAAATCAGCTCTATTAATGTGGGTGCGTCGTGGTCTAGTGGTTCTGACTCTCGCCTTTCAAACAGAGGGTCGTGGGTTCGAATCCTAGCCATGGCGTGTTTTCCTTCATCAAGAAATTTATCCACACTGTGCTGCACTTGACCCAGGTGAGGTAAATGGGTACCGGCAGGAAGTAATTCCTCAAAAAGCTGTGCGCACCAGAATCGGTAGACTAGCTTAGCCGGGGTAATATAGGAGCGCCTTGAGCACCTAGCAAGGTGAATACGTGCGCTATACAAATCCTATATTATTATTATTAATCAATACCTATTTGTCATTATCTTTAACACATAGCACTGTGCACAAATTTTGAAAGATGAGTATTATCTGTGATTGAAATATATAAAGAAGATTTCCTGATTTGTGAGAAGCTCTTCAATAAATCACAAAGTCTGAAAAAAAATAAAGGTCAATCATCATTATCACATCATGGTAGATTAAGATAAGGGGCCTGTTTCATAAAGAGTTACAACTGTTGTAACTTTGCCATTATGGCAACTACCATGGCATCAGGGCTCAGCAGTCAATCAAAATCAAGGTTACCATGGTAGTTACCATAATGGCAAAGTTACAACAGTTGCAACTCTTTATGAAACAGACCCCTGATTTATTTACATAAACCTTGCTCGGTGAAATCATGAAAATTAAGCTGAAATTTGACCACACTGGTGATCACCAACACAGAAAATCACATGTGGGACAGTGTATTATTATTGCTTGGGAAAAGACCCCAGATCTGGCTTGAATACCTTTTTTATTGCTAATTTCTCAGGAATTACACATTTTCTACAAGAATTATTTGACACATATTTTTAGATAGGTATAAACATGTTGGTGTCATTGTATTGGATTCTATTCGAACTCATTTTAGATCGTTACGACAACTGGCATATATATGTTTAAAAGTGTGTAAGTAAATGAATCAATGAATCCATTGGGCGCGTCATGGGCTAGTGGTTCTGACTCTTGCCTTTCAAACAGAGGGTCGTGTGTTCGAATCCTAGCCATGGCATGTTTTCCTTCAGCAAGATATTTATTTACATTGTGCTGCACTTGGCCCAGGTGAGGTGAATGGGTACCCGGCAGGATTAATTCCTAGCATGCACTGAGCGCCGGTGATGGTAGCTCGAGCTAAAGCCGGGGTAAATAATAGCAAGCTCTTTGTATCCTCAGGCAAAAAGCGCTATATAAATCCAGTTATTATCAAGAAAGTTTGTACATAAACATTAAATCTTCTCTTATTTCTTCTGCTTCTTTCCAGAATGCTTTACGCTTTGGAGATAACATCGAGAAGGCCCTGGCTGACATCTTAGCCATGTTTAACACGGATAACTAACTTCATTCATGTACAAACCAAGACCAGCACAAAAATGTATTATTATTCATTCAGCAAAAACCAAGTTCAGGAACAACCCCAGTCCAACCTCTATACATTGGTACATAATAATAGATAAATAATCTGTTGTATATTTCATGTGTACTGTGCTATGAAAGAATACCACTTCCCGTTTTAGACAATAATACGTAGGCTACTTTTCAATTTCATCATGTTATGTAATGTTGTTTTGGAATGTAATGCACATATATCTCGGAGTAAATACAGCAAAGAAATAACTGAATCGTTGTTAGTATAAGCAAACCTGTAGAATACTCTCATTTAATACGAAGCAGGAGTATTTATTTCCTAGATGATATGGTGCTCATATACAGAAGTACCTGAAACCCTTGCAGGATTTTAGTCAGATATCCAACTGATAATGTTTTTTGGAAGAGTTATAGGATTATTGTATTAAGATTGAACATAAGAATCAAGGTAATTAAAATGTATTATAAACCATTCATTCAGATGATAGTGTGTTATATGTACCTCTGTCTATGAATCTTGCCCTCTGATTGGTTGATAATGGAGCTGGGCGTTAGACTATGTCATGTGCATTAGTCTATTCTGCAACATAGTTGATGCTCTATACTATATATGCATGAATTGCATTGCCATGAAATAAACCATATATTTACTACCTTTCACAGAATTGTGAGCCTGTTTCGTGAAGGGACTTTTTGGGCATTTTATCATGCAATATCATGCTATTTTATTTGGTTACCATAGTGACAATGCTTTTCAGCAAAGCAAATCAAGGGACAGTTGTCAGATTTGAAAACTTGGACAACAAAATGTAGATGAAATGCTCTCTGGGTAATACATTTTTTAGTGATGCAATATAAACATTTATTGCCTCTGTTGTTATAGTATATTTTGTTCATGATATCAAGTTAGAACTATATCCCTTGAGTTGTCCTGTGGTATATCACAGATTCTAGATCTCTGGTTAACGGTTTAAACTAATCCCCCTCAGTGATGTCATATTTGATATACTATGCCATGAATATTTTTGTGTTTTTACTATCATTGAAATTGTTTTCAAAATGTTCTAGGCTTTCTTGTGTCATGCTGCATATTATTTAATGTTTTTTTTGTTGTTATTCTGAAGTTTGGTAACAAAGGATAGTAGTATTTTCTTTATCATTGCTTCGGCCTATATTTTTCTATGTCCATACCATATTATTAAGTTTATGTCATACTTCTATATTTATTGAGTGCATTCTGAAATAGAAAACTACACTTATTAACACTTAAAGACCTATTCTGCAGTCTTGAACATACAAAAATAGTTACTCGTTTAGAAGCTATTCATTTAGAATACCCTCGTATTTAACTTGATAGAGGCATTTTGAGCAATACTTATAGTAATATGAATAATATATAAATATCAAATGTAAATCTGCAGAGTTAAATGAGTAAATATGCATAATGTTTGAGATTTGAATAGTTTGTAAAGCTGGCCGACCCCCCCCCCCCCCTGTAAAGCAAACCTTTTTGTTTGAATGAGATTTTTATAAAAAAAGACATAAGTACATGTACATAAATAAATATGATAATAATTATAATAATGATATCAATGTATATGGCACATTGATTAGACATTTTGATGCACTTTACATTAATCTTATCATGTATTCTGTATGATCCGCTGTTCACATGATTGTGTATCGGTTATAAGCAAAGTTTTGAAGTGTTTCAAATTGAAGTGGTGAACTAATGGTTTTTGATATTATTAAGATAGAAGTAAACTTCCCAAGATGAGTTTACTAATTATGCTATTATTAATTAACATTGTTATCAATGCTATTTGATATCAAACATGGTTTATATCTTTCCTTTTGGGAGAAATACATTTATTTGAAATACCCCCTGTTTCAGAAATAGTCTAGTTTTGCTGCATGTTATTTATTCACATATATTTTGTTGTTGTTGCTAAATCCTCTTTTATATTGAGATTAGATTCAAAGATATAAAACGTTGTTTAAGGCGAGTGATGCCAAAAGCACTCTTGTATGAAATAAGTGTTTGTGAACGGATGTCCATGTAGAATATTTTCTTGCCGTTATTCTATTACTGGTATGGTATTGCTATGTGTTAGCCTTACGCAAGGTGTGTGTTGAGGAAATAATCAATCAGCCATGTGGATGTCTTTTATAGTGCTATTAGGGGATGCAACAGCACCCCCCCAAAAAAAAAAGAAAAAAGTGAGTGAAAAAGGGGGCTACCAATGCACTTTATTATATGGGAAAACCTCTTTATAGGAACATTAAAAGAGTTGGGATTTGGCCAGGATATTGTTTGATCTTCTAGTCATGAAAACAAATAAAAGGGATTACTTTTTCTTGAAATTCTAGGTATAAGGTTTTGTGACCCCAACAAAAATCGCTTAAGGATGTAATTATTATTTGTAGTAATCAAATCAAAGGAAATATTTGTTGAGTGATAAAAGTATTATTGAAAAGAAATTTATGTGTTCCCAAGTTTCCTTTCTTGAGGTATATTTTGAATACTGGTGAGTAAATTAAGTGCTGATTTAGATTTGTCTATAATGTGTCAATTGTTTTGGGGGAATTTGTTATCCTGTCTTTAGTTTCATTCAAAACTGACGCTGGCTTTATAATGATAACAGTTGCTTTTTGAGGGAATGCTTTGCATATGAATAGATTATAGATTGACTTTTTTCAGTAATTTTACCTCATACTTAACAAGTACCTCATTCATTCTTGTTCCTTTTACACCTCTGTCTGATGTATCGATCCTTTATTTATCCATAAGAAGTCAAATATTATGGTTATGTTTCGTCATCCATGTAGGTTTTGTTAAATTAGTCTTGTACGACTGATATGAAGAGATTTTTATTGCTTGTCTAATTGTTTCTGGAACAAAATAACCTCAGTGTATTTTGTAGTGCAACCCTTTTTTTGTTTTGCTTGTTTTCACAATTTTTCTTGGAACAAAATGACCTCCATCTTGAAGTGAAAACCCTTTTTTTTAGCTTGTCAACTTTTTCCTGACATAAATCACTGTGAATTGGGAGTGAAGACCCTTTTTGGGGAGAGGTGAGGGGGGCTTTTTAATTTTATTTTCTGTACAAAAATGCCCCCCTTTTGGAAAATCCTGGATCCGCACCTAGTTGAATCTCTTATGACCACAGGAATCTGTTCCACTTTCTCAGAATTTGACTCATGTTTTTCATATTCTGATTGATAATAATGTGTTAGGTGATTATTCGACTTATGGAAGGTCGACTTGTGCATTTATGGACTATCTGTTTGGATTTATTTAAAAAAAACCTCTTTAGCAATGGGACCAATATATTTTATATACTCCATGTTGAACATTTATTCATTACAGCATTATAATTTGCTGAAACCAGATCCTCTGAATAGCATTGGAAATATATGTAATATCGTTGAATCATTGTGGCTCAGCCAATTCAGGTGTTCAACTGCAGACATTCCTTGGTCTTCAGACAGGGAAAGTAATGTAAAGAATAGGCCAATACTCCTAAGAGGACAAGAAACTGACTTTTTTTTTTTGGGGGGGGGGGCTACTTTTAACAACGTACTGCCTAAATCTGCAACATTAGCAAAATTTTAACACTGCAATGAATAGGATTTTCCAGGAATTCTCTTTGAGTTACCGTGGCTCGTTTTTAGCATTTCGGAAGCTAAATTACCTTGAGCCCACATGCTTTTTTCCCCCTGCCCCCCATAGTAGGGACGGAGTTCATGCATTTTGTTTGTGGATAAGCAAGGAGTTGATGAGCAGTGTCGTGATATATATACCAAGTGTCTAGGGATATGGACATTTTTCTTGTGAAAGCCGACATTGAGATAAGCATGAATGCAACCATTCTCCAGGCTAGGGGAGTCTTTCATGAAGTAGTCCTGTCAGTGATTTTCACTGACAAATATCCTCTGAGCCACAATAGTGAATATCTTATCCATGGAATGTTCCCCAGTGTTTGATTAGCGCAAAACAATAAAATGGGACCAAGAAATGCTTCTTTACATGAAGAAAACAGATCTATCTATGGCTCTTATCTTTGTGAAAATCGAAGTGCTTGTATCATATTTGATACCTTTGTAGTTATTTGGTTGAGGTAGATTAAACATGGAGATTTTTAAATTCAATATCATGTTCGTACTGATTCAGCATGCACGTTCACATTCACATCTAGACTTTCTTAATGCTTGATTACTACCCAGAATTTTATGTTTTAGACATTCAAACCACTGTGACTGTTTAAGAAGAGGTGTTTTTGAATCAAAATCATCTATAAACCAGTTTTGAGATCTTTAAGCTAAAAAATATCTCCCATTTGAATAGATTGTAATGATTTGATTGCTAAATCATCTATATCAATCTTTTCTTTGAAGATGGAATGGTCATGTAAATGAATGTTCTTTTTCAGACTGAAGTTTAAATTCATGATTTTCTAAATCACTTTTTTAGTTGTGCAGAATTGCCCATTCTATTTCTTTTCCCGATTCTACTTTGCATCCCTGATTAAGACCACTGAAAAATGAATAAAATAGGACAATTATATCAAGATTAATGAATTTATATGGCGTAATCTAATGAGCGTGTATGATGTGATATAGTTATATTTTTGTACATATTTTTGTTTTTTGCAAAGTTCCTCAGATCTTCCCAAGCTATTGCACAATTCTCTTGAAATTTTGATTGATATGATTGTAAATCGAGTATATATAGAATGTATTGATAGAGAGCAGGGGATGTGCACTCAGAGATACGTGGCTGTGGTATTTCCAGGATTTTGAAATCAAAGAGGGGATGTAAAAGAGAAATTTTTAAAATAGGGGTAAAGAAGATGACAAATTTCTAGATTTGACTGGATTTTTAAGTCACTTGGCGGGCACCTGTCTATAGTGAAAACCTGCATGGCATTAATGGCCACCAAAATTGTCTCCCATTTTGAAGAGGTATCTGTCACAGAACCTGTTTAATATGTTTGTCTTGGATGACCTTACCCTAACCAGGCGGGGCTTTTTTGGGTACTAGAAAACCCGGGGAAGGGTTGATTCAACCACCTCCCTTGAGATCTTGGCTGCCGATCATATGAACGCTGTGATAATAGGCATGATAATAGTGTGGGATTTAATCTACAAGGCTTTATGGTTTAGTTTCCCCCCAAATTAGATTTTTTTTAAATGAATTAATTATGCTAATTTATGTGTAAAACATACATTTTGCTCTAATTCACTAAAAATTGCTCCTAGAATGCTCGTTTTTGGTGTAAATATGCTTCATAGTATTGCTAACAACTATGAATGAAAAAAAATCATGGTTTGAATTTGTTTTTTATGGTTTTAGGGTCAATAGACATGTTGTCGCCGGAGCAGATGTCATGGAACATTGTTTCCCTTAGGTTAATTCAATAGACAGATTTGACTTTACATGTGTTTTCAATATGCGATTCTGAAAATAGAGGCTGGGTGCACATTTATTGTGAAGATTAAAACTCACCCGTTTGAAGAAAAAAACCAAATTGTAATCTAAAGTTAGCAATGTGTGGAGATCAGGGCCCCGCCTTACAAAAAGTTACGATTGATTCGATTAACCTTAACTGTATGGAAATCCATCAATGTCATATTTTTTTCTACAGAGAATTTGCGCAACGTCCTTTGTAAACAGAGAGAAGCATATAGAATTTTCAAGAAAACAATGAATAGATAAATATAGAACATATGTAGGAAATATTTTGAATGAACGTTCATTTAAGATGTTGACGTTGCTGGCCATCCATAGTTTTGATTGATCGGATCAATCGCAACTCTTTGTAAGACGGGGCCCTGCTGTACTGTATGAAACAATGAATCATTCATATTTGAGTGTGGTGTTGCTGTGCATATGGTTTGAGTATTAGATGTGCAGTTAGATTGTATGATGGATCATACATCATTTATATCTATGGGAAGTTCCAGATGTTATCAACACTCGATAGATAGCGCTTTCCATCACCAGTTGTGATTAGCAACATGTCATGCAGACATTATCACTACCCACGATAAAAAGTGTTGACAACTTTGCATGTTATCACTGGTTGAGATGGATAGCACGATCAGTGATCAGTAGCATGTTAAGATCACTGCTTGCCAGTTGCAATAGCCAACATTGTTTTACTCTCTTCATTGGCAGTGCCATGACGTTTGATTTTCCAAAGTCACCATGCAATTAACGTTATCCTGCCTAGTTAGAACCAGTGGTGATTAGTAAATTGTTATTGGTATCATCAGGATTTGTTATTATAATCGCAACGTTTTCACAAGTAATCATAATAATAATAATATAGGGTATTTATATTGCGCACATATCCACCTTGTTAGGTGCTCAAGGCGCTCCTATATTACTAGGCGTTCATAGTGCACACAGCTTCTTGAGGAATAACTTCCTACCGGTACCCATTTACATCACCTGGGTTGAGTGCAGCACATTGTGGATCAGTTTCTTGCCGAAGGAAATTACGCCATGGCTGGGATTCGAACCCACGACCCTAATCATAGATCACTCATTATGATCAATCACCACTTACGATGAATTGGGATCTATTACCGCAGGGAACTGATTAAGCGGTCCATTGCCATTGATGATAACATCCCAGCGGCGCTTGATATATATTTTCTATCTTTGCTATACGATGACCTTTGATGTGGAAGTGGTTTTGCAAACATGTTTGAAAATATTTTAGCTCCTCCTGACCAAATAATGATACTCCTTTAATTCCATGTGATATGTATTCATTCAACATGTGTTATCGTTGTAGTGCTTGATGTGTTCTGTTTGAAATTGATATTTATCTCATTTGAAAAGAGCAGAATTTTTGAGCACTTCTAAGGCTTGTTATTAGAAAAAAGTGATTTACAGTGCATCTCCTCCTTTAAAGTGGTGCTCCGGAAAGTGGGGATGTGACATCATCAGCCCAACTAATGAATATTCATGATGGTGTGCATACAACTGTTTTCACAAAATAATGCAAAACTGTAAAATGTCATAACTTCCTCATTCCTTGTCCGATTTTGATGAAATTTTCAGTGTATTGTTTGTCTGATTTTTTTTATCTGCTCAAATCATATAATTTTCAGCCTGGAGTAACCCTTTAACGTGATAGGAAGTTAAGGGAAAGATTGAAATGAAGTACTTTGGATAAACCATAATTGTGAAGTGGTTTTTCAGCTTGCCCAAGTACCATTGATAATAACAATTGATGTTGTTCAATCATGTGCTTTTGTGGCGATAAGAGTAATGAGTACATCACTACATGTCATTGCTATTCGCTTGGGTAATTAAATCTGAACTAATTTAGTCATACATGTACCTGTGTTATGTAAACTCTTTCCCTCTCTCTGTATCTCTCTCTCCCTTTCCTATATTTGTCTTTCTATTACTCACTCTAAGTGCGTTTATTCTGTGCGTGTGTGTGTATTTTTGTCTGCTTCTCTCTCCCCCGTCTTTCTGTCTTTCTCTATCTCTCTCCCCCTTGTCTGTCGATCATTTCCCTGTATCTATCTGTCTCTTCCTCAGTGTCTCTGTTTCTCCCTCTTTCTTTCTCTGTTTACCTTTCTCTGCGCGTATGTATGCGTGTCTCTCTCTCTCTGTTTCTCTGTCTTTCTTCCTTTGTGCACTCTCTCCCTCTCTCTATCTCCATCACTCTCTTTTCATCTCTTTCTACCACTATCTATCTTTCTCACTTCCTCCTCACACCTGCATTTTTGTTCTATACCAACAAATATTTTAAAATTCAACCATTATTTTTCTTTGTTAATTCTTTATTTACCTTTGATTTTATATATATATATATATATATATATTTCCTTGACCGCATAATTCTATGATTAAACCTATACCTGTTGTGAGTAGTGTTCCCATTTTAATTTTTCATGCTTGTCAAATAAAACAAAATGTCAAAAGATGTCAAAAATGGGTTAGGACAAGTTTTGGCAAGTTGCAAATCCCTATCAGAACTCCCTAGACTTTGATTTCATTGTAAATATTGACATTATGTGCATTCTGTTTTCTTCAGGCAAAGTCTTAATTTACGCATAATATTGATTTTTCTTTGTATACTGTTTTGAGTTGTGTTTTTAAGTGCAAATATAATAAGTTGTGTGACTCCACTATACTTGTTGATATGTGTTTTATTGTGGGTTACATTTATGTAGATGTGTGGGTTTTTTTCCTCTAAAAAGTGTGATGTGGTGTAGTATTAGAGTAGAATACAAAGTAGTACAAGCAGTAGTAGTAGTATTAGTATTAGTAGTATTAGTAGTAGTAGTAGTAGTAGTAGAAGTAGTAGTAGTAGTAGTATTAGTATTAGTAGTATTAGTAGTAGTAGTAGTAGTAGTAGAAGTAGTAGTAGTAGTAGTAGTATTAGTATTAGTAGTATTAGTAGTAGTAGTATTAGTATTAGTAGTATTAGTAGTAGTAGTAGTAGCAGCAGTAGTAGTAGTAGTAGTAGTAGTTGTAGTAATAGTACATTATTATTATTATTATTATTAGTAGTAGTAGTAGTAGTCATAGTAGTCGTAGAAGTAGTAGTAGTAGCAGTAGTAGTAGTAGTAGTAGTAGTAGTAGTGTGTTGCTAATTTTACCTTGAGTCTCAAGTTTCTACACAGTAGTAGCAGTAGTGGTAGTAGAAGTAGTAGTAGTAGTAGTAGTAGCAGCAACAGCAAATTTTCAGGAGAGCGATATGATATTGCCAATACAATGAAATAAATATATACAGTCTCCGCCTGTGGCAAGGCGCAATAAATTCATTCCATGAGAAAGGGAGTTCATTTAGACTGGATATCATACTATAAACTATGTTGTCATAAGAATTGACAAAAGGGGTGTTTTCCCTTAAAAAAAATATCGAGGCAGGTAGTATTGTCATCCAGGCAAATATAATGAGATTACAGATTGAATGCGAGTGCGATAAACTGTCATTATGAGAGCTCGTTTTGTACGATTCCATCTCTACATGGAATGGCCGTGATTCGTTGCAACGCTACTTAACGAACAAATGATGGCATGGGGAAGACATATATTGTTATTGTTTGCTTCTTAATTTCATGTAAACCCTGCTATATGGTTAGGAGATAACAAGTCCCCTTCGGTGGATAATGGTTTCTATAGCAACCGGTTGTAATTGATCGAACATCAGCGCTAATAAACGTCGCAGTGTTGGATAGCGAAAATTATTGTACAACTATCGAGGAGGGAAAGAGAGAGTTAGAGAAGGGGGGGGGGGGCAAGGTGAGAAAGTGAAAGAAATGAAATGGACAGAGAGAGGGGAATTATATAATTCTTTGACAGCTTCCACTGATTTTATTATCAAATTACCTTCATTTCTCTCGCAGAAGCAAAGCACACACCCCACTTATACTATTCTTGATTAAAAAAAATTACTCATGACATGATTCAGGGAATTCTTTTCCTGAATCTGTTTTTTTTCTTTATTTTTCTTTGCTTATTTTACTTTAATCATAACAGCAAAAGAAAGAGAGAGAAAAGACATCTTCAGATAATGCTCAGATTACTTTTTATTAAGTCGTAAGAATGTACTATTAGATGTTGTTTTAAGGCTACTTTGGAAACAATTTGCCTTTTTAAGAAGGTAAAATCGCTCTCTTGGTCGATTCACTCCTCGCCCAATCTTACCAGCATAACGATGGTTTGAATGTACTTTGACGCCGACGAATTACGAGGTATATATGACCTTGTTCCAATGATTGTATCCGTTTCATCGCGAAATTATAATGAATGATGATTTATATTTCCAACGACTTTTTCAAAAAAAAAAAAAATTCAAAAAAAAAAACAACAACAACAACATCAACTACTACTATTACTACTACCACTATACTCAAACTACTACTTTTAATACTACTACTACTACTACTACTACTACTACTACTACTACTACTACTACTACTACTACTACTACTGCTACTACTGCTACTACTGCTACTACTACTATTACTACTACTACTACTACTACTACTACTACTACTACTACTACTACTACTACTACTACTACTACTGCTACTACTACTATTACTACTACTACTACTACTACTACTACTACTACTACTACTACTACTACTACTATACTACTAATACTACTACTTCTTCTACGACTACTACTACTACTACTACTACTACTATACTACTAATACTTTTATTGCTCTTATACCAGCACTAGTAATACTAGGTTTATTTTTTTCTATGAAATTGCATCACATCGCGTTTCATGGAAGTTACCGAGCTAGAATCATTCAAAACGGCTACAAGGGAAGTCACTCGATCATCATATTGTCAGAGGTCTTCCTACCCTGTCAACAGGTTTTACTGATGCATAAAATGAATATTATCTGATTATGCGGATTCCGCTCTCCCGCCGCGCACATTCACAGACACGCACACAATCTTAACACAGACGAGACGGTCGCCCAGAAAATCGATGCTATAATCGCGTCAAAATTTCATCCAGCTTTCATCGCCTACATAGCAAAGGATACCTGTGGAATACCTATTACGATTATTACAAAATAACTGATTTTGATGCGTGCATTAGTGAGGATATTTTAACAGGATACTGCGTTAAACAAGAGAATTGTGATTAAACTGAACCTTGAAGTTCATGTATTGGCCATATGCGACTTGACTGGTTTATTCTAAAGAGATGCGGTTTTTAAGACAGGAAACACCAACTGATTGTCTGAAAAGTATTTTCTTCTGAAAAAACATCTTCTCATCAGTATCCAGTGAGAGCTTTACTACCAACAAGAACGCTTTCTTTTCAGATATTTTTATACAGCTCTTCCCCTCCTGAAAAATACACCTCGTTCATAGCGAAAAGGTAAGTAACCAAATTTCATTATATGACAATGTTGAAGGCATAAAAGATGATTCTTTGCTTTTAGCATTTCCAAACACGGACTTGCAGTCATTTGACCTTTACTTTTACAGCCGCAGATAAATTCACCCAAAATGCTCCATTTTCAATAAAACTAAATCAAACAATCTTCAAACAAAATTGTTATCAATGAATGATGTTTAAATGATATTCAGAGAAAGAATGGGAGAAGGGTAGGAAGGGGTTAATTGGGTTTTGGATACGTTGATGCAATCTATTCTTTCTTGGCCACACCGAACATTAAAAGTTGGCTAAAATAACACTTATTTACCGCAGAAAACATTGGTATAGGTTTACCGTGCAATTGCCAATCATAATCATGTTTGTGTTTGCTAAAAGTAAGCCCATCCAAAATGAAAAAACATTTAAGCAATAAATGTCGTAAACATTAAATTTATTTTTTTATCTTATCAAAAAGTTTGTCCAGCAATAATGGATAAACATTTTAATTATAAAATATATATATGTGAAAGCTTATACATACACACCCACATACATAAACATATTTTGGAGAATACCAAGGAAATATTTAATTTTCCTCTGATGGTTAAGACTATTATTCAATAATTATTTTAGTTGCATGCATTGGCATATTGCTAGAAAAAAAAATTGTATGCATATTCCTTTCCTGATGAATTTATAATTCAATAGCAACGGGCTGATTTCCGGTTTTAAGTATGCATGCGATGATTTCATATCTACTCTAGATCGTATATGATTATATACATATATATATACCAAAATACATGTATAAATGAAATAAATAAATAAATAAATTATATAATGGATGAAGAGAACACTGGTAGGCGTAACTTAAATCAAGGTTCCCCAGAGCTATCTGCCCTTTGGAAAAATTTGTGATGCCTATAAAATGTCTCTCCCCCCCCCCTCTCTCTCTCTCTATATATATATATACATACATATATATACCAAAATACATGTATAAATAAAATAAATAAATAAATAAATAATATATATATATATTAATTATATATATTGTGAAAGAAATGGATGAAGAGAACACTGGTAGGCGTAACTTGAATCAAGGTTCCCCAGAGCTATCTGCCCTTTGGAAAAATTGGTGATGCCTAAAAATTTCTCTGCCGGGAATCGAACCCGGGCCCCCAGCTTTGAACGCCGGTGCCTTAACCACTAGACCACAGAGACGGGTTAGTGGCTAGGGCGACCCCGATCCGATTGACCGTCAGATAGACAGATTTTTGACACTACACCAATTATAATTTTCTTTGTCGGGTGTAGGTGGGTTTTGAACAATGACAAGCCGCCATGCCTCAGCTGGATCAAAGCTATTGCTTTGATACAGTACATGTATGGGAGAAAGTATCCAAATGTGTGAAATTATACATGTACTGCAGCGTTGGCAACTCTTTTATTTAAATATTTTGTGAAAGAAATGGATGAAGAGAACAATGGTAGGCGTAGCTTAACTCAAGGTTCCCCAGAGCTATCTGCCCTTTGGAAAAATTTGTGATACCGAAAAGATGTCTCTGCCGGGAATCGAACCCGGGCCCCCTGCTTTGAACGCCGGTGCCTTAACCACTAGACCACAGAGACGGGTTATTGGCTAGGGCGACCCCGATCCGACTGACCGTCAGATAGACAGATTTTCGACACTATACCAATTATAATTTCCTTTGTCGGGTGTAGGTGGGGTTTTGAACAATGACAAGCCGCCATGCCTCAGCTGGATCAAAGCTATTGCTTAGATACAGTACACGTATGGGAGAAATTATACAAATGTGAGAAATTATACATGTACAACAGCTTCAGCGACTCTTTTATTTAAATATTTTGTGAAAGAAATGGACGTCTGGGTGATATTGATCCGCAACGGAGATTACTCTAATTGAATGATTTTTCCAGTCAATCTGACCCGGAATTTCTCAGAGTGTATGTAAAGCAAATGCGAACAGGATTCACAGTAAAACAATTCAAATATTATATTTGATGACGATAATTATACTGAATCGATTTTACTTGTAATCATGACAGCGCTGGTTGTCGGGAACATGACAGGAGAACGACATTAAACAAAATTTAGTAACACGAGACCAAAACCCACGGACAGAACACCGACATCAGGCCGCCAACAGGCTAGAATAAAGCTGATGACAGACTAATTTTAAACTGACAGCAGACACAAGACTGCACATAACGACACTGGATAGTCAGCTGACTGACCCTAGACCGACTGACAACTGATTCAGTGCAGGCCGACATCAGAATTACAGCAGAATGTCATCAGACTCACTGCAAACTGTCAGCAGACTGACAGCAGACTCGCTGCAGACTCACAGCAGATTGACATCAGACTCACTGCAGACTGACAGCAGACTCACTGCAGACTGACAGCAGACCGACATCAGACTCACTGCAGACTGACAGCAGACTCACTGCAGACTCACAGCAGATTGACATCAGACTCACTGCAGACTCACAGCAGATTGACATCAGACTCACTGCAGACTGACAGCAGACTCACTGCAGACTGACAGCAGACCGACATCAGACTCACTGCAGACTGACAGCAGACTCACTGCAGACTGGCATCAGACCGACATCAGACTCACTGCAGACTGACAGCAGACTCACTGCAGACTGGCATCAGACCGACATCAGACTCACTGCAGACTCACATCAGATTGACATCAGACTCACTGAAGACTGACAACAGACGCACATACAGCAGACTCCACAGCAGATCCACATCAGACTGTCAGCAGACTCACTGCAGACCGACAGCAGACTTACAGCAGACATACAGCATGTCCACCGACAGGTGGACTTTGGGTTGCATTCTGACCGGCAAAACCGTCTTCAGTTCAGACGGAAACAATATTACGTTTTCTGACAAACCATCGGTCGTTTTTAATCGACTTCGTTGATGTGATCGTCCCGCATTAGGCACAAAATAAGGAGTTTCTACAACGCATCGATTCCTTTGAAAATACCATTAAAATCACAGTAGAGAGCTGAGAGGATTTTGTCAAAAGTTGGTGGACTGGGACAGCAGATCATCCGAAGATTTGCACCGGACGAACATGACTTTGTCCAGAGTCAAGATATTCCGATGCTGTCCCAGTCCACAGACTTTCGACAAAAGCCTGTTAGCTCTCCATTGTGATTTGACTAGCATTTTCAAAGGAATTTGTGTGTTGTATAGAGTGTCTCCTTAATAGTAAATGCGAAAAGTCCGGATGTTGCTGAGAGAACACAGGTCAGAATATAATAGCACACAATGCCATTTGCAATACTTCTTGCAGGCGCCACTAGTCAAGTTGTAGAGTTACGAGAAGCCAAAACTCATGTAATCCTTAGAGAAATCGAATTAATTGGATGGATGAATTTCTTGAGGCCCTTACGACCAATAAGGTTGGTGAGGTCACGAGGTCACCATTGGGAATCGAATCAGTTGAGACAGAGAATAGATGCTACGCTCGAGTTCTTCGAGGCAAGCATTGATGTGAAGCATTTCTTTCCAATTAAACTAATAGTTGCATTGATCACGCTGGACCAGTGCCAATCAATTATGAATCGCTCAGGGGCACAGATGTCAGGAGAATATATAGAGAAAAAATGTAAGAGGGGAAAAAAATAAAGAGAGAGAGGAAGAAAGAGAGAGAGAGACGGGAATGGAAAGAGAGAGAGGGTCAAGAGAGAAAAAAAATAGAGAGGGGGATAAAGAGAGAGGGAGAGAGAGGTTATGATAAAGAGCAAAGAGAAAGAAAGAAAGACAAAGCGGAAAGAAAGAGAGAAAGATGGGAAATAAAGGGAGAGACGGGAGTAAAGATAAAAAAAGAGGGATAGATGTGGGGGGGGGGAGAGAAAGAGAAAATATAGAGGGGGATAGACCTACACTGTTAGAAAATATATCCTTAAAATAAAAGAAGTTCCTGCAACAGAGTCTCGAGAACACCTGTAATCTTACCAGATTGTGTAATCTTACAAGAAATTGGTATTTGATGTATGGAACCTTACAAATTTCCTTTAATAAAACACCCTTTCCCCCTTTTAAACAGACCTGTTCTGTTTAATAATTATTGCAGAAAAATTCCTGTTTTATGAATTTACAGAATGATTCTGTTATTGCTTTTTGCAAAAGCTTCTTTTTTTATGTAAAAACAAGGTTTTTAAACAGTTTATATTAAGAGAGAGTCAGAGAGGTAGGGGGGGGGGGGGCTCTGAGGGGAGAGAGACGCATAGTTGTTATAGAATTAGATAATTATTATTTAATTTTTTGTAACAAGTCGCACAAACATCTCCGGCGTTACTGAATGTTTGGTCAGTCTGGCGTTTTCTGATTTTGATCCCAATAATAATGGCAGAATTGTTGTCGAGTAACACGGTTAAACGTCGATATATTTGCTTAGTAATAGATCGATTCATTTTGCAAGATAACCATCGAGGAGACGGATCGTGCATTCAAAAACCCAACAGTTATAAAGATAATAATGGAAAAGAAATTATCAAACCTCTGTTACTCTACTGGTCTAGCCATTGAATCTCCCGCTTATTTTGCTCCGCAATGTTGATCAAATGGGGGCACCGTATCTAGTGAATACGACTCCCGTCTTTGAATCAGAGGGACGTGGGTTCGAATCCAAGCCATAGCGTATTTTCCTGCGGCAAGAAAGTTACCCACATTGTGCTGCACTCAACCCAGATGAGTACCAAGCAGGATTAATCCCTTGAATGCATTGAGCGCTGAAAGACAGCTCGAGCTAAAGCCGGGTTTAACAACAACGGCTTTGGAAGAGATTATTTCAAGATAGATGGCGCTATATGAATGCCTATGAATTATTATTATTATAATTATAATTATAATTATTATTATTATAAGAATGAACAGGAAGTGGTAATATTATGTATCTAGAATAGAGAATGTTATCCTCTATACGCGTATTTTGGTACGTAGGTTACATTTTATTCGGTTGCCAATAATGTCAAAATACATTATACAGATTCTATAATGTATGCGAACTTTAAAAGTATTATTTTCAATCGTAAAAGGGATAAAGGATGGAATGATATTATGTATCGAGAACGAAGAATTCTGACTGCTAGAGACATCATGGTATGTATCAGGGTTTCCGATGAGAAACGTCAAAGATATTTCATTCAATCAAGCCCGGTATATCCGCAGGCAATAAACGAGTTCCAATTTCAATCATTGTTGTTTTTTCCCCTGTAAACCAATGCCATCCGCAGGTCATCATATACGAAGTCCACAATCCTTGAAAAAAGAAACCCAGATACTGTGACGATGTATTTGGAGTTTGTTTGTTTTGTATCCGAAATCATAAAAACGCAACATAAGACCTGCGTGACAATAATACGATGAAATATTGGATGTTTTATTATGTTTGCTTAACAATTCATTGCCTATGTTGTCAGGTTTGTCTAATGAACAATATTTGTCCCAACATCGGATATGTGTTAGTTTTAAACCTTGTGGTCAAAATTATCTTGATCCATTAAAAAGTGTGTCATATACGAGTACGTTCCCTTTTGTACGTTTTGCCAAGGTGTTTTTACAGCTTTGAATATAGAACGATTTACTTACGAACAATTAGGATTACCAGATTATACACTTTCAAAACAAATCAGCCAAAATGATTAATTAATCAGGTCAGTTGGGAGCAACTGTTGTTATCTTATTTAAAGGTTGGCTTCTTTTAGTTCTAGAGAAAGGTATTAATATAACATAGAGAACAGTGACGTTGTGCAACATCTTTTGGTTACAAACATCAATTACTGCAATGATATCAAAATTTGTCGTTTATTAAGCTCTGCTATTTTTTCCGTGTTAGCTCTACGACGATGGTTGTGGTGGCATTGTATTACTTGCCATTTTTTAATAGCGTTTTGATTGTTGGTGCGGGATTTCCTCAAAGAACTCAACATCACTTACCATAGTTCCCAAAGCCACAAGGTATTTAAAGGGGAATCCATTTGCTCATACAATTACGAGAGATGTGACAAATAAAAATAAACAGAATGGTGAAAGTCTGAAAGAAATTGGACAAGCCATTAACAAAATATCGCTGTTTTGAAAACGAGATTGCTAAGACTATGTTATTTTTAAATTGGCAATTCGGTAAATAAATTATTAGAGATGATAAAGACAACTTTCCCTCTAGACTGTGTATACAAAATCATCATCATCATGTTTTTTTAAATATAAGTACATATTCCCTGGGACAGTCATACACATTTTACACAGATAAAGAAAGAAAATATACTTTGAAAAAAAAAAACTAAAAAAAAAAGGTATTCATGTTTAGCCATTTTATGGATAGCACTAAAGAGCAAATTGCATAATATAGATTACCCTACCTTACATCTCAATGACATAACCAATACAGCCAATTTGCAGATTCCATATCGATAGTGATTATACTCTCTTCAAACAAATCAGTCAAATTGACTTGACCAGTAGTCAACTGGGTGCAACTGATATGGCAATCACATTTCTGACATAATTTATATTCTAGTCAAAAATAATTATGTTCTAGTAAAATACGACTAGAAAATAATCAAATATGACTAGAATAACAGTTGCACCCAGCTGACCATATCAACTAGTCATTTTGACTGATTTGTGTTTAGAGTGTACTTGTTTACATCTATGCAAAATTCAAAGCTCTCTTAATGGTTGCTGTATGAATTATTGTTCAAACTTTCACTTTTCTACTTTTTCGTATTTTTTCCTTCTAGAAATATAATTATATTTTCATTTGGGTAGGGTTCCTCTTCAAGAACATTGCCCCAGACACACAACGATTGCAATGAACATGATAAATAAATCATCACGTGACCGCAACCGGTACAGCCATTCCAATTATCTATTCAAAAGGCCGTGGGCATGAATTAACGACTATCTGCTATCCAGTTTTTCGGACTTTAATATGCATGGACACTGGCTCTTACATTATTCTTCCAGAGTCGAGACATGTCGCCCACAGATATAAGTATTGTTTATAGTCAGATCGGAATTCTAGAGTTTAAAAATGGTTCCATCCATGGCAATTGCTCCGCTTTAAAGTCCACTCACTAGTCGAATGACCAACTTCAGCCCTGGGATTGACACAATACCCTAAACCCTAAACCGAAGACTAAACCTAACCCTAACCCTAACCCTAACCCTACACTGTTTGAAAAAACACAAGATTTTACAGAAGAAAAAAAATTACATTAAGAAATAGCCAAATCATTCTGTAAATTGTTATAACCAGAAAGATTTTTTTACATTTTTTCCACAATTTTACAGAACAGGTCTGTTTAAAAAAAGGGGAAAACCGTTTTATTACAATAAATTTGTAAGGTTACATACACCAGATACCAATTTTCTGTAATTTTACACAATGCATGTAAGATTACACAGTAAAGTAAGATTACAAGTGTTCTCGAGACTCTGCTGCAGGATTATTATTATTTTTTTTTTAAGTAGAAATTTTCTAATAGTGTACATTTTAGACGAAATTAAGTTCGGAGCAATTGTCGCAGGAGCAAATGTCGTGTCAACTTAAAAAATAGTTGTCAATCTCTTTATAGTTCCATACATGCATGCACTCATTGTTAAATATTGATTTAATGTGATATATTACGACGTTGCATTGTTTAGAATCCTATCAAAAATGGAGGATGAACGCCAAGTAAGATAAACAAAAATATCAAATTATTCCCTAAGTCTTTAGGGTTTGAAAACTTATGTACTTTATAATGTCTGTCATTTGCGTCAACAAACATGATAATTTAAATATTGACCTACCTATCTCTTTGGCTTCTATCTATGAAAATAATCTAATTAAGACTTGTTGAATTAGGACCCAACTGGAAATCAGAAACATCAGCTGTTAAAGGTTTTGAAAACAAAATATTGGACAGAAACTAATTACGGCGAAGGATAAAAGGATTTGCTTGAGGGAAACCTATTACTCTAGATCCATTTATCGAAAATGAAATGAAAAACTCTTTTGGGAATGATCACAGTTAGAAGATAAAGATTTGAGAGAGAAAAAAAAAATGTATTTCTATCGCAGCTGCAGAAATTGCTAACAATTATGCAGCGACGAGTTCCGCCCCTCCAAAATGAAACTATAAATAAATATTTTACTTGTTTCTTTCTCTTACGTTACGGAAAGGAAATTATGATGAATTATTGTACTTACAATTATGGATTGCTCCAATGATGATTCCTGAAGAGTGTGTATGTATCTTCCCCTTGATAATTTGTACTGTTTATTAATGTATACTTATTTTATGGTTTTCACCTAAAATTGAAGGTCATTTCGTCGACGTAAAATTTGACAAGCAAAAAAAAATAGAAAAAGGTCCTCACTTGTGTATGAAGGACAATATTTTCACTCAAATATTCGCTGTGACTTTCAAGGGGGGGGGGGGAACACTTCTGTAAGAACGGCATACTTATATTTTTTGTTATGCCACTTAAAGGGGGGGGGGGGGGCACGGTCCGAATGTGCCCCTCCCGGATCCGCCACTGGTCTTCACCATTAATACCTTGGTCACATTTGTTCTACGGCGCGCCGTACGGCGAGTCGAAAACAGTCGTTTTAACATTTTTTTTTGTAACAGCTACATATCGGTGGTTTGAATAAATATGAATAAAACGACTGTTTTCGACTCGCCGTACGGCCGCCGTAGAGGAAATGTGACCAAGGTATAAGGAATCAGGAATGAGCACAGTCAACATAAGAAACATATCGTGTGAACAAATTTTGATATGTTTGGTTTCCCATAATTTTATCACAGAGTTAGACCAGTCTAAGTTCAACCCTAGTTCAGAAAACGAGCCTTTGGGTCTATGGCGGGGGGGGGGGGGGGGGCGAGATGATCTTCAGTCATAGGCTGCTGTACACATTTGAAAAAAACAAATTTATTCATTTAATAAAAAAAAAATGTTAGAAGTGACATCCCTATTGCAAAAACAGACATATGAATACAAATATTCAACTGAATCATAACATAAACATAATATATAATTTTCAGGGATCTTCGAAGGGTTTTCATTATGGTAGAAATAATAGGTCTAGGCCTACTGTTTACACATTGGTTCGTCTCGAAAAGGAATGTTTGGATGGTGAAAAGGAATGTTTGGATGGTGGAATGAAGAGAAAATGATGAGAAATAACAATGGAAGAGAGTGAATTAAAATTTAAAGGTGATGAATAATTTTGTTCTATTTCTTTGTATCAATGGTTCTATATAAAACAACAACTCCATAACAGAATAAGAAAAAATACAAAACTGTATAACATTGTAAACTTATTTTGTTCCTTTTCCCAAGCTTCAATGGCGAAGAAAACTATTTTAGTTATTATTTCTGAACAGTTATAAAGAAGTCAACACCTAATGTGCTGTCAAATTGAATCTATTGTTGGAGATTTCTGACGCAATTTGCTACAGTAATGCCACGAATTTTTAATAAGACCCGAGTCCAGAACGCGGGCCAGGAAGTCGAGCATTATCACTTACTTTCATACCCCATTGTGGCATTTTCAATCCCCATTGCGCGATACCCATATCAAACCAATATAAGTTCGCCTCTCGTATAGATAACATGCAATGATTACCAACCATCCTACCTCGCCACCTCTTCATAACTTGGCATATCGCTTATATATATTACTAATAAAATATTAAAGAATTGACAAGGTTGCTATGGTAACTGAAGAAATATATTGGTGGAGGATAGTCGATACGAGATAAAACCAACGAATTGATGGTATATAAAATAGGAGTATAGAACGACGATGCATTAGCGATTGAAACAACGGGGAAGGTTAATACATAATGGGATTCTTTTCAACATCACAATAGGTTACATATACACCGAATACATCTTTACAATGTTGAGATTTCCGAATTAGCTGCCTATGTGCAATTATGTTTACTAAACTACGTAAAAGAAAAGAAAAATCCTTTGTTATGGTTATTATTTTTTCTTTCGCAACACAGAAATATATTGACAGTGCATACAAAATTAAAAAATCAGAGTTGTGACAACCATATGAATTAATCTAGTTTCCCTACAAAATAGTAAAAATAAAGAAGTCGTATGTGAATGTAAATGATTTACTCGCCAACATAAAAAAAGATTTGTACAGTTTTATTTCATTAAAAATATGATTTGAAGGTCGTTGATTATGTTTATGATAGAGAGAAAGTTTGAGCACCTCATATGTGTTAGTCATTTAGTCATTGTTTTCATCCTTTAAAATCTTATTTTAATTGTTTAAAAACCATTAAAATAATATTTTAGCAATCAATCTTCAATCGTAATCAAAATGTGTCGTAGCATAGGAAATATATTAGAAAATAATAATAATAAAAAACCGAATGGAATCTTGAATTTGATTTCAATATTGATCATTGGTAGTGTTTACCACCTGTTTAGACAAAGTAGTCTTTTTCCGTTTCTTAGTAAACGAATTTCTTGTTATAATTAAATATTCATTAAAGACATTCGTATAAAGGGACATACTAACGGCAGTAGTCTTCTACCAGTCGTTTTTACAATTTATAGAACATTCTGAATACACATTCAAATTATGTTTTAATATTCAAGTGGTCTGGATCATAGACCATGAGTCTCTGTATTGAATAAGAGTCTGAATTTATAGCCTATTATATTGACGAGAAAACTGCGATAATGAATTCTGGTGGGTAGGCCTACCATTGATTATACAAAATTGAAAAGGTTTGTTCTTTGTACAAAACATATATTCATTACAATTTGCTATAGTTGCCATGCAGCATCCATGATATCAAATAACTGCTATGAAAATGAAAGAAACCTGGCTAGTACATTTTTGATACAGCGAAATTGATATCTTAGCTAATGGAATCGAATTGCTATGATAAATTAATGTTATTAGAAAATTTACAGATAATTGAAAAAAAATATATATATTTGCATTCAAAACAATGCGACTTCGTAATTAGAATTGCCAGTTACGTATCCAGGTGTTTCCGGTGGAAGTATTAGGTGAAATGTTTTGTTTGAAAAAAAGAAGGGCAAATAAGTGTGTACAGAATTTGTGTGACCCGCGATGTAAAAAGGAGGCCGGGGGGGGGGGATAATGACCATTTCTAAAAATATATTTCATTGTCAGAAAAATGCTGAAGAAGCAGTTGGCCTACTCCTGCTTAACCGCCCCTTCCCCTGGCCCGTCACTGGTCATTCTTGGACCCCCCCCCCCTCCTTTGTGTATCGCAGTAAAAGAGAAGACATCCTCTTCCATAATAAAAAAACAATTTAATCATGAAAATATTACCAAAATAAAAAATATTTTTGTAATACCAATATGTTAGTAAAATTATGAATTAATGTCAAATATCAAAACAACTTAAGTTAAACAATGCACGCGTTAGTACACCCCCTCCTTCTCCTTCTCAATTCTTTATTATGAATTTTCTTATGAATTGAATCGACTCGCTTGATAATATATTGTCTTATATTTGTTTATGTAAATTACAGTACTGTATTCATTTTATGTTGCCCTGTATAATGTTCGTCTGGACCAGATAGCCTGGACTTATTGTTGTAATTGTTTCCTTTTTATCAATAAAAGGTGATTTATATATATATATAAAATCAAATTGTTTAAAATCATATAAAAATATACTCCCAACAAAGGCATTCATGATCATGGTACCACGCATCATCGACAAGCACGATCCCCTTTCATGCCTTTTGATCGGTTTCCGTCACGGAAATTAATCGGTTTCCATGGCAACTTGACGGTTAATAACTTTCGTGAGTCGGAGGAATAAGCTATTTACTGTGGGTGTGGTAATGTTCCTATTTGTTAGTCGAACTACTAATCTCTAGTAAGGTGCATCTATTAAAGTAACATTAATAAGAAGTACGTTAACTTTAATGTTTAAACGTTGAATTTATTCTTACTTGGTTGCTTTTTTAAATAATAATAAAATAATGATAGTTACATTTGTATAGCGCTTATTACACTTTGTTTCTAAGTGCTTTACATTGCAGTTATTATTAACCCGGTTAATGCCCGCACACATTGTATTTACTTTCTCCACTCCCTGTGGAGCACAACAACAAGAGTTCCAAGACTCCAGTCGAACGATCCAGTGGAAATGGAAATGAAACTTGAATTTATTTTCAAGAAATATAATTTCTGCCGGGTATTTTCTTCTCCCCCATAAATTTGGTACGCCATGACGCGCGCCCTACCCGGTGCTCAATAATAGTTGGCGGATTTTTCTGAGAATGGGATAATGATATATTGTATTTATTCATATGGAAAACTGTATCAATCTTTTATGATCTGAAATCAGGGTTACACCATGTGTTTCAGCCAAGTCAAAATAAATTATTAGGAATCTTCTTTAATTGTTTAATGATATTTTCGATCCATCGCATGGTTAATATGGACGATGACGATGATGATGATATTATTATTGATAATAGTATTAATAAGAATAATAATAATGATAATAATAATAATAATGATGATACTATTAATGATAATAATCATGATAATGATTACAGCAATATTAATATTACATTATATTCGCATTGTTGAATGTATTTTTTTAGCCAATGTATAATTTATGTATGTATGTATTTTTCTTGGAACTCAGAGAGCTTATAATGCTCCACTCATGTAAATATATATATAATGTGAATGATTATACTAGTATAAATGTTATGTAATGTTGAAAATTATTTATATATATATATATACGAATAAAATAAAATAAACATTACTTGACTGTCTGATAGCAATGTAAATCTATACTATTCTATTCATATATACTCTTGTTATTACTAGCAAAGCTTTACACCCAGCTGTCGCTACTGTTTGTTTGACACATCTAGGTACGATGATGATTTCCAGATTGCATCCTAAAAGTCAAATGTATCATTTTACCATTCTAAAAAATAGTCTGCCCTTTCAAATCGTCTTGGAATAACACCATTTTCTTCCCTTTTAAGCTGTGTTTGAATAGCACCATTTAAAAGGGCAAAGTATTACAAAATGTTGATTTGTTTATTAAGAATTGTAATTGAAGTGTCAAAAAACCAACGCTCGGCATCTTGGTGTTAATTGTAAATGAATCATTTTCGATTAAATATGATTAATTATGCTGCTCGTGTATAAATGTTTTGTTTGAGACAAAAGTGCAAAAAACCGTTTGAGACAAATGTATCATGGAGCAGTAAGGACTAGGGGTTTAGGGGTGCCCGGCTGTATATATGCATCTACTCTTGGATTTATTTTAAAGAAAGAAATTTCGACCCTATTTATGATGAAAACCTTTATCTTTGCTTATCAAATTGTCAAGGATGAAAACAATTCGACCTATTTTGCCTCCATGGTAAGCTGTTTAGGTCGAATATTAATTTTGAATTATTGTGACAAATTGCCTCACCCCCAAGAAAGAGTTGCTTTTCCGGTCTGGTTAATAGCAGTCATACAAACAAAATCTCAATGTCAAACATTGCCAAGATACACGAGTTTTAGAACGGAGTTGTTATTCAAGAAACAAATAAATAATTCAGCATCTATTATCTCAAAATAAAGCTCATCTCCGGCGCTACGATCGACTTACTTCATATCTTGTTAAACAGACAGCAAGCCTTGAACATGTTGAAACCTACTTCAACGCTCAGATTGTTCATCAATCCATCAATCTAGCTTTAAATTTAAGGAGGATCGCACCATTAGTGTACTACGCATGCACGTCTTAAATGTTGGATTTACTTTCTGGATACAAATGAGTACATGAATGTCAAAAGGACTCAAGTCCATGATATCTCATTTCGAGTAAATTTAGAAAATTGAACTATGTATTGTGTTAATCTAATGAGAATATAAGTTGATAGACCTAAAAATCCTGATTTTACAGAAAAAAAAGATTTTGCAGAAAGCAATAACAGTATCATTCTGTAAATTCTTAAAACAGGAATTTGTATACAATTTAACAGAACAGGTATGTTTAAAAAAGGGGAAATGGTGTTTTATTTAAGGAAATTCGCAAGGTTCCATACACCAAATACCAATTTCCTGTAATTTTACATGATATAATGTAAGATTACGCAATCTGGTAAGATTACATGTGTTCTCGAGACTCTGCTGCAGGATCTTCTCTTATTTTAAGGATAAATTTTTCTAACAGTGAAGTAATTGTTAATTTTGGGCAGGTCTACATGGAATTTCAGTATATAAATCACACATATAATGGGATCATACATACTAGTAGACCGGCCAAAACGATTTTTTATACTTTGGACGGCAAAATTTGTTAATGCTTGCTAATGCTTGACATCCTAGCTAACAGTCTTGCAAAAATACCCAGGAATAGCGTACGGCCGGATGCCAAGCGCAATATTGCGTGAAAGTGTCATTTTTAGCGTAAAATCTGAAAGAATGTCGAAAATCACGCATTTTGATATTTTGACGGATTATTTTAATATTTTTGAGTATCTTTGATATGCAATTATTTTCATTCAGAGTTTCAAATTATAAGTCTCATAAATATGCATTTCAAATTTGAATATTACACACACACACATGGCACAGGGAAACATAAAACCGCGATTTCCTCAAAATAAAAGTTTGTGAAAACTATCAATAGTTTGAAGTTTTTTTACGCAGCTTAAATTCTTCGATTTAACTGCGTTTATCAATCAAGTGTATAGTAAATGTCCTAATGTCACAAATATTAAAATAATTTTCAAGTAAGATGGAAGATATCTCACGTTATGTTATCCGAAAGGAGACAATGTGCATTTTACCAGGTGCGCATTTTGAAAGAAAAATTGAAAATACCGTACATTATGTACATAATTACATGTATAAGTACATACTAAAGCGAGTTTTTAATTACATGTATAAGTGCATTCTAAAGCGAGTTTTTAATTGGATAGCACAATTTGTCAATTCTTTGCATCCCAGCTAAAAGTCTTGCGGAAATCCTGAGGAATAACGTACGGGAGGATGCCAAGTGCACTTTTGCGTGAAAGTATCATTTTTAGCGTGAAATCTGAAAGACTGTCGGAAATCACGCATTTTGATATTTTGACGGATTATCATCATATTTTTGATTATCTTTGATATGGAATTATTTTTATTCAGAGTTTCAAATTATAAGTCTACTAAATATGCATTTCAATTTGGAATATTACACACACATATATGGCAATATGACATAAAAAAATCGTGATTTACTCAAAATAGAAGTTTGTGAACACTATCAATAGTTCTAAGTTTTTTTACAACTTAAATTCTTCGATTGAAATTGGTTCATCTTTTGAATATCGATCGTTTCTAATGTCACAAATATTAAAAGAATTTTCAAGTAAGATGGAAGAAATATTTTCCGAAAGGGGGCATGCAAAATTTAGCGGGGAGGGGGGCATTTTGAATGTAATATTGAAAATACTGTAAATTATTAACATAATTACATGAATAAGTACATACTTAAAACGAGTTACAAAATTTCTGGCCGCAACTGCCTCTTCCCCCCTCCCCCCGCTGCCTAAGGTCATGTGTAGTGTCCGAAAGGATTACATGGAGCTGAAAGTATCCCGTTTTCAAGATAATATACCACCAGCGTAAAGGGGGGGGGGGGCAGACTGCCCCCCGACGAGTCACAACTCATGCAAGGTACGTACCCCTGCCCCCCCCTGACGTTTTTTTTTTCTGGTACCAAATCCTTTATTTGTGGTTGAATACCTTTTTTTTTTTGCTTGTAATTTTTTTTCGCGGACGAAATATCCTCCAAAAAAATTGCCCCCCCCCTTTGGAAAATCCTGGGTACGCCGCTGTAATATACCCAAAGTATTCTGCTCGCGATTCGAGTGTATATTTTATTGTGGTTCAGCGAGATAGGCACCCTACACGGGATTACAAAAAGATGGCAAATAAATTTTCGACTCGAGCTTCGCGCTGGCATTAATATATGAGATAAACAACTTGCTATCTGTTTAAAAAAAACCTTGCTTGAAATGTCAACTTCTCAGAATCCAGTCGCATCCAGTTCATTATTAAATAAATGTGAATACTGTTTGTCCAATATTTAGCTCTTAGTCTCTCCCAATTTTAGCTCGCGCTTTTGCGCTAACATTTTTGTTAAGCAAGATATTCATCTTTTTCTACATTAAAAACATGTTTAAAATCCTTCGTTTAATTCGAAATTTTTAGTTCACGCTTCGCGCTCGCATCAAATGCTATAATTAAATACTGATCATTGTTCATGATTTGACGATTTTTAGTTTTACCTCATTTGCTAAGAAAGCGTGAATGCTTCTAAGCAAGCAACCAGATGACCGATGGCTTAAGGTACTATCCGAGGGACCTATAGGATTAAAATGCCTTACTACCATTTAAATGCCTTACTTGGCACTAGCACGCCAAGTGGGAATCGAACCCAGGCCACCGGAATCCGAAACCCCCTCACTACCGATTGAGCTATCGCGCCTTAGAATGTTTCGTTTCTAATTAAAAAAAAAAAGCCAGCTCGGCTTGTGCTGGATTTTTTAAAAAACAGATACATAATATTCTTTATTTCAAAACGTCATCAAAATGTCCAGTTTACGGATTGGAATATAAAAATCAGATTGCGTTTCGCGCTCGCATCAATAGCCTATATATCATGTATTAAATGCTCCGTTTTCCCGTCAGAATATTAAAAATTTCTGAAATTTTAACATTACAATAATGTTCATGATTACACTTACGAATTGTGTAACTTTCTAACTTTCAGCTCTAAATTTCATGGCATATTATAAAAATGCTTGCGCTTCGCGCTCGAATTATTCAAATGGGCCTTGTCAGATACTTAATCGTGCTTGTGAGAATAAAGCTAATATGTACTTAATAATAAATACTTGATGAATCAATCTATTCTGGTACCCCCTGCAAAATACCAAGCCCCGCCCCCGTGCTCCTCTGCTGACAAAATCCTAGCTACGCTGCTGGTGAGTGAGCTGACTGACCAAGTCTTTTAAGCAAAAGCCTTAATTTAGGGAAGAATTTGTGTATATTAATAAAAAAATGTAAGTTAAAATTACAATATTTACATTCAATTAAGGTTATAATAAATAAATAAATATGTATAAATATATAAATAAAAGAATAAATAAATAACTAAATGACCCCCTCCCCAACAAGCTTTCTATTATTTTGCTTTTGTTGTTTTATGCCTTTTCTTGATTTTTTTTTGGGGGGGCAAGTTTCCCCTCCCCCTCACTTCCATGCATCTTCTATCACAAGGCTTATGTCAGTGTCCGTAGCTCATTTTCCCAATTTTAGAATGTAGAAGGCGTTGTTTCATGCAACTGCGGTCTCTTTGATCAGTTAATTGAACAGTTCATTAGACCAGATATTAAAATAGATCGGTCAATAACCATTTGCATGAGCTAAGAGTTTTCATCTGTGGAGAATGATGTTTGAAATACTAAAAGAGTGGGTTCTTTAAGTTCACATTTTAATGCTTAAAGCTCATTTCATCACATGTGTTGCCATGTTGGGAAATGCAGTCGCACGACCATTATGACAAACAAATCTAAAGGCTAATTACCAGCGTTCAGCGCAGATATTGTAATATATAGATTGCATTTCCCAAATTGGCATTGGCAATACACACATGTATGTCCAGGGCTGCCCAGGGTCGGGCTGTCCGGCCCCCGTCTTAGACTACGATATATAACAGCATGGACCTATGATAATAGCAAACGCGAAAACTGTAATGAAGCAAAATGAATTGAATGAAAATTATAACTTGCAATGCAAAAGACCAAATAACATTTATTATTAATATTTTCACATAATAATTATAGCAGCAGAACATTGGAAACAATTGAAACTAATAATTATTCACAAAAGCGCCATTCATGTGATAATAAAATAATAAGCTCATCGAACCTAAATGACGTATAACCTTGATCATGTGAACTGAAATTTGTGCAAAATGTTTCATGATACTTTAATGTACCCTTATATTCAAGTTTAATCATGAACTGGATCAATACAATTCAAAAGTTATGATGACATTAAGAAAAAATACCCCCATATGGCCAAAGTTCAGTGACTCTAAATGACCTATGACCTTAATCATGTGATCTAAAACTTGTGCAAGACGATCAGTAATACCTGAATACTGTTATAAGTGTCATTAATTTTTTTCTATACATGTACGTTCAAAGTTATAACGAAATTTCGAAAACGTAACCTTGGTTAAGATTTCAAGGTTGATATGACGCTGTTAAATCAAAACTACCGTCGCCTCCGCAGGTAAAGTGGCTCCTTTAGTCCCGCTCTGCTATGCATGCAAGCGAGACCAAAAATAGGTATTGCCGTGGCAACGGCCATATTTTTTTAGACTTTGATAATCCAATAATTGAAGTAAAATGTAGATTGACAGAGTAGTTTAAAAATGCTAATTCGATCGTTTTATTCATAAATGTATATTTTCTATGCACTAGCGTACCTACGGGGGGGGGGGGGGGCAGAGGGGGCAGTCTGCCCCCCTGACGAGTCCCAACCCATGCAAAAGACGTATCCATGCCCCCCCCCCCCCGACGAGCTTGAGACCTTTTTTTTGCTTGTCAAATTTTTTGACCGACGGTTTAGCCCCCCCCCCCTGTGGAAAATCCTAGGTACGCTACTGTTTCTATGATTTTGGATATAGATATTCCTACAAAATTAATGTTACCATGGTAACGGCAAATTAAATATCAGACCTATTTATGAATATCGCCACTGGTAGATTTACGTTCAGCACCAATTAATTCGCGGAAATAGCTCGAAGAAGATCGAACTCTACAAAAGTAAACATAATCCTATATAATATCATGACGAGTATCGCACTGATTAATATTAGTATGTGCAGTATAGATGTAATATTGTGCGCTGTTTGTATTTTATCAGAAATGCGCATCCGATAAATGTACATTGTTATCTTTCGCATATATAACATAAAATGATATATCTTGCATCTTATTTCAACATTTGTTTTCACTATATGTGCCATGACAACAATTATTATGTATTTATTCGGTTAGCGCTAAAATTGACGAAATTGAGATGCGGAACATTTTCACAAACTATTATTTTTAGTAAATCACGATTTTTTAATGTCATATTGCCATATATGTGTGTGTAATATTCCAAATTGAAATGCATATTTAGTAGACTTATAATTTGAAACTCTGAATAAAAATAATTCCATATCAAAGATAATCAAAAATATGATGATAATCCGTCAAAATATCAAAATGCGTGATTTCCGACAGTCTTTCAGATTTCACGCAAAAAATGATACTTTCACGCAAAAGTGCACTTGGCATCCGCCCGTACGTTATTCCTCAGTATTTCCGCAAGAATTTGAGCTGGGATGCAAAGAATTGACAAATTGTGCTATTCAATTAAAAACTCGCTTTAGTGTGTACTTATACATGTAATTAAAAACTCGCTTTAGTATGTACTTATACATGTAATTATGTACATAATGTACGGTATTTTCAATTTTTCTTTCAAAATGCGCACTTGGTAAAATGCACATTGTCTTCTTTCGGATAACATAACGTGAGATATCTTCCATCTTACTTGAAAATTCTTTTAATATTTGTGACATTAGGACATTTACTATACACTTGATTGATAAACGCAGTTAAATCGAAGAATTTAAGCTGCGTAAAAAAACTTCAAACTATTGATAGTTTTCACAAACTTTTATTTTGAGGAAATCGCGGTTATATGTTTCCCTGTGCCATGTGTGTGTGTGTAATATTCAAATTTGAAATGCATATTTATGAGACTTATAATTTGAAACTCTGAATAAAACTAATTGCATATCAAAGATAATAAAAAATATGATGATAATCCGTCAAAATATCAAAATGCGTGATTTTCGACATTCTTTCAGTTTTTACGCTAAAATGACACTTTCACGCAAAATTGCGCTTGGCATCCGGCCGTACGCTATTCCTGGGTATTTTTGCAAGACTTTTAGCTGGGATGCCAAGCATTAACAAATTTTGCCGTCGAATCCTTATCTAGAGCACTTTTTTACTTTTGGCCGGTCTACTATACGCAACAACATCTCACATGTGTCTCAATTTAGGTAAGAAATGTACTTGGGTCCATTTGATATATTCATATACTCATGATGATAGGAAACCTTGAGAGCACATTGTTCTAATCTCTATGTCCGAAATCACTCTGTTCTGTATGAATTTCAGCTTGGATTATACCAGCAGGGAAGTGTCAAGGTATTACGACATTGGGAAACTTTGAGTGGGTGGCAAGATGACTTAAAGACTACAGACGGGGCTTTATTTTATTCAACGGAAGGGTTTATTTTTTCAATTTTTTACTGTAATGAGAAGTATATCAAAATTATAAACCGGTGTTTGTGAGGGTGTGTCATGTAATTTCGTTATGTTTTTTTTTCTTTCAGAAATTTCGAGATAAAGTTCTTCGAAATAATATTTTCAGATTACGTTATATGCTCGTAGATGAAGGTGGGAGAGAGAAGGAGTGTGTATAGGTGTGTTAGTGTGTGCAGGCGCGCGCGTGTGTTGTTTTCATGAGAGGAAATGTGTGTGCTTGCGGGAGTGCGAAGGTGTGTGTGTATGTGTGTGTGGGTGAGAGAGAGATATGACATGATACATAAATATAAAGAGATTGGGGGAGGGTTAATTAATGGTCCCGATAGTAAGTTCATATCAGAAGAAGATTATCTACATATTAATGTCTATCTTGCTTGATTCAATATCTATCCTTCTTTCTTTCTTTCTTTCTTTCTTTTTTTTGTCTTTCTTTCTTTTTTCTTTCTTTCTTTATTTTTTTTCGTTCTTTCTTTTTGTCTTTCTTTCTTTTTTCTTTCTTTCTTTATTTTTTTTCGTTCTTTTATTCTTTTTTTTTCTTTCTTTCCTTTTTCCTTCTTTTTTTCCGTTCTTTCTTTCTTTTCTTCCTTCTTTCTTTCTTTCTTTCTTTCTTTCTTTCTTTCTTTCTTTCTTTCTTTCTTTCTTTCTTTCTTTCTTTCTTTCTTTCTTTCTTTCTTTCCTTTTATCTCTTTTTTATATCCATCTTTCTTTTCGACTTTTCTTTCTTATTTCCTTGTACTCCTTTGTTTCTCCTGATTTCCTACGCATTTTAACATTGCTATGAAATAATAACGATTGATTATAATGTTAGTCGTTTTGAATAAACCAAACGAAATCCCAGAACTATTATAGCAATTTGTTTTCCCTCAAGGCTCCCAAAAAGGGTATAAACTCAATAAAAAAATGTGGGCCTAGTGATTCTGGGTCTAGTCTTTTCAACAGAGGTCCCGGACAGAGGGTCGTGGTTTAGAATATTGATCACAACCACGATAAATCTAAACAAAGGATAGACCTGTGTTTAAGGAAGCACCGTCAGGCCCGTATTGTGAAGTCAGGTTTAACTTAGACCATGGTCTAACTCTGTGCTAAAATTATGGAAAGTCTATTGAGTTGTATTTTTCTTATGTTTACTGTGCTCTTTCCTGATTCATCGATGGTGCAGACAATAATCTATTTATACTTCCTACACAATTATGAATGATTTGAGAGCCAAATGAGGTGAAATATTATCTCTCTACTGTTAGTGCTTTATGTAACAACTGACTATCCAGACTTAAACCACAACTTTAAACCCGAGTTTAAGTTAAACCCGACGGGCCACAGAGTCTAACCTCCACAGGAAGCATAATATATTGCATTGACGTTCAATTGCACGATGTTAATGGAAACGGTATATTAGCTGCACAAACGGCAGCATTGAAATAATTAAAGTGTTATGAATAATCCCTTGCGTATTATTGCTACTCTTAATATACCAGGCATTATTACCCCAGCTAAAGCCGGGGTAATAATAGCAGGGCCCGCTGGGAGAACAGTTTCAGAACTGAAATGGCATCCCCGGGTAAATATACCTATATTATTATTATTATTTTATGTTCAGTTAATGCCGCCAAAAGATCGTAAGAG